>NW_027464596.1:1584375-1901250 GCF_043290135.1 Rhipicephalus microplus
TTTTGTTCAACTGATTTACGTCTCCGTAATTATCGATACCACCAGACTTGCTGCCACAGTGCCTCTTCGCGTGGAAGTCATCGGGAACAAATGGTACGGCAGGGTATAGCTGTATTCATCGTACTTGAAGCTGCTGCCCACTGTGCCTTTTTTTAGTTGCAAAGGGCCAGTAATGTGATTAATCACGACGTCCACGTACACTCTGCGGAAACAAAAAAAACAAAATTGTCATATTTTTAGACGTCTTATTAGATCTTTTCCCGAATGTGCAGATTCTTATCCATTGGATTGTGCACGAGTACGTGCTTGCCTGTTAGGTCTGCTCTGGCTGGTTGGTAGCTAGGGAAGGTTATATAAAAGTGTTGTATCTACATTCAAAACCAAAGGGGCAACAGCATCTGAGGACCAAGGCGGAGTAGAAACCACACACAAAAAAAGGTATCCAAAAGTGAACACTCTGGTGGCTTGGAAAGGTTCTAGGCGCTGCAAGTTTGAAGGGAGAAGACGGGGTCTTCAGGTTGAACAGTTTACTGGGCTGAGCTTGTGGCCAAGTAAAGTGAGCAAGACACTGGCACTGAGAGCGGTGAACGGAGCGTCGGCCGTCGATCAACTGACAAGCAGCCAAGCGCGTCGCGAATTATAGTGGTAATGTTGAATATATCAGCCTTATCAGTGATCACTGGTCTTTGCGCAAGCTTTGGAATAATCTCGAGTGTTCGCGTCTTGCCGGTCGCGAACCTTCGCTAACTGTGTAGTTTGCGCTGAGCATTCCAGAGCCAGGCTCTGTGGGCGAAAACCAAATCAAACAAAAAGTGGGAACAATAAAGGCACGTGTGAATATTTCTCCGCGTTTAGCAGGAATAAATTAGTGCCCACGATTCTATCACTTCATCCCTTTGATAAAAGATATTGGTTCAGTGGCAGGTCAACAACGCATGCGCAGTCGACAAGATACATCAAATATTTGGTGGAGATAGGGAAACAGGGTCGTCACAGAGGGATGGAAGAAACGCACCAGTGAGTCTCAGCAAGGCAGTGAATCCGGCCCAACAGCCAACAAAACTGTGCTAATTGTATTTGTTAGCCTTTAGAGGTTTAAGTATGACTAGGATATATTTTCACTTATTTGGCGCAAATTACTCACAAGAAGTAGGGCAATGCAATATTTATTTTGTTAATTTTATTACGCATATAATAAGCCAGCTTGACTCAATAGTCAAGAAGTCGAGCAATTGTTACGTCTTCCTATTCCAGATGTTTGGTCTCCTGCTCCATGCAACGTTTTTACGGACAATATCGTGGCACACAATCACACCGCATCCACAATGACGGGTCAATCGTCAGCCGACTGTATACGAAAAACCGCTGGGCGAGCTGCGTTAAGGCACCTTTCTTGAACATCAGAAGCGACTCGCTCGAACCCTTCTTCGGGACGCATCAGCCACACCAAAGTTACCGAAAGAGCACACCTACAAGGAGCTAGACATGACTGGAAACAGTATTGGGCATGACGGCTCCGCAGTGGACATGTTTATGATCACTTTGGTCTTCTTGATATGGGTGAAAAAACCATTTGACAAGTGTCAGAAAACTAACCAAATATTTCTTGTGTTTCTAGTTGCGCCGATGTGGTGAGGTAATGTGTGTGCACCTGTGCTTGCTGGATGTGAAGTAATCTCTTTTGTAATCAGGAAGTCTTGACTGAAATCCACAAGTATACTGACACAAATGCTTTAAAAGGGGTATCGAGAAAACTTTTCAATCTATCAACATGGCATTCGACACTTTGGCAATCAATAAAAGCTCAATGACAGGCGTTGAAGATACGCTTGCGACTTTTGAAAGCGAAACTATTTATTTTGCACTCACGGTTGACGATCTTTCATATTGCTACATGCATGTTGACATTTTGTGGGACGATGCACGTGTATGTCTGACGAAGAGCACAAAGGGTGGTCATCGCTCGTTCGCTGGTGAACCGGTCACGCTATTACTGCTGGTTTTAAGTACATCTCATCCACAGCCTTGTCGATACGGCGTCGCGTCTTATCCGTAACATATTTGGTGGATGTTCAACGTTCCCCGTCCTCACCACGAAGCTTCGCAGTGACCGCATCGTTCAGTCTCCAGCCATGGCTACCAATGACAACAGCCCATCAGCGACTCCATCTGTAGGTCCAGCCACTACATACCTGACGATGCCCTACCCGCGTGATTCCGGTACATTCTCCGCACAACTTGGGCTTTACGTTGACTACTCCTTGGCTCCGTATGTACGAGCGTGTTATCCCTTACGGAAACGCCATACATGGCCCATATATAGGTTATATGTGGCCACATATAAGCATATATGGCAGCATATGTGGCCACATATAAGCGTATATGTCAGCATATGTGGCTTCTATTTACCATATATGGATGTATATCTGGCGGAGTTGGTTCTTGTATGGGGTTATATACAGCCATATATGACATGGTTGGCCCGTATAAGGAGTCAAATCCGGCCAAATAAGGCACGGCCACACCATATATAACATATCAAGTGGATCCTTATATGCGGAAGTGCTCCCTTATTTGGGATGAGCCACGTATATATTTAGCACCGTGATCACACTTTTATGCGGATTGTAATATATAACAATTTGTACACAAAGCTGACCTGCTTATTTTTTACAACAATAGGAATATTAATTATATATGTTCGTTCTGCAATGCAAAAAAAACCCAAATTTCAGTTCAGCTTTGTGTACGTGGTAGTTGAAACTCAGTTGAATGCATATATGCATGCATTCGTGTAATTTAACTCATACATTTTTCATGGCATTTAGGTTTAAAACAATAAGTTGTAATTAATACGACGTAAATAATGTATACGAGAGCACACATGTTTTACGAGGAAGGAATCGTGTCAAGTCACAAAACGTATTAAAGCTTCCGAACCTCGCTATTATTATAGAGCAATACTATATAGTTTTATGTAAAGACAAAATGCATGCAACTTATATTGTTCACATTAATGCATTATTTAAAGTGGCAGCAAGACATAGTAATTTCAATTCACTTTTAGCTTCCACATCGATAGACCAAATTTCTGATTATTTGAAGGTTTTCATGGCTATATGCTTCCTTCGTATAACAAAATTTCAATTAATCCTGTTGACCCCTCATTTGCGATTGCTTTCAGCAGCCATTTACTATAATTGCATACGCAATGCAATGTTTAAGGGAGTGTTTTCAAAAACAAAAAAGAACTTACGTGAGTGCAACATTCAGGCACCATTATGATTACATTCAAGATAGAAGTTTTACTAATTTATTGCAAAAATACATCTTGCGTTTCCTTTGGCTATGTATAATGTTCCTGGCTGTGCTCATAGTAAATTTTTATCGAGAATTTTATGATTGCACTAGTTAACAATTAATTTAGTGTAATGTTTGCAAGCATCAAGTAAATCTCACGTCATAGACATGTACGTTAAGAAAGGTGCAACTGACTCACAGGTGATACATAATTAATGGACCATGTAACGAAATGCTGAAGCTCTATAGTAACATTTAACGTAAACTGCCGAATTCACAAAACTTCTATTTTGTGTGGGTGTGTCATTACTTGGTCGAGGTCACTAATGCACACGTGCAATCATCAGGATTAGCCTAAACATTCCCTCGTGAATACCAATAGTATGACACATTTTTGCGGGCTGGCGTGATGGCTAAGCCAAACTCTACATTAAGTAAACAGCCCCTTGCTGTGCAGGTGCGTAACGATTAAAACTGTTTGCGAACATATCGTTTCAACACCGACACGGTAGTGCATTTACCTATAAGATATGTATTCCGGTACATACCCACCAAACTGCGCAATTGCACACTCGCGTATAGAGATTCATGGGCACCCGGACACTAGCATTTCATTCAATGTGGCGAGATATTTTCGGCCATGTCAGAATGATATGAGTCTATTATTATTATAATATTATTATTATTGTTGTTGTTGTTGTTGTTATTATTATTGTTATTATTGTTGTTGTTGTATCTCGCAAAGCGTCCAAGGTTTCGATTCCATATGCTGTAAATACTGTGTAGTTATGTAAGTTTTATGAGATCAGTTATCTTGGTGTTTTTTTAATAGCATGTTGAGTTTTTTCTACTTGCATTAAATGTGCTGCCATGCGAGGCCTTCGTTCTCTCCCTGTTGTCTTAATTAACATCTCTTGAGAATCCGCTTCTCCTACAGCCTTCTACAAATTGTACACCGCGATATGTCGTGGTCAACTTGAGTACATATGGATATGTGATTTGGAATGGCCTTGCTAAATCCAGCAGTAGCGCCACTGAGTGAGTCCAGAAAATTTCATAAGCATTTAACCCCATCGTTTCACTACATTCCTTTCAACACTGCTAGAATATTATATTTGCCATCAGTTAACGGCCGGCAAAATCGCGCTGAGCTGTTATTTCTTTACAAGCTAGTTCAGGGTGAGATATTCTGCCCTTCCCGGTTGTAACAATTTTCAAACTCCGCGTAAGTTATCGAGACAGAATCGACCATTGCATGTACCTGCCAGCTTCTTTAAACACTATATCCTTTACAGAATACCGAGTCTCTATAACGTCAACTTTCTTGGTTCCTTAGGTTTTTCATAGTCTACAGTCATTTTTTTGTCAGTGAGAGCTGCCCTGTCCTAACGTAGATTTGCACATGCACAGATTCTTCCCTTTTCCGTCTTTCAGGAAGCCTTCGGCACGGTTATGTATATTCCACATTGTTTTTCAGTCCCATTCCATAAATATCTACTCTTCTGTTTGTTGTTCCCATTGTGCATTCATTTCTTTTCGACTGCTCGTTTTCTCGCTATTTATTGATTTGCTCTTCTGTGGATAGTCTGTAATGTATTGTTTATTTTTGTGTTATTTTTGCACGCGCCAGCACGAAAGACTTTCTGGTTGTTCTTCGATACGTTAAAAATGATTTATTGATTATTGGTTCTTTGATTATTATTATTATCATTAAAAATGCTTTAGAAATACGATGAAAATTTGGCTGAAGCGGGTCTTGGTAGCCAACGTACACGAAGCAGTGATTTCAGCTCCACGGAATGCCTGTCTCAAAGGTCCTGCACGTGCAGCTTTCTGGGCACGCGGGAGGAAGTTGAAGTATATTATTGTCCAAAAAAACTCGCCAGACTGCAAGGTTGCAAAAGGTGCGCACAGTAAAAAAATACGAAAAATGCCGCCCGTCGGACGGGTGGAAAATTCGGAGAAAGTTGTTCGAAGAAGCTCGCGTAGGCACCGTGCAGCCCTGCCGTGGCCTAGACCAGTCTGTCGACACAGCAGGAGAGTGCCGCGGCCCACTTCAAGTAACGACGAAGAAAATAGTTTGTACAAACATTCAGTCGTATGGTGATGAAATTGCGTTAATAATTGTTAAAAAAATAAAACGTCGTTCGCCAATGGGCTCAGGAACATTTTGTTCTATTGAAAAGTGCGTAAATCGTTGATCTCCAGGAGTAATGTAATGTTCATTGCAGTGTTCATTGTCAAGCCTGCGTGCACTGTATCCGTCTGCACCATTGTTGCTTTTTTGCTCGCTGGAGTCATGGGTGCAGTACTGATCGAGTTGGTCCATTTTCATACCTCTTGCTCTGATTTCGTGTTCAGCCACTGCTCCAATTTACACAATATAATCGCGCAGCTCTAAGGAATCTACTGCGCTGTACGTGGCGAAACTGTGGACGGACGTGGAAGTGTTTTTGTGTGCGTGTGCGGGTGAACGCCGCTGGATTGGCGATCGTCCACTTTTCGTGGGAAAAAAATGGACACCCATGCTTGCGGGCAAGCGTCACTTCAAAACTTCTTCCTAAAGCAGTACGAATGGACGTGGTGGCTTTAAGGTGTGAATAGGTTATCAGGATTAACAAGCTCCTTGAAAGACAAGTATCGGTTAAATGTTGAGGTAAGTTCATCATTTTCATTACCTTCGCGCGTCGTTCATAAATATTATGATAACTCGAAAACATGGCGCATTGCATGCTTGCTGAGTAAATAACTTCATGCTAATCGTGGTTACGTCATTAAGCTGTTTTGTTTAGGCGATACAACAACACTTTCTTTTTTTTCACTTGATCCAGACAGTGCTCTATTTAATCGAAATATCTACGCCAGGAAAATATGGGTTTCGTGCCATTGTACTTTTATAAATATATTGATATAAATATATTTGTGTTGTACGTTTCTCATTTTAATGCTTGAGGAATTACCAAGGATAAATTACAGCTTGCGCAATCACAAATGAAAAAGAGTTGCATATCTCCAACTCCAAGGGTGTCATGAGATTTATGAGCCCGCGTTTGAATTCGTCTTGCGTTTGAATTTATCTTTCTTCGTCTATGCTCCACTTGTTTTTATATTTACGTGTGTTTTGATAAGGACACGCAGTTAAAATTTTGGTGCTAGTTTGATTATTCAAAGCAGGGTGCACTGGCACGTATCTAAACGGAAAAACTTAAGATTAGCTCGTCATTTTGTTTCCACCATCTACAATCAGGGTGATATAAGTGTAAATTTGACTGGAATCCGTACATCACAGGCAACATTATCGTTACTGATGTCGCAACAGCGCGTGGCTATCTTGAGGAACTGCGCATACCCGCATACATAGTTACACAAAATAATGTAATGTCACGTTTGAATCCGTGAGCACTGTAGATAAATTTACGCAAGCCGACAAATAAACTGGTCTGGTGCATTAGGGCTTGCTACTGTGTGAAAAAACTGGGGGACCATTAAACTCTCTTTTTCATAGTTGAACGTGATAGCAGTATCGATCCTGTTTCTTGTGCATAGTTCAATCACTCAGTGTGTACTCTTTATTGCATGATGCTACTTGAACAATTTTAATTGTGGTATAGTACTGTGTGATTGAGAATGTTGAAAGTGTCTCAATGAAGGTTTCGCACATGGCTGCATTTTGTGTAAAAAAGGGGTAGCATAGTTTAAAGAACGAGAAATATAATGTAAAACTGAGTTGTGCAAAAAAATTGAAATACAAAAGGAAGACACCTAGACACAGCACACACGGACGACTGAAAGTTTGTTAGAGAAAACAGACACATATATATATGCGGTTACGAGAACACGTGCGGTGAAAGAAATCGATTAGATGCGCAGACAGATTGTATAAATGATGTGCTTCCAGAAAAGCTACCTCAGTAGCAAGTAACATAAGCGAGAGTTGCGCGACACATGAATCCGCATCTTTGTTTATGAAATACGCCTCTTCGATTTCCCGCGCTACCATGTAACTGAATCTAGCTTTAACTACCGTATCATCAAACAAGGGCGCGAAGCCACACTCTCTACAAAGTGATGATTGGTTAGAGAATGGTTGTCCCTTTAGAGAAGCTTTGTGATCTACAATTATAATATTGAATCCTAAATAATACTTCCCACACGACAGCGCAGTGCCGTACACCACACGATGTCCCCACGGTGAAAGAAAATGATTAGATGTCTGCTCATCTAATCATTTTTTTTCCACCTCACGTGTTCTCGTAACCACATACTTATGTCTATTTTCTCCAATAAAGTTTCAGTTGTCAGTGTACGCTGTGTCCAGGTGTCTTCCTTTCGCACTTCAAATTTTTTTGCGCAACTAAGTTAAGATGAAGTGCCAACTCACACAGCAGAACGCGCTTATCACTATAATGTGTGTAAAATATTTTAGAACTTTATGCACCAACTACGCAGTTGTGAGGGAATACACGCAGTAACGTGTGTGCCTTTTGTAATGGTTGGCTGTTTTTAGACCGCGAAGTCACGTAGGTGATAACGTGTTGTGATGCCCGATGATATTGCACGCTTGCATCATGCAATATAGCAGCGATATTAGATATTGTGCTGTGAAACCTATATGCAGGATACGTGTATTTGTTAAGCTTGACAGTTATTTTCCTTGCGTTTTCAAAAAGAGGAAGTTATTCATGCTTTTATTTCCAAGCAGATGTATAGCTGTGTGGTAGAGCACTTGCTTGCCATGCAAATGGCCTGCATAATTTCGATCATCACTCAAACTCGAAAATATTTAATATTTGTTTTATTTGCATTCTCTCAATTTTCGATCATGGACAAGACGATTTTTCACTGAGAGCCACCAATGCCTACGCCGGAATTTCTGCGGAACGAGCTCTTTACCGCTGTTACGGAAATGATCCGGTATTGACAGAACGGAAACTGGGTTACGTTTACAAAGTACATTTTGAGTGCCCCGTTGGCAAGAAATATTGCTAAAAGCCTCCATTCCCACGCGCACAGAGACCTATGGACACCAGTTTTAGCAGTCGTTCTATAGGCCATTAGTCACAATACTTGTACATGACAAGCTTGCGTACCAATCACTTTTGACCGAGCTCCTTAAAAGTTGATTATCATCTCATTTAAGTTATTCAATGCACACGCAGTTCGTACGGTCAACAGCAAGTCAATATTTCGTTTTGAGTGGCTAAGAACGCTCCATTCACACGTGGGAAAAGTTTTAAATAAACACACAGTGAAAAATATCTTTACGAAACTCAAATTGGCTTCTTTTATGCTATTTATTTTTGTCAAGTCGGAATCGATAAAGTGGAATATTTACTTGCACCGAACTATGTCTCAGACCTTGTTGACCATAGGTTCAAGATAAGAAAAATCGCATGCATGACTGACGTATTTCAATATAATTTTTTACAAAACAAATTACAACACGGAACCAACTGCCTTCTAGCATTGCCTCTACACTCTCAAATATTTGGTTTATTTTATGTTAGAATGAGTGCGTTGCAATTTTGGGGTGTGTCACATTTTCCGATTTATATATAAATTTCTTCTGAAGATTGGGATTCAGGTGACTGATTATTTGTTTGGCTGACTATGTATTTTTTGTATTCTACCTTTCGTAAACGCTCCCCCAACTGTAATGCCAATTGGTGCTGTTGGTATTGAAATAAATAGATAAATAAAAAGTGTCAATATGTAAGCAATAATTT
The DNA here is from genome assembly GCF_043290135.1 of Rhipicephalus microplus. Classification (NCBI taxonomy): domain Eukaryota; kingdom Metazoa; phylum Arthropoda; class Arachnida; order Ixodida; family Ixodidae; genus Rhipicephalus; species Rhipicephalus microplus. The sequence goes on from NW_027464596.1 coordinate 1,593,402, forward strand.
TAAGCATAAAGAATGTATCTCTTCAGGAAAAGTGGACTGACAGTGAAATGTGCCCACCACATACTTTAAATATGATGCCAAGTTACATTTTTAGCAATTAGTTATTGAGAATAACTCGAGATATAAAAGGATTACTTAATTGAACAAGATTGTTCAGGGGGTAGTTACTGCTTTTGTTTTGGAGATGATGGTGACTGCATGCAGACCTTTCAACAAACAGCTATATTTCTAGCGGAAGAATGATTCGAGCAGCTATATTTTCTGCCGGCGCCACAAGCTGAACTAATATAGATGAATCATCTGAATAGCTTTATATAAAGGTATCCATATAAGGCCATATATGAAAGCATCCATATAAGACCTTATATCGATGCTTCTATATATATAGCCATATATGACCATATACAGCAACGACCATATATGGGTACATAAGGCCCATATATGGCTATATCGGGACTTGGGCATATCAGGTTATATAGGGCCCATATATGGGGATTCCATATAAAGCCAGATATGCCCAATTCATGACGTAGCCATATAAGGGGATTTTTATATAGGTTCATATATAGGATTTTTGTAAGAGATAGCCAGACACACCGATGGGACCCTACCATGATGCTCGCCAACGTAATCTTTTACTTGGACGGCACCCCACGTGTTTGGTTCGCTGCCCATGAGACCGAGATTACCAGCTGGGATATCTTCAAGGAGCGACTTCGTGACATCATTGAGTACCCATCTTGTCGCCAAATGGAAGTGCGAAAAAAATCGGCACTCGCGTGCAGCCTTCTCAACTGAGTCGTATGTCTCGTACATACACGCCGTGCTCGCGTTGTGCCGGAAAGTGTACGAGCAAATGACAGAGAGTGACAAGGTGAGTCACATAATCAAGGGCATTGTGGACGAAACCTTCAACTTGCTCGTGTACACTAACGTCAGGACCGTCGATGTGATTAATAAAGAATGCCGCCACTTCGAAAAAACCAAAAGCCGCCGTGTCCTGCTTCAACTTACGCGGCTACCAAACATGGCTGTTACATCTACCTGCACCGATCTCAGTGCCACATCCTCCATACAAGAGAACGTGACACGTATAGTTCGACGGGAGCTTCAGTCGTCAAATCTGGCGCCACTTTCTTCACTTCCACTCGACCATGGCACCGAACAAACACCTCTGGCGGTCGCTGTTATTCAAGCCGTCGTGAGGCAAAAAGTTGCAAAAACTCGGTTTTCATGTGGCCTGCTCCGTGTCCCGACTCGCCTCCAGACCGATGACAATAAATGTATCACGCTGTGACTCATACTTTCTTCCGCGATCCCACAATCTGACGGAATGGAGAACAGCAGACGACAAGCCAATCTGCTTCCACTGTCACCGAGTTGACCATGTCTCCCACTACTGTCGCAGCACTCGTTGGAGCCAATTTTTTTCTTCTCCTCGATCATACGCGGACCCCCGTCGGTATTCGCCCAGCCGCGAGTATTCTGCTTCCGACGCACCTAACAGCTGCTCTACCACTCGTTCACCGTCACCGCAACGCCCCTGTTCTCCGCCGCCCCAACCCCGCCGCTATCCATCGTCGACTAACTCTGGATCTTCCCGGACGGAAAACTAGATTATGCAGCTTCTGGAGGGAGTGCTGCATCAAGTGCGAGTGACCCAAATCCTTCGTTGACGCTCCCTACCAATAAGAACTTGCTGGAAGTGCGTGGGGACGGTCTTTCTTTGACGGCTTTATTTGACACTGGAGCTCAGGTGTCTATGAGTGCTCGTCTCTGTTGCCGCCTCAAAAAAGTACTCACGCCTGCCACAACACAAGCCGTCCGTGTCGCCGATGGTGGAACTGTGGCCGTCATTGGAATGTGTACCGCACGTATTAGCCTTGCAGGCCGTCATGTTCCTGTTTTATTTACCGTGCTTGAAAATTGACCTCATGACCTCATCTTCGGGATGGACTTTTTATCGACGCATTCTGCCCTGATCGACTGTTCCGCCGGCACTCTTCATTTAGAACTTCCTCTTCTTCAAGATTCTCGCTCCTAGCTGCCGAAAGCCTCTGTATCACAAACTTCAGTCGGATACTGCCAGAAGCTCTCAAATACATTGAATTGGCAACAAGTTCACCTGTTGTTGAAGGTGATTATTTCGTCACGCCTATTCCTGATGTTCTGCTGGCGCGCGACATCACTGTACCACACTCCGCCATAACCATGGCCTCTAACCGAACATGTCTGCTAATTATAAATTTTGGTTTCACGCAGCAAGTACTACCACACAGAATTTCAGTCGCCACGTTTCGACCCTTAATAGACGCCCACGTCGACGCTTTTGCAGCTGACACATGCTCCGCCCTTCCATGTCGCCCGCAGGATGCCACATCCCTCGATGCAGCCTTGCGCCCCATGATCGATTCGAAACTCAAACCTGAGCAGTCCGACGCCCTATTCCGCCTTATGGCTTCCTACCGCGAAATATTTGACATCGACAGCATTCCACTCGGTCAGATTTCTCTCGTGAAGCACCGCATTATTACAGCTGATTCTCCTCCCATTCATCGCCGACCATACCAGGTGTATGCCATGGACCGAAAGGTAATTCAAGAAGAAGTCAACAAGATGCTAGCCAAAGGAATTATTCAACCCTCCTCGAGCCCTTGGGCACCTCCTGTTGTGCTCGTTAAAAAGAAATATGACACGTGGCGCTTCTGCGTTGATTACCGCCATATTATTCGAATCACGAAAAAGGATGTTTATCATTTGCCCCGAATCGATGACGTCCTCGATTGTCTCCATGGCGCACGATACTTTTCTTCAATTGACCTACGTTCTAGCTATTGGCAGATTGCGGTGGACGAGAAAGACCAAGAGAAGACTGTTTTTGTAACTCCCGACGGTTTATACTAATTCAAGGTGATGCCGGATTGGCTATGCAACGACCCAGCCACGTTTGAGCGTATGATGGAATCGCTATTGCAAGGGTATAAGTGGTCAACATGCCTTTGTTACCTGGAATGATGTCATTGTATATTCGCCTACATTTGAGACACAACTCCAGCGTTTGTCAGCGGTCCTCGACATCTGCCGCACTGCTGGCCTTCAACCAAACTCATCGAAATGTCGTTTCAGCCACCAGCCGATTACGGTGTTGGGCCACCTTGTCGACGCATCAGGTGTGCAGCCTGACCCAGAGAAAAATCGTGCCATCACGAGCTTTCCTACATTCCAGTCTGTCAAGGACGTCCGCAGATTTGTGGTACTTTTTTTCTATTTTAGAAGGTTCGTCAAAATTTTGCAACGATCACTCGATCACTCACCGAACTCCTGAAGAAAAACGTGACTTTTACGTGTGGTTCCACTCAAGCTTCCGCTTTTTCTCAACTCATCACCGTCCTCACGACTTCACCTATATTGGCCCACTTTGACCCGTCTGCTCCAACAAAAGTTACAAACGATGCGAGTGGTCACGGGATTTGAGCCGTCCAAGCCCAACGCCAGCGGAGATACGACCGAGTCATCGCCTACGCTAGCCGCCTTCAAACAGTTGCCGAGCACAACTATTCAATAACAGAGCGTGAATGTCTTACTCTTGTTTGGGCAGTCACGAAGTTCTGCCCATATTTATATGGCACGAGTTTCTCGGTAATAACGGACCACCATGCGCTGTGTTGGCTTTTGTCACTGAAGAATCCTACTGGCCGGCTCGCGCGCTGGCCTCTGCGACTGCAAGAGTATACCTTTGCGGTGGCGTACTATTCCGGATGCCTACATCAGGACGTAGACTGCCTGTCCCGCTACCCGGTTGCTGAGTCGAGCTCTATGCCTGACACCGATACCGAGCCTGGCGTCTTTTCCCTTTCACAAACGACATGCATCGGTGACGAGCGTCCTTGATGCGTCCTTGCGTGCTATACTTGAGTGCCTCGAATCACCATCTTCCAATCAGTCCCATCGCTCATTCATGCTCTATGGTGGTGTATTACACCGCCAACGTTTTGAGCCGGATAGACCAGCCCTGCTGCTTGTCATTCCGAAACACCTTCGCTCGGAAGTTCTACTTGAGCTTCATGACCTTCCGACTGCTGGTCACCTTGGTGTGTCATGCATTTACGACCGAATACGCCGACGCTTAATTTGACCAGGGCTTGCACGCTCAGTCAGAAGATACGTTGCGGCTTGTGAGAAATGCCAGCGCCGCCAAACACCATCGATACTTCCCGCCGGATGCCTTCAACCACTTGACCACTCTTCCGTGTTGAACCATCAGAACTACTCTTCCGTGTTGGCTTGGACCTACTTGGCCCTTTTCTCTTGTCTTCCTCGGGTAACAAGTGGGTAGCCATGGCCACCGACTACGCCACGCGTTATGCCATCACACGAGCTCTTGCAACAAGCTGCGCCACAGATGTCGCCGACTTCCTCCTCAAGGAGGTGACTTTGCAACACGGAGCCCCAGGGCAGCTGCTTACAGACCATGGCTGCACCTTTTGTCGAAGGTGATAGCCGCCATCTTGCAATCCTGTCAAACGTGACACAAGCTGACTACGTCATACTAGCCGCAAACCAATGAACTGACGGACCGTCTAAACCGAACTCTTACAAACATGCTCACTAAGTATGTTTCTGCCAATCATACTGTCTGGAACCTCACGTTGCTGTACGTCACATTTGCCTATAATTCTTCTCGCCATGACACTACCGTTCACTCCCCATTTTTTCTGTTGTTCGGCCGAGAACCTACATTACCCCTAGATACAGTCATTCCGTCTATTACGACACCGACCAGCAAATATGCCCTTGACGCTAGTACTCGGGCTGCCCTTCACGCGAAATCACCCGTGCTCGCTTCCTGGCCTCTCAAGAAAACCAGCAGTGTTTGTACGATCAACGGCACCGCGACGTGCACTTCTCACCCGCATCATTGGTGCTGCTGTGGTCCCAGACCCGTCAAGTCGGCTTGTCGGATAAACCTATTTTCCGCTACACGGACCCATATTGATTGTTTCGTGAAATTACTCCTCTGACATACCAAATTGCCTCTGCTGCTCCATCGCCTTGAACTGCCTCACCGACCATCGATATTATACATGGGGCACGCTTGGAGCTATACCACTCTCCCGCTAACGTTGACATCTAGATGCGCCGAGACGGCGCTTCTGCCGCCGGGGATTATGCTACATGCATGTTGACAATTCGTGGGACGATGCGCGTGTGTGCCTGACTAAGAGGACGATGGTGGCCTCCGCTCGACCGCTGGTGAACCGGTCACGCTATTACTGCTGGTTTTAAGTACATCTCATCCACAGCCTCGTCGATACGGCGTCGCGTCTTATCCATAACAATGTGAAAGCACAAGATGAAACTTCATTATATGTGGTATTATCTGAAGATGAAAACAAGAAAGACTTAATTTGCGCTTAGTTTGTAGATTGTGCTCAAGGTAATGTCATAACACAAACACATCTGACTCCCCCCCCCACCCATAACGATAAGGTCTGACGCAGACCGCTTGTGTTTGTTGCGTCTTTTCTTCTTGAGACACTTTGTGGGTACACGCTGTTACTTCAACCTTACAATATCATGATCATTGTCCTTTCATTTATCTGAGGGAGGGGGGGGGGGTGCTCTTGAGGAAGCCTGCCATTTTACGTGCTTTTGTCGTATCGAATTTATTGCACAGGACAGCTCTGTTGCCTTTATATTTTGTTGCCTATTCGCACACTCGCTTGCCATCAAAGTGGTAGCAGTCTTGGAAGCATACAGAACTTTCCTGCCAATAATCACAAACAGAGCAATGTCGCGTCCACATTGTGCATCTCAGCCTAGAATACAACAGCAAATGGCGCATATTTTCGAGGAAAAATCAGCTTTTATCAGCGGGGAACTGTATCTAGCAAGCATATAGAAAAGGGAAAAATTAAGGATACTCCCGCAAAGCGCACCCGAACGTGTCTAAAAAACGTTAGCACATAACGTTTCAGTCGCAGCTGTGAACAGTTAAACTGCAAGTGTGAAAGGAACTAAAAAATATGGCTGATGTGCTCGTACGACTGCGACCCATCGCCTAAAGTTGTAAACAGTGGTTAAGAGGCCGATTGCAAGCGAGGCAAACAAGCGAAAGCACCTCGAGTTTGCAAGGTCGCATCAAGAATAGACCAAGGACCACAGGGATAAAAGGTGGTTCTCACAGACGAATCATCGTTTACGACATGGTTACGACAAGGCAGCGAGTCAGGCGGCCACTAAACTGACGTTCCAGCATATTAGGGCTGGACTGGCGGTGAAGGTGAACCTACCAGCTGTGTGTGTGTCGTGTTTTTTTTTTGAGGCCCTGTCGTGTTGCGCTTCGGCGTGTTAATTATGAATCCTGGCCAACTAACCCGCCAACGTGTCCTAAAGAACCTCAGTTATATGCTGTTCCAGCACACACTGCTTTCATAAGTTTGTGCGATGCCACCTCTTAAAAAAAGGCACCAACTACAACAAAAACAAGAAAGACATTTGGCAGTGCGTAGAAGACGCGATGAGTAAAGGCTGGCACTCATGACGCCAAACTTTTCCGGATGAGAGTGGCTGAGTAAGTTACTTTTACGGGTCATTCGTGTCTCAGTGAGGTGAAAAGGGCCTTCATTTTTTCTTCGTGGAATTTGTACGTAAGGTCAAAGATAAACTACCTTATCAAGTAGTGGCACTACCGCCCACTGGCTACATCCCTACTGCGTGAAGTATAGAATTGCATGCACTAGGCTATATCGCTATAGTGGAGGTGCACTAGTGTACACAATGACATATACTGCGCTCTTAAGGCATGCAGCGTAAAACTGATTGATCGATTGATATGTGGCGTTTAACGTCCCAAAACCATATGATATGATTATGAGAGACGACATAATGGAGGGCTCCGAAAATTTGGACAACCTGGGGTTCTTCAACGTGCACCCAAATCTGAGCACACGGGTCTACAACATTTCCGCCTCCATCGGAAATGCAGCCGCTACAGCCGGGATTAGATCCCGCGACCTGCGGGTCAGCAGCCGAGTACCTTAGCCACTATACCACCGTGGCGGGCATACAGCGTGAAACTGCGCGTTCTATTATCAAACAAATAGGAAGTTATACATCAGATCAGAAATTTCCGTGAGAACGGGTTTGAAACTCACCTATGAAAACTATTAGAACAATTCTCCATTCTGCTAATACCAGAAGCAATCTCGCAGAAGTACAATTTATCTGCCTTTCTTCATTGCAGCGTCTGTATGCAGCACGAGTACAATAAATCGACACATTTTTTTTTCTTTAGGTAGGACCCTATCACACCAGCTTTATGTACTATGTTTGTTTTGCTTCTGATCAGAGCCTTCGCGTACAATACGGGTTTCTTGATAATACATGTCTACAAAAGAAATATGAAAGCATTAACCAAAAAAGAGCAGCAATGTGTTGGTGCGCGCTAACCAGACGCCGGCTTTGTTGCAGCGACGAACCATGTCACGGAATTGAGTCTCGTTTCCAGTGCGAGTTTCAATTTTGTAACTGACAGGCTGGTACCTTTCGTACCACGGTCGTTTCTTCTTCTCTACGAAGCCCATACCGTGCTCATTTACTGGTGATGTCTGTTTAAAATAAACACATGTGTATCGATCGTCGAAAACGGGATCATGAAAGAATTGAATGAATAAAACAGTGACAGTTGTTAAGGTTATTATTTTTTGTATTTTCAACCCCGATAACATAGAAGCGGCAAATCCGATAGATCGGCTGATCAAAATCCTTATTGTCAACTTTGGAGCGTGTGCTCGTGCGCAGCGGGCTGCTCACACGTCGGGACTGAAAGGCTTAATCTCTCCGGCACGACGAGGGCCCGTTGTACAGCTAAAAACTCTTTATTGAAGTTGGAGCTGCGTAGAGCCACCTGCCAGTTTTAGCTGTTACCTTCATCGCCGACATGCCAGAAGATATGCTCTACGTTCGCCATGCTTTTATTGCGATGGCAATTACATTGACGCTCTCGGCTGGATTTCGCCGCCGGCGTCAGCGTCGATGTCATGCACCGTACATGTATATATATATATATATATATATATATATATATATATATATATATATATATATATATATATATATATATGAGATATAACAGACAGTAATGCCAAGAAATGTACAGGGGAAGTTATTAGAACCAATGGAGTGTAACTAAGAAGAAAGAAGAAAGAAAAGTGGATGAAAAAATTACCAACTGTGAGCAGGAATCAAACCTACGATTCCTGCTCACAGTTGGTAATTTTTTCATCCACTTTTCTTTCTTCTTTCTTCTTATTTACACTCCATTGGTTCTAATAACTTCCCCTGTACATAATAAGCCCGCTCATAATAAGTTCACGTGCTACGTGACGCCAAGCATGCGCATAAGAGTGTTTTCACACTCGTTGTTTGGCTTATAGATGGCGCTGACTGTCGCTCCTACTTCTAAATTCACAGATAAACCCAAAAAAGTGGATGGAGAGAGGGCCGCTGTAATAGCTCAGTGGTTAGAGCATCGAACGCGTAATTCGAAGGTCGTAGGTTCGATTCCTGCTTACAGTTGGTAATTTTTTCATCCACTTTTCTTTCTTCTTATTTACATTCCATTAATGTTAATAACTTCCCCTGTACATTCCTTGGCATTACTGTCTGTTATATCTCATTATTATTGTGTTAAAAACACGGAAAAACGAGCCCTTAGGTATACACTTCTTTCCCTTATTTCATTGAACGAGGGTCTCGTACTGGCAGACTTGGTGTGTTTAGGTTGTATAAGAGGGACAATTAATCAGCTGCCCGCTCATAATAAGTTCACGTGCTACGTGACGCCAAGCATGCGCATAAGAGTGTTTTCACACTCGTTGTTTGGCTTATAGATGGCGCTGACTGTCGCTCCTACTTCTAAATTCACAGATAAACCCAAAAAAGTGGATGGAGAGAGGGCCGCTGTAATAGCTCAGTGGTTAGAGCATCGAACGCGTAATTCGAAGGTCGTAGGTTCGATTCCTGCTTACAGTTGGTAATTTTTTCATCCACTTTTCTTTCTTCTTATTTACATTCCATTAATGTTAATAACTTCCCCTGTACATTCCTTGGCATTACTGTCTGTTATATCTCATTATTATTGTGTTAAAAACACGGAAAAACGAGCCCTTAGGTATACACTTCTTTCCCTTATTTCATTGAACGAGGGTCTCGTACTGGCAGACTTGGTGTGTTTAGGTTGTATAAGAGGGACAATTAATCAGCTGCCCGCTCATAATAAGTTCACGTGCTACGTGACGCCAAGCATGCGCATAAGAGTGTTTTCACACTCGTTGTTTGGCTTATAGATGGCGCTGACTGTCGCTCCTACTTCTAAATTCACAGATAAACCCAAAAAAGTGGATGGAGAGAGGGCCGCTGTAATAGCTCAGTGGTTAGAGCATCGAACGCGTAATTCGAAGGTCGTAGGTTCGATTCCTGCTTACAGTTGGTAATTTTTTCATCCACTTTTCTTTCTTCTTATTTACATTCCATTAATGTTAATAACTTCCCCTGTACATTCCTTGGCATTACTGTCTGTTATATCTCATTATTATTGTGTTAAAAACACGGAAAAACGAGCCCTTAGGTATACACTTCTTTCCCTTATATATATATATATATATATATATATATATATATATATATATATATATATATATATATATATATTGTGGGCATTTGTAACTTACATCGTCCTCATCCCTGCATAATCACAATCACCATCATCCGCTTGTCCCTTTGCCCTCATTGCCACTCTGGGTCATCATCATCGTCATCGTCTGTGTGCTGGCTCTGCCCGTTCGTTTTGCGAGGTCTTTCCTCAATTAAACGCTGTCGCAGCCAAGACTACGAAGACTTCATACGTGGTGGAGGTGGATTTTCGGTCCTCTGACCTCCCGCAGCCCGCTATACCCCCTGGAGCTTCGTTCAGGCCGCCGCTTGCGCCCACAATCAGGCAGCATGTCCCAGACCGAGCCTGCCGGCACTGATGTCATCAACCCCGCACCGCCGCAAGCTGCCCCTCCTACTTACATACACGGACATCAGCGGGAACCCCCGCTCTTCGCTGGTCTTCGGGGAGAAGACGTAGAAGACTGGCTTGATGACTACGACCGCGTAAGTGCCGCTAATAGGTGGGACGAGGCCGCCAAACTGCGTTACGTGCCTTTTTATCTGGTCGGAGTCGCGAAGACATGGTATTTTAACCACGTCGTTGACTTACCCGACTGGGCTACCTTCCAGCAGCAGCTGCGGCACGTCTTTGGGACACCAGACATTCGATCCGCCGTCGCGAAGAGGACACTCGATACTCGCCGACAACATCCCGGTGAATCGTATACTTCATACATCGAGGATGTCCTCGCACTCTGCCGGCGTGTCAATAAATCCATGCCGGAATCGGACAAAGTGCGCCATATATTGAAAGGCATTGGGCCTGTTGCCTTTAATGCCCTCGCTGTGCAAAACCCAGCTACCATCGCTGATGTCGTGGCGACATGCCAGCGCCTTGATGCGCTGGACTCCGTCCGCCTTCAACCAGACATCGGCGACCACCACTCCACATCAGATGGCCATCTGCGTGACCTCATCCGGGACATTATACGCGAAGAATTGCGGTCCATGGGCTTCACACCTCCTACACCACGACCTACACAGCCTTCGGGAATGCCCTTACGTGACATCATCAGGGAGGAACTTACATCCCTGACTGGCTCTGCGCCCGTACAGCCACCTGCTTCTCAACCTGTATCCACGTACCCCCAAGTTGCTGCCGTGCCTCCCAGCGACGCCCACGCGACATTGCTGCGTCCATCCTACGCGTCAGTTGCTGCCGCTCCCCCGGTGAACTACTATTCCGTACCCCCTGACCCTCCGGCCCACCTGACCGCGCTATCATCTACAGGTGCCCCGAATGCCTTCTATTCCCCACCGTCGCGCTCGTCTCGCCCTGTCTGCTACTACTGTGGCTATCGCGGCCACATATCTCGTTTCTGCCGAAAGCGCCAGCAAGATGAGCGTCGGAACGACGTGCGTGAACGGGATTTGTACGCCGGGGCGTCTTATCAAGGTCGGCGTTATTCGTCTCCGCCGCACCGTTCTCCATCTCCTCCTGCATCGACTGCACCACGAAACAGCCGAAACACGAGACGCCGCTCGCCTTCGCCCTTCCGCCGTTCCACTTCTCCACTTCGGCCCGCCTCATTCACCTCTGAAATTCATTCGGAAAACTAAGTGATGCAGTTTGTGGAGGAAAAACTGCATTCGGAGTTAGAACTGAAATTCCTCCATCGGGCCCGTGTAACATGGTTTCTGTGGAAGTGGAAGGAGTGCGAGTCGATGCTTTGGTGGACACAGGTGTGACATTGTCTGTCATACGTGCTGATTTGTGTGAACATTTAAGGAAAGTAATGACGCCTTACGATGGCCCCACATTAGTTGCTGCCCAGGGGAACGTCATTCGCCCTTCCGCGTTTTGTACTGTGCGTGTTTTCATCGACGGCATCCGCCATCATGTCCAGTTTGCTGTCCTGTCCCGCTGCTCTCACCAACTAATTTTAGGGTGGGATTTTCTATCATCTGCTTCCGCGGCGATTTGTTGTGGACAACGCGTCGTTCACCTCGCTGACACTGACTACATGCTTGACGACGATAATCAGAAGCCACTTCGTCTGGTCGCTGCGAAAGACATCGAACTCCCGCCACTACAAGAGCAAATTGTCAGCATTACGTCCAACGACATCTATCACGGGGATGTATTGGTCTCACCGTCACCACTTTGCGTTCCCAAAGGTATAGTTCTTCCGTCCGGTGTCGTTCGTTTTTGCAATGGCTCGGCACTTGTCACCGCTGTCAACTCTACACCGGAGAAGATCTTACTGCCACAGGGCACTACTGTGGCCCGTGTTGCTGACTTCGAGCCTGTACTCGTCACGCCACTTCAGGCCATCGCATTCAAAGAACATTGCCTCGGTGAGCATGTTTCTTCCTCCGTCTTTACCACCACTATCAGCAGCGAATTGACATATTCACAGAGGCAGCAGCTGCTCGCATTGTTACAGAAACATGCAAATTCTTTCGATATTTGCTCGTCTAAGCTGGGCCGCACTAATACTACAGCACATCGAATTCAAACTGTTGGGACATCTATTGTACACCTCCGACCCTACCGCGTGTCTCTAACTGAAAGAAAAATTATAGAAGAAAACGGTGCGGCCATGCTTAAACGGGAAGTCATCCGTCCTTCATCTAGCCCTTGGTCGTCTCCTATAGTTTTGGTCCGCAAAAAGGATGGCTCTGTGCGTTTTTGCGTGGACTACCGGGCGCTCAATAAGATCACACGCAAGGACGTGTACCCTATGCCACGCATTGACGACGCCCTTGATTCCCTACAAGGCGCGGAATTCTTTTCAAGCATCGACTTGCGTTCTGGGTACTGGCAGATCCCCATGCATGAAGACGACAAGGAGAAAACGGCATTCGCAACCCCCGACGGGCTATATGAATTCAACGTGATGCCTTTCGGGCTCTGCAACGCACCCGCGACTTTTGAGCGCATGATAGATACCGTGCTGCGCGGCCTGAAATGGAAAAGTTGCCTTTGCTACCTGGACGACATTATTATCTTTTCGTCAACGTTTTCTGAGCACCTAGAACGATTGGATCAAGTTTTGACGTGCCTTGCCGGCGCCGGGCTTCAAATAAACACGAAGAAATGCTCTTTCGCTAGCAAATCTATCAAGGTCTTAGGACACGTCGTTAGCAAAGATGGCATCCGGCCCGACCCTGACAAGATTTCTGCGGTCCTTCACTTTCCGCGCCCCGAAAAACCAAAGGAGCTTCGCAGTTTTCTTGGCCTCGCCTCCTATTTTCGCCGGTTTATCCAGAACTTCGCTTCTATTGCTGCTCCATTACACCAACTACTTGCTTCCAACGTCCCCTTTCTGTGGTCTCAAGAATGTCAAACAGCATTCGACCTGTTGAAGCGGGCACTCACGTCTGAACCTCTGCTCTGCCACTTTGACGAAGCCGCACCAACTATCCTCCATACCGACGCTAGCGGCCTTGGTATAGGAGCCGTTCTTCTACAACGCGACAAGTCTTCCTTAGAGAAAGTTGTTGCATATGCCAGTCGCGTACTCACCGCTGCTGAAAAGAACTACACTATAACTGAGCAAGAGTGTTTGGCTGTGGTTTGGTCGGTCCAGAAGTTCCGTCCCTATCTCCACGGCCGTCACTTCACAATTGTTACGGACCACCATGCCTTATGCTGGCTTTCTACACTGAAGAACTTGTCCGGACGCTTGGGTCGGTGGATACTACGCTTGCAGGAGTACGACTTTGACATAACTTACAAGTCAGGCAGAAAACATCAAGACGCCGATGCTTTATCTCGTTGCCCGCTTCCAACTACCCATATGAGCGTTGGTGACAACTCAACCGCCACATCTACCAAAGTTCATACGCTAGCATCAATAAGGCAACCCTTTTCGGATGACGAGCCAACATTTATCTCCCGCCAGCAGTCCGATTCATACTGCAGACGCATCATGGACCACCTTTCGGGAGTTTCTCATCCACCAAACGCGCGACTTCGTCGTCAAATCCTGCACTTTAAGCTGGACAATGGGGTTCTCTACCGCCACGTCTACCACCCTGACGGTCAGCGCTGGGTTCCTGTACTGCCACGCTCTCTTCGACTTCAGGTGCTCGAAGCCTTCCACGACGACTTGACTGCTGGTCATCTTGGTTTTAAAAAAACTCTTGACCGCATTCGATGTCGTTATTACTGGCCTGGCCTTTCTTCTAGTGTAGCTCGGTACGTCAGTTCCTGCTACCCATGCCAGCGTCGTAAACTCCCCACGTCGGCACCTGCTGGACCTCTACAGCCACTTCCGTGCCCTTCAATGCCGTTCGAGGTTGTAGGTGTTGACCTTTACGGGCCTCTCCCTGTGACGTCTGCTGGCAAACGATGGATAGTGACTGCCGTGGACCACCTGACACGCTACGCTGAGACTTCCTCTGTTATTACAGGCTCAGCTGTGGAAGTTGCAGACTTTATTCTTCACGCAATAATACTGCGTCATGGGGCTCCTCGTGTACTGCTTAGCGACCGCGGCAAAGTGTTCCTGTCACAAGTTGTAAATGAAGTACTGCGCGCTTCTGGAACTGCTCACAAGACAGCTTCAAGCTACCACCCTCAGACAAATGGTCTCACAGAAAGATTTCACCGAACCCTTGCAGACATGATAGCCGTTTACGTCCAACCCGACCACAAAAATTGGGATACTCTTTTACCATTCCTGACATTCGCTTACAACACTGCCGTTCAGCGAACAACTTGCTACTCACCGTTTTACCTCGTGTACGGACGCACCCCGACTACCTTTCTCGACGTCTCCTTCTTTAGCAGCCATGGCAATTCATGTCAGTCTTCTAGCGAAGAATACATTTCCCGCCTGGCCCAGTCTCGCCATCAGGCTCGCATCAATACTGAAGCGAGACAGCACGAGCGGAAGATCATCTATGACGAATCCCACCGCGTTGTGTCTTTCCAACCTGGTGACGAGGTGCTGCTTTTGACACCTATTCGCACTCCTGGTCTCTGTGACAAATTCCAACCACGCTTCATCGGGCCATACATTGTTTTAGAACAGACTTCGCCGGTTAATTATCGTGTGACACCACTCGTCGCCCCAACAGACCGCCGCTACCGCAGCACGGAGATTGTCCACGTTTGTCGCATGAAACCTTTCACGCGACGTTCCCCGTCACTTTGACTTACGGCGGCCAGGATGTCCGCTTCCAAGTGGGGGGGGGGGGAATTAGTGTGGGCATTTGTAACTTACATCGTCCTCATCCCTGCATAATCACAATCACCATCATCCGCTGGTCCCTTTGCCCTCATTGCCACTCTGGGTCATCATCATCGTCATCGTCTGTGTGCTGGCTCTGCCCGTTCGTTTTGCGAGGTCCTTCCTCAATTAAACGCTGTCGCAGCCAAGACTACGAAGACTTCATAATATATATATATATATATATATATATATATATATATATATATATATATATATATATATATATATATATATATATATATATATATATATATATATATATATATATATATATGTGTGTGTGTGTGTGTGTGTGTGTGTGTGACGTATGAAGGTAGCGATGGTTGGTAGAAGCAGAGGAGGAAGAAGTGACAGTAGAATAAACATGGGGTATGAGCCAGGCCACGTCGCCCATTCATCGTAGCGTCACACGAGTCGACAGGATGAAGACCTCCCAGCCACTTCATCAGTGTCTCATCATCGACGCAGTTCTACACAAGACGCCCTGACCATACATCGACTACGGAAACATCTCCTAGCCGCACATAGCGACCAGCACCATGACAGAATCATCGACCGACCTTCCCATCCCCAAGTACACCGGAGCAGCGGACGATGGACCTGTACAGGACTGGTTCGACCTGTTCGAGTTCCACGCTACCGCTGCATCTTGGTCGGAACGGGAAATGGTTACGAACTTCAGCGACTACGTCACCGGTGAGGCATTTAAATTTTACCTCACCCACATATTCGACAACGATGAGTCTTGGCAAAAGATAAAACAAGAAATGATCGTTTGGTTTAAAAAATACGATGACGACTACGACGAAGACTTCCTTGTAACCCACCATCCACAGACAACTGCACTCAGTCGTCAATTTTACAGGCAGTCTTCAACCATTCGAACGCACAACAAGATTCGACCTCTGACAAAAGACGAAGTGGCACACGAGTTCAGTGGCAGACGACAACGCGTATTTTGGAAAAAACACAGCCATCGAGCGCGCCTCCCTTCTGCACGAAAGTCGGCATTTGCGAAGTCATCGCTTCAGCATATGACCCAAGACGTTGCCCAACCACCTGATGCCGTTCACTCTTCGTCTGGCATACGTGGTCCACCACCTGGGTTTTCATCACGCGGTTCTTCAAGCGCTCCTAGTGCTCACCACTGGCCTTGTAAGGACGCCTTGCTCATGGTAGACCAGCTGATGCATGGAGAAAATACCGAACAACGCCATGACTACTCGAAGAGTGAAAATCCTGGTTTTACATCACTTCGTTCTTTCATCGCTTACAACGCACACCTCACGCCTCACTCGCCCACTACGGTTAGGATAGAGCTGTGGAACTCCGAATATACTCAGCCAAGCCCAAGGCCAACCGTCTTCATTCATTCATCAGAACAGCTTATCTCCCAAGGTGCGGACACAGAGAAACAGCCCCAAGTAAAATCTGAACAAACCAATCCTTTCGCAGTGTCGCCGTCGAGTTCCCAGCCACCTGAGAGCCCAATCAACACAGGAGGCTCGAAAGGATCAACTTTCAAGCACTTCCCTGTGCCAGGAACATCCATTAGGAATGTCGTTGCAAGAGCCTCAGCAGATTTTTCTCTCAATTCTGGCACACTATCTCCATTGCCTGACACAAATCGCGACACCTTAACAAGTATCGACTATTTAGTGATCAAATCACCATGCAAAGAAAAGCATACAAATGTTCCTGAAAGATGCCCATCTGACAAACTTTGGCAAAAAGACGAGCGATTTCAGCAAAGGCAACTCCACAAACTCCTGGAAGTACAACGGACACACCAACAAGGACGACGACGCAAAGCAAGCGTCTTAAAACAAATTCAAGAAGCGAGGCATCTTCGCATAAGGGATCGGCGCCAGAAACGCGTTTGGCACAAAAGATCAAGACTGCGCCTAAGATTACAGCTCTGAAACCTCAGAAAACACCGAACAAGACAAGAGGTCACCAGTTCCACCACGCAAGGATTCAGACACCATCCCATTATTTTACGACAACGAGCACGCACGCAGCAAAGACAGCGACGCCGAAGACCGATCTACTGCAACGCTTTCAAACAGCGTCCACTCTTCGCAATAATGCCAGCTATTACATCAGTCTCCACGTCCAAAGCATTCTTGTGTTATCCAGGACGCAACCATCAGCCTCGCCCGCCAGATCTCTTATTGATATCACCGTACTGCCACACTCTCCCCTCAAGCCTTAGCGACGAAGAAGACAACACGTGCATTTTAAAATTTGTGAGACTACCTCTTTATTTTGACATTGGTGACTTCCAAGCCACTCCTTGTTTACTTTTTCTTGTTTGTAAGTTGTAACTCATACCTTCTTTCGGGGGGAGGGGGAATCATGTGACGTATGAAGGTAGCGATGGTTGGTAGAAGCAGAGGAGGAAGAAGTGACAGTAGAATAAACATGGGGTATGAGCCAGGCCACGTCGCCCATTCATCGTAGCGTCACATATATATATATATATATATATATATATATATATATATATATATATATATATATATATATATATATATATATATATATATATATATATATATATATATATATATACGCAAGGAATACAACACTCCAGAAAAAAGACTACGCCACGTGGCATCGAACGTGCAACCTGCGCGTCGTAAATGCAAGGCGTTAACCACTGAACCACCGTGGGGTACCTCCTAGGACATACAAACGGCAAGCTATTTATATCTACCACTCACCACTGTTTCCTGGTATCTCGGGGGGGGGGGGGGCTGTTGTATTTTTAGCATTATCAGCAAGATGGCGCAGTGAGCGTGCGTCGGCTCGTAGCGCTCACGCGTACTTTGGCCCAAGTGGGGAATAAGGGGTGTACGCTCGGTCACGCACCCTTATAGGGGAGACCCGCTCAAGTTCGCCCGGCGACGCCAGCGATTGCCTTTCCCCTGCCAGAAAAAGCGCACAACAGTAGCGTCTTCCGACCCTTCCACTCCCTTTGGCTTCCACACGTTTGCGAAGCGCGCGCTGCACGTGAAACGTCCCTCGTTCCGCGATGTCACCCCAACAGAAAAGAATGAACTATTACGGCGTCTTTAACAGTCACAATAACCATGCAAACACGAAGGGGTTGACTCCACCAGTGAAATTCTACCAATTCCCAAACCGATGGTACGAAACAAACAGACGACAAGAATGGATTAAAGCAGTGCGCCGAAAAAAGTAAGTAAACAATTTTTTCATTGAAATTAGCAGGCGCACTATGCATTAAAAATAATAGGTGTTCATTTCTGCGTCACCGTTCCTCTAATCTATGTAGTTTCTGGGAACTGCACGTCCCCATCTTAAAAGTATAAATTTTCAACGTCCATCTTTAGAGCGCTGTTAAAAATAGCGAAAAAATATTTCATGCTGCTACTATTATTCTATATTGTTGAGGACGTAGTAGTTGAAGCTGTGTACACATGTGGTATTAGTGATGTGTTGTTATATATTTTTATATCTACGCAGCGCCGACGGAAGTGTGTGGTTGCCAAAAGCTTGGACAATGATCTGTAGCAGACATTTTGTGAGAAACTGCAAAAATGACTCAAGTCTGCACCCGTCTTATGTGCCGACATTGTTTCCAGCGGCTTACAAGAAACGGGAACCTCACGCGGGAACGGCGCAGAGGTATGATAGGCAGTGAAGCGCATAACTATCTATGCATTTTGAAGCATTTTCTGAGGATTCTTAATTCCTCGTTTCAAGCTCAGTGAGAATTCATTCCGCGTATGCGCAATGATGAAGTCAAGCGAAAATAGCAGGGTTTTGATCGAACATGGCACTTTAGCCCCGTTACATTTTAAGGGTAAGATTGGAACGCGGTTAGTAACAAGCACATTATTTTTTTGATAGCTTTAGTACAACGTAAAAACGATTCAAGCAACAGACAATGCAAAATGTTTAATCAATAAATTTTCATACACAGCTATCTCCGTGAAGTTCTTGTATGAAGTGTTTCTGTGCACACAGATGGACACAATTGTAGTTTTTAATGAGGCGTTTTTCCAGCGTACATGTTTTTATATAGTTTGATTTCGTATGTAGTACTTGTTTTATTTTGTGAATGTAAGGCATTACTAACAGGATCACGGAAACTGCGTCTACTCATTTTCAGATTTCTTGTACAATTTATACTTGAAGATGATAATAAAAACTATTATTATCTGCCACACTACAGATATGCTCAATGATGATCACCGTACAATATCTGCATGAAACAAACTCCAACGTATGAACGTTGTTGTGAACGTTACGATCTAATCTCTGCCACAACTTTATTTTGCTTAGGTGGAAGCGTTATTCTGTGAGGTCAGCCGGATCAGCACAAAATTCTGTAAAGCAGGCTGTGCCACAAGGTATTACTCAAGACGACCCAGCAATGCAAGATGAAGAGAACTCTGTTTTCCTCGATGTCTATGACTCGCTTTCAAGCGATTTAGAATCGCTAGAGACGCCAGCGATGTAATTACATTTGCCGCTGGAGATGCGACGCTTTCGCTTGAGTGGACACGACCACGAGAACTATGAAAAAAAGAAAAAATACATTGGCCGTTGTTGCGCGTCCGTTGGCAGATACAGTGAACTAGTTGTTACTGAGTGTGCAGGGGCAGCCCGAACAACACGGTGCATTTTTGATACGTGACCAAGATAAAATGTCTTTATAGCAATGCGCTCCTCCCCTGCAGATGAGACACACACAAAAAAGTTTCTCTGAAAGCTGGGCGCTCATCATGATGGTACGCACGCTGTTTGTGAACTCAAAGTACCCATGATGAGAACGGTGATAATGGAAGGAAAGACACGCGAGATAGATGTCAATTTTCCTTGTGGGTGAGAAAGAAGCCCCAAATAGATCCTTTATTTTTGAAGTGCTGTGTATATACCGCACGATAACTTGGGTCGGTGCTAGTAAATTAAGGTATCCCAACTAATAGCAGTCACAGCGCAAGAACCGCTTAACCTAAAGCACGAGAAGCGGCCTTACCCATGCATCCAGTAACAAACATAGTGCATAGTACACACAGTAAACCAAATAAAACAGGTATATAATTATGAACGTACAGACAGTTTCATTCACATCTAACGTCGTAAACAGCGTCATCTTTCACTTGCGAAACGCACTTCGCTCTGACGAGGATGGCGTCGTCTGCTACAACTTGCTTCGCTGCCCTTTTACCAAATTGCTGCCACAAAAAAATCCTCAATTGCGGCATCCTATTAAATACCGACAGAGCGTATACATCATATCCACGCGTGACGCGAGACTCTCAAAAACACGTGCAGAACGTGTGCAGCGTACGAGCAAAGCAACGCGTTTTCAAGTAGGTTGAAAGGGACAGCGGAGGGGCCAACACTCGAGTAACCAGTTTTCTCCCCACATTGACTGACAGTGCCACGCTCCGCAGCGCCTCCCTCGGCGTGGGTCTCCTCTATCTTGCAGTGGGGATGATCGTACATCTTGGCTAGCCTTTGCATTTCGCCGGAGTAGTTCTGTTGTAGTTTCCGGGCGCACGAAGGTCACTGCAATTGTTGCACAGTCTCTATTTGCGAAAAGGGCGCGCTTTTCAGACACAGCAAAGTAACAACTGAGATGCTTATTCGCGTTCATCTGCACCTGTAGGTACGTTTCGTGTGTCATTTTTGCGTGAGAAACGCGGGGCACGTTTCAATCTGCTTGTCATTCTGCGCGTGACCTTCCAATTTGTTGCTATCGCATTCATTGCTTCGTCTTTGCGGCAAAGTTGTGACTTTCTGTATACTGGGCATGCCAATGTCTGTATGTATGGGTAAAGTCATATCGAGGAGCACGGTATTTGGTTTCGCTCTCGTACGTAGAAGGCTTAGTATTAACTTCTGTGTTCTGCTGAGTGCACAGTGTGAGAAGAGACGAAGGCTCCGAGCCAAGCAAAAGTGCAGGTTAAAGTGGATTTAATCCGTCTTACGTCATGGTAGCTGGTATATGCACTGCGCCTTTTCTTTATTACTAAACCTCATTGACGGAGACAATTGTTTATGGGAGGCCTCAGGAAGAAGTGTATCCAACTCGGCTTCTTTATTAGCTACTATTAAATAGGCGACGAACATGCATGGTTCTCACCTCTAAAACATTAGACACCTGTTGGCGGTGCCGGTAATCACAGATGTATTAGGCGGTTGAGCAAAACCATACATTAGCTACTTTGATACTGATGCACGTCATGCAAAGCTGCGCATATCCGTAAAACCAGTAGCTTTCTAGAATTTGATGATAAATACAAACAGTTAGAGCTGAAAAGAAAAAAACTGTTCGCAATCCTGTACGTCTCAAAATGAACCATTCGAAAATAATATCCTAATTTTAAAATTTCATGGAGAGCAGGCCTGCTCGATTTTGTTCCGTAATGCCTTTGTCAGCTTTTTTTTAACAAGTGCTATGCCCGGGAGGTGTTCAATCACGCAAACACGTAACTTATTACAAAAGTGGCTCTTCGCAGCTGTCGGGGATTGTAGGCTTTTGTACATTTTAGTTTCTCACCCCGCCCCTGTCATGCTGAAGTTCTGCACATGAAGCCAATCTAAAGTAAACTAGTCATTCCATCCGGCAGTTTGGACGCCCTCCTAATTGTTCGTGTGTCATGTTAGTGGTCAGGAAACAGACCGCTCATGGTAACACCACCTTCCATGTTAATAAGCTTAATAAATTCTACAAAACTCATGTCTTCGTAATGCTGTGAAAATTTCTATTCTCTGAAATTCCTTGTTAAAAGCATCACTGATATGCTATTAGAATGTTCTAGCACAGCATACTTGGCGTCACCAATGGCGTTACTCTCGTAAAAGCGCTGCGTTCATCCATATGCGCATAAACGGCGCTTCTGGGCAAGCGTGCAAAGCCAAACATCGTGCTGTAACGTACGAAATGCCGTTACGGAGGCTACGCAAGCCATGTTGCAGCTCGCGATTGCCATAAACATGTTCGCAGAGCTATGGCGAAGCTTAGAACTGTATCAGGACCACGAATTCGCTCTGTCGTTAAGTGATCTTAGAACAAAAGCTGTTGTGGGATCACAACACCGGTCACGTGCGGTGCTGTAGTTGTCCGTCGCCGCCGGTGTCGGTAACTACTATCACACAAAATAAGAAATAAATCTCAGTAAATGAAAATTCAAAAGGCGTAGTGCGATACGAACTCGGGTCCCCTGCGTGCCAGCGCAGTATTCTGCCACCGAGCCATGGCGGAGCTTAGAACTCGCTTGCAAACTTGCCCTATAGGCAGGCTTGATGTCGGGAAAGGAAGCGCGTTAATATGAGTAATAAAGCGTTTTAAATTGTATAGGAACAACCAGGCGTCACACAATGCGAATTGCGCAACGAGTGGGTCATCCAACGCTGCAACCGATTACAAGGCTTTTTATTGATTACCTATAATTGCAGAGCATACCCATAATTCCAGACATAATTCTTCATCTTCGTCAACCACTGCATGAAAAATTAGAACAAAATTTCTCGCAAACGTTTGGTGGATATCAGGATTCTCTGAAGAATGACAGAAGATAGCATAATGAATGCCGGCCCACTACCCATAAAGTATGCTTATTTATTGCGTAGTGGGTACACAGCAAGCGTGCTTGTAGCACTTACCAAAACAATGTTCAGAAAAGTCTCTTTAAGGTTGCTCAACCAGCTTTTGCGAATGTGCTGCGCGTTCCGTGGAAGCCTGGCGTTTTTTTTCTTCATTTAGTGACGATTTGATGTAGCTGTGGACGATCTTGTGGGCCGTGATATATTCATAATTATTCTGATAACAAAAAATTGGTATGAGCCAAGGTGTAACGAAAAGCAACCGAATAACGACCAAGCTTGTGTATGCAATGTACGACACCCCCCTGCACGTTCGGCGCACTCTGGTTCAATAACGCTTTAATCGTGGTCTTAAACATCGAATATTAATATTCCAAATTTCGTGTTAATTTGGAACTTTTTTAAAAAACGAGTAAGAGAAAAATGACATGCTTTAAAGGCGATAACGCGCTTTATTTAAACAAATGTCCTGATATCACTATAAAAACGGTTGTACTGTTTTTGTTGATAACTAATTTAAGGGAACTTCTAGGTGCGGCAAAGAGCCTCAGTTACTAAGCATAACTTGCGGGCAAAGACGACAGGTTCCTCACTGTAACATTCCGCTAAAAAATCTTTATATTCTAGAAAGGACCCCCCTGCAACACTAGCATAGCTAACATTTCTTTGGGGCTAGGAGGCGCGGGTGGCGTGTTCAGCCGCACTTTATGTTGGTTCGTGGTGCGTTTGTATGTGTGTGTATATGTCAACAAGCAAGACCCAACAATTTTAGGTGGGCAGGGTGGAGGGGGCCTGAATGCTGGTCCGCCTTTTTTCCCTCGGCTAAGCAAGGGTCTGTATGCAGGTTGGCCCACATAGCTTGGCTAAAATCTTACGTTAGGTATATAAGGTGCACCGGAAGCAACATGAACCGAGTGCATCCTATTCACACGAGCTGACAGCTACTAAGGTTTTTTTTTTTATTTTCCAACAACTAATAGATCATGCTCCAGTGGCACATCGTTTAAGTTATAGACTGAATACATAAATTATGACCGCAACGTCGTATTCTCTGGTATGTTTACCATTGATGTTGCTTGTAGGCGTATCTATCTATCTATCTATCTATCTGTCTATCTATCTATCTATCTATCTATCTATCTGCCTATGCATCAGATGTAACTTCCTCACAGCATGCTACATGTACAATCCGAGGAACATGGATTCAACAGTAACGTATAGGCTCTTTAAAGAATATAAGGAAGTAGTCGCTATCGCACGGTGGTAGAAAAACTTTTGGTCTGTATAAGGATGTATGAAAAGTGTACATGTGTTACAAGGTGATTATAAACATGACGACAAAACGTGCGACTTGCCTGAACACCGCCGTAGCCACGCGGTCCAAGAAACCTCTCGCATTCTTCGGCAATGTCGTCGAACCTCCACTCAAATAAGTGCACGATCACACTTCGACCGGGTACCATATTCGGCTCATTGTTGGTTCCATAGACATAAAGGCAGAAGAGAAAAACTATAGCCCTTGACCGTAGGTAAGTTTGCGACGTCCACATAATTTTGCTTGCAAGCCGACCTGCGTCTGGCCTAGTACTATTTGGCCAAGAAAGCAGGTGATAGCTCACTTAGCGTTGGCCTTCCATCCACAGAGAGAGCGTGTGATGTTTACTTTATTTTTCTCTTTCGTCCATAAGGTATGATCGAGGCCGTCTCTCGAAGAGCGTTCCTTTCTAAGCGTGTTTTATTGCTAAAGGCTGAAAGCGACAGACACGAGATGTTCCGCGTACAAATGCGCGACTGCCTCTTCCTCTTGTGAAGGGTTTATGAAGTGTGCCGAAGTGGCTTTTGCGTATATCTCACGCAGGCGATGCGTTATGTACGCGTGAGCGACCACCCCTGTGAGTGGCCGTGTTTGAGAGGCCATTGGATAAAAAGAATTCTCGGTGTCGTAAAGTGGTTTCGCAATAATGCGGTCTTTCGCACCACAAGATACCTGAGAATACACGTACAGGGGGGGAGCACTCTTGGGCTGAACACGCGAGCTCACTGTGAGCGTCGCGTAATGCACATCGGCAGAAGCACTGCACATGCGGTGCACGTACTTTGCGATACCCTCTTTCCACTAGGCCCACACGTCATGTACACTTTTGTTTGTCATCCGCTAGCCGCATTTTTTGTCGGCTAAACCAGCGTGTTCAGCTTTTCAAGGTACATTTCAATAAAAAATTGGTGCGTGATTACCAATATGAGTATGAAGCAATTTACTTTTTGACTGTTGAAGAAAGAAATCTGGTAAGAATGATGATGACTGATGATTAGTGGAGGTTAGAGGCGCAAGGGCCATGCGTGGCCAAAAAGCGCCATACCCTTTATTATGTAAGGAATGACCAATGATTGCAATGACAGGGTGAATTTTGGCTGTATAGAGGCCTAAAATCACGTGCTATATGCAAGCATAAAAGGTGTGTATAGATTATAAATTTATGGCATTGATATGTGGTGTGATTCAAGGGTGTGGGATGAATTCCAAATAACAATGGTACCTACAAGTGAGCGACTGGAAAAAAAAAGCAAGAATGCTTTCTCAAGGTTTTTGTTGCCAAAGTCAATAAGGAAGCGGGTGCTCCTGCTAGTAGCTACCGCAAAATCAGCCTCTGTGGAGAGGCCGTCCTATGGATTTTCTTGATATATGACATAAAAGCTATGAATATCGTTTAAAAATGCAAACAATGACTCATATTTCAAAATCGGCTCTTTACGCATTTGAAGATACACAGGAGTTTGTTTGCGGGAAGCTAACGAAAGTGCTTTTTTCTAATGGTGTCGAACTCAGCGCATGTGCATGACAGTGAGTGGTTCACCGCACTTATTGCATAAAGGTGGATCATCACTGGACAAAAAAATGATTGCGATGTGCGCGTGTCCTATACTTAATCTGGCGAGTGTGACTTGTGTGTGGCGTGATATCGAAACTGACGACCAGCTCCCTAGATGTGCCTTTATTAGATGACGTTTTTTCTGCGTTTGTCTGTCCCATAGCCGCTGCCTTTCTTTTAGGATATGGCTTCAAGTCAAGTGCAGGAAGAGCTATGGATGTATTGGCAGCGCTTTCCTGGGTAGATGCTGCTAGTGGATCCGCCAACACACTTCCATAAATGTCGTGGTGCCCTGGCACCCAGTACACCTCAATATGCTGTCTAGGAGTTGGAGCTTCGCATATTATTGTGTATAGTTAGACGAGGACATGATTTGTGTGTTTTTATTCTTTCCAAAGCCTTTACCACACTCAGGGAATCGGCGTATATTACTGCAATCTATAGTTTTAATTCTTTATAGTGCCTTATGACTACAAGAATCGCATAAGCTTCTGCTGTGAAAATGCTTGTATTTCACTGCAGAACGTCGACATATGAATAAAATGAACTGGCGGCTGCGTATGACACACAAGTGTGAGATTTAGATGCATCCGTAAAGAACTCGGGACAGGTGTACTTGTGTTACAGTCCAAGAAGGTATGTTCGGATATGTTGAATAGGTACATGTTTCGTGACTTCCATGAATGACACATAACAATCCATTACTCTCCACTGCCATGGCGGGAGATTTGCTGAGGGGGCTGCCAGATGCTGCTCGAGGAGCGCCACACCCGTTTCCTCCGCCAGGTCCCTCACACGAAGTGCGTAGGGCTGTCGTAGCGAAGAGCGGTTGTGAAAAAGAGTTGAGGAGGACACGTTATTGACTATTGGGTTTGAGGAGGTGATCCTTGTTTGCATTCACCTTTAGGAAACATACAAATGATATGTAAAACCTCTGCAGATAAAGTGACCAGTCATTCGACTCAGCATAGAGGCTTTCTAGGGGACTATAGTGCGAAAAGCACCCGTAGATAGGCGAATGTCTAGATGATGGACAGGATCAAGCATTTGTAAGGCACTTTGTGTTACAAACTGATAGATTATTGCCCCCGTAGTCTAAGCGATTGCGAATGAGGATTTTGTACAAATCAATCTGGCACTTTTTATCACTAACACATGTGCATTGTGACAACATTTTAGGATATTATTTTTTTTTATTAATTTATTTTTCAAACACCTAATGTGTGTTATGAATGTCAGTTTGCTATACACGATTATGCTTAAGAATTTGTACTCCATCTTCATGGAGAAATGCTGACCATCAAGGTGGATATCTGGGTCAGCACAAAGGCCTCGCTTCCGAGAGAACAGGACGCAAGTACTTTTTTGAGCATTAAAGCTGAAACCATTCTGAACTGACCATGTTGTGATCTTGCCCAGAACTAGTTGCACCTGTCACTCACACATTCAAAGATTGCATGACTTAAAACCTATTTGCATCGTCGACAAATGCGCAATAGAATATATTTCGTGGACTGCAAAGATGCAAGGAATTAATCTTCATAATAAAAAGAGTGAAACTAAGCACAACACCCTGTGGCAAACATGTCTCTTGTACAAATGTTTGGGACAACACGTTGGCCACCCGCACACGAAATGTCCAGTTGGACAAGTAACTTTCGATTATGGTGAACAATCTACCGTGCACAGCAAAGTGATGCAGGTCTCTTAATATACCAAAGCGCCATGTCGTGTCATAAGCTTTTTCCATATTGAGGAAGACTGATAGAAAATATTCATTGTGGACAAAAGCGTCTCGGATCTCTGCCTTGATACGTAGCAGGTGGTCAATGGTGGATCTGCCTTCTCGAAACCTTCACTGGTACGGCTCAAGTAGCCTGTTTTTTTCAACGAAGTGTATATATCATCTTCTCAAAGAGTTTACATGTGCAACTTGTCAATGCCATGGGCCTGTAATTCACCTCGGAAGATAGGCACTTGCCCTGTTTCAAAATGGGTATAACGATGGCCTCTATTCAGGAAGCAGGTATCGCACCCGAACACCATTTAGCATCGTAGAAAGAAAGTATGGTGCTCTGTGTTTCAGCAGGTAGGTTTCTAAACATTTCGTGAAATACACGAGCGGAACCAAGGGCAGACGTGTCGCAGCAGTTTAGAGATGCCTATAGCTCAGGTAAACAATACGGTTCACTATAAGCTTCGTAATTTGTACATTCTTGCTCTAGCTTCTGCTTTTCCATTCTTGTTTTATAGCGTAGGAAGGCCTCAGAATATTGCAAAGAACTGGACACGTGTTGGAAGTGTTCGCCCCGAAAGTTTGCCTGATCTTCAAAACTCTTGCTTAGGGCGTTCACCAGTGGGAGCAAATATGCCTATATTCTGATAATTCTACTGACCTTGCTCCAGGCTTTACCCTCGTGTGTATAGGAAGTGATACCCGCTAGAAACTTTTGCCAACTTTCCCGTCTGGATTATCGCCGCGTCCTCCTACCTTCAGACTTTATGTTTTAAATGTTAGCGAGGTGTTCTGCTATTGATTGCGCAGCAACCTACAGGCTTTGTTTTGTTTCTTGCGCGCGTTTCGACAATCGTCATTCCACCATGACACAAGTCGTTTTCCAGACTTCCCATTTGATTGTTGAATGCGTTTTGTTGCATAGTCGATCAGAAAAGCTGTAATGCTGTCAACTGCAGCTTCTATGTTTAAGGTACACAGGTCAGCCCAACTTAACAGAGTGAGGTTTCTAAAATGTTCCCAGTCGGCTGCCTCCGTCTGCCATTAAGGATCTAGTGAAGGACATGAATTTGCTATTGGTGCGCTTAGAATTATTGGGAAGTGGTCACGTCCATATGGATTCCTTATAGCTTCCCAATCAAGGAGGGGAAGAAGAAACGGAGATGCAATGTTGAGTATTCGACCATTCCAGTGACTGTAGGCGGCGCGACGGTACGTCGAAATGGCGGACGAGACGGTGATGTCGCGAGCGTGCACGTCAGCGTCGCAAAGCGTGAAGAAGCGTCCATTGGTTCATAACTACTGAGACACCGAACAACTGCGTCGCAAATTTTCACCGTGTGAAAGCTTCGAAGCATGGCTGCATGGCGCCCCTCCGTCGCCTAAATACCGAATAGAAGAGATTGTTTATTTGCGAGGTTGTAATATGTTGGGACATTTCATTAAAAAAACACGCACCGGAAGAAAAAAGAAATTGTTCAATCAGGTGACCTCGTGCATCCAACGGCAATAACACCAGAGACTCTTATGTGAATTGAAGTACCCAAGGACTAGATACGATTCTCGTAGCTCGTCTATTAGGAACTGTAATTCATGTTTTCGTAAATTGCGGTGTTGAGGTATGTAGACAAAGCAAATTGTGGTGAGTTTATTGAAGATAACGGCTCGAACAGCCACTGCCTCAAGGACAGTGTGAAGAGGCCCATGTCTGCATGATATTCCTTGGTTAGCAGTAACAGCTACACTACTCGATAATGCCATCGCATCATCTCGATCCCTTCGGAAATGTTATAATTTCATAAAACAATTGCACGTTTTTCTTTCAAGTGGGTCTCTTGTATACACAGCACTTAATGATGGAGTATGTGGAGCAGTTTTCGTAGGACATCGAGCTTTAGAAGAAGGCCTCGAATATTCCACTGCAGTATTTGTGTCTGCATGATTAGCACGGGACGGTTCTGTGTGTATTTTAATAGGTTTAGTGTACTTCAGGATTCGAGAGGCAGGACCATCGTCCGGCCCCATTATTGCCTTTTTTGTTTTCTTGGCACGATCAAGAGAACCACGCCAGTGTTGCGGCATTGGAGGTACCATTGTTGTTTCCGTTGCCTCCTGAGAGGCACTGGAAGGCCGCACGTGTGGGTCTTTAGTTCAAGTTTGGGGCTTCGCCTAGTGTGACAAGGCCTTACGACCCGATGGCCCTGGAGTCGCCGGCTCCTGTTCACAAGTTAGCGGAGTAGACTTAAAGAGGTGGCGACACCAAATTTGCGTAATGCGTGTTCTTTGTTGTAAGCGTTTCTTTCAAATCCGGGAAGCATGATACACACACTTTTTTCGCTGAATTGTGTATTATTGCTCTACTCATGTGGACCACTTTCACGCCGACCCTCAATGCGCATGCTGGATTGTTAAAAACCAACACCCGCCTATCCCACCGCTACTACTGGCATGGAATGCTTCGTTCGTTGGAACGTTCCTGTCTCGCTTGGCAGTGCCGGAAGAATCCCACTCCAAGTCCTCCAGCTCCAGTACAACCCTCATTTGTCCTGCCCGACCGTTTGACCGTGTTGATATCGATCTGTATGGACCTCTTCCGATTACACCGGCTAGAAATTGCTGGGTAATCGTCGCTATTAATCACCTCACGTGCTACGCAGAAACTTCACCACTCTCTTCTGCGTCAGCGAGTGACGTCGGTCGTTTTATATTGCATCAGATCATTTTACGTCACGGTGCACCACGTGATCTGCTGAGTGACCGAGGGCGTGTGCTTTTGTCGGATGCCGTTTAATCGCTTCTCAAGGAATGCCAAGTCATTCATCGCACCACCACCGCGTATCATCCTCAAAGTAATGACATCACAGAACGATTCAACCGTACGTTAGGAGATATGCTGTCAATTCACGTCGCAACCGATCACTCCAACTGCGACAGTATTCTTCCTTTTGTAACATGCGCGCATAATACTGTTGCCCAGGCAATTACTGGTTTCTCTCCACACTTCCTCCTTTATAGCTGCGAGCCCTCTTGCACGCTACATGCCATCCTTCCTTACCGCCTGGATGTTGCTGAGTCGACGACGATGTCACAAGCTGCTAAATACGCGGAAGAGTGTCCTCATCTTGCCTGCTTTCTCACAAGTGCTGAACAGCAACGCCAGAAGCACCACCGTGATAGCCCGACGCCTCCGGCTTCTTATGCATTGGATGGCCTTGTCTGGCTTCGCATCCCTTCAACCAGCCCTGGTCCCTCAACGAAACTGATGTACAAGTATAACGGCCCTTACCGTGTGGTTAAACGAACTTCACCCGTCAATTACATCGTGGAGCTGCTTGAGAAGCCCCATAATCAACGACGCCGTGGACGTGAGACCGTCCAGATATACCACCTAAAACCGTATTACGATCCCTCTATTGTCTCCTGCCCATGAGTCGCCAGGATGGCTCTTTTCAGGAGGGGAGGAAAATGTAGTGAAGAAGATGAGTGCTACTCAAAAAGGCAGGGTGTATCACTCAGTTTGTGAAGAAGACGATGTTTGGTTGTCTGGGTAGGAGTAAGACGCACAGATCACTTAGATTGTGTTATCGAGAATTCTTCGTCAAATTCAATTTTATTGGCTGGAGATTTTAACTCGCATCACACTTCTTGAGAGCTTAAACAGATGGCTGTGGCAAAAGATTGTGGAATTGGTTGCAGGATAATAATTTTTGCTGTCATAACTCTTGACAAGTTACCTTTCTACGCAGGATCAGCTCATCAACATTAGACCTAACATTTTCGTGTGGCCAGTTGATGATTTCATCATGGGAAACGTTTGATATTGGGACGAGTAGTGATCATGTACAAATTACCTATGACATAATGCTACCACAACTTACCTCTGCTATCCGGCAACAACGGTTCACCAACTATAAAATTTATAAAACTGTTTTAAACTACGCGCTCTCGTCATTGAGAGGACGCGTCGGACAGCAACGAGCTGCTTCAGTCGTAGAGTGTCTAAGTTAGTCTGTCCAGCCGGCAGAGTTTACTGTTAAGTACGGCAGCACACCGTCAAATTCAACTTGGTGGAATGAAGATTGTACGCTTGCGTATAGGCGACGTAAGGCTGCTTGGAAACGTTTACGCCACAACCATACTCCGAAAAATTGGGTTGACTATAATTTCCACGCAGCGCTGTTTAAACGTACAGTTGCAATAGCTAAAGATAAACACAATTTTGACTTACATTCGCGTTTATCAAAACCTTATAAAAGATATGCCCTGTACAGGTTTCTACGGAACAAAAAATTGACGCAGGTACCAGCATATTCGCATTCAGTAGTGCTGTCTCCTAAAGAGACAACAGATTTGTTAGAGGGCATCGCGAAAGGACTTCAAGCGCGTTTCGCTTCGTCATGCTTGAGACCTGTGACATTAAAAAGCTCAACCTCGGACTTTCGGCAGGCCACTATGGCTGAACTAGCAGATGTCATACTAACTGTAAAGCAAGCGGCTCCCGGTCCAGATCAGATTACAAACTCTATGATTAAACTGATATTTAATTCCCATCCCAAGGAGCTTTTGAATATTGTTAACTGATCCTTACAGCACACATGGATTCCAAGCGCATGGAAAATTGCTAAAGTTGTGTTGCTACGAGAAAATCCAAGCCTCGGATATGTCCTGGATAACATTCGGCCAATTTCGCTTACTTCAAACCTAGTTAAAATAATTGAAAGAATTCTTCATAGAAGGCTCAATGAATTCATCGCTCGTCAGGACATCCTTTCACCAAGGCAAGAAGGATTTAGACAGGGGGGCTCTATATGGTCGGCTCATGTTGATTTGGAAAGCCGAATTCACCTTGCAAAAGTATCTGGTGAGCTTTCTGCATTAGTCACGTTAGATATCGCAAAACCCTACGATAGTCCGGAATACAGTACATTAATTTCAAGATTAGTGGACTGTGAGGTTCCCAAGTACATTATATCTTGGGTGCAGGAGTTTCTCTTTGAGAGACAATTCTTTTGTTGCCACGAGGAAATTACTTCTGCCTCATATAAGCAAACAAGAGGTGTTCCGCAAGGATCAGTCCTGTCACCTCTTTTATTTAATATATCATTATCATCTACTCCCGTTCATAAAAATGTTCCTATTTACGTCTACGCCGATGATATTGCTTTTTTCTCGTCATCCCGAGATATCAAGTTTTTGTATCAAATCTTAGAGTCATATTTGAGTGAGCTTGAGGTATGGCTTGGCGGGCTGTCTTTTTCACCTAATGTTAGCAAATGTGCTCTGCTTGTATTCCCTCTATCCGTTTGCGTATTTCTTTCACTGCATTATCAAAATGATCCGATTCCACAAGTAACAGCGCTAAAATATCTTGGTATTGTTTACGTGGACAATTTAAATTGGCAGCAACAAATAGAATCAAACACCCGTAAAGCAGAAAGCGCCGTAGGATTGCTCCGCCGGTTTTGCGATAAGAAGTCATGGATGCGCAGGGATACGTTAATTATGATATACAAACTTTACGTACGCCCAATTCTGGAGTTTGGCTGCGTTCTGTTTTCTGGAAGTGCTGAGTACAAATTAAGGCCTCTTATATTGCTAGAAAGGCAAGCTCTGCGGCTATGTCTCGGGCTACCTAGGTGTGTCGTGAATAGCGTGCTTTATTTGGAAGCTAGAATCATTCCACTTGATTCTAGATTTCGACAGCTTACTGTGCAAACATTTTTAAAACTTTACGATGCGCCCCTCTTCTGGTCACAGAAAGTTTTCATCAAACATACAGTTTCTTTCTTTCAGCGCCCGTGGTTTCGTTATCCAAGACCCCAAGTCATTTTCGTCGAGTCTCTGTTATCAAATCTTCACGTTTCCCTCCGGCATTTAACCCCCCAAACCCAATGCTCGGTGCCAGTTGACTTAATTTTTGATAATATTTTTCCGGAAAATGCCAAGTTACTTCCAAAGCATGTTCCGGAGGACCTCCTTCAAGACCATCTCAGTGATTTTCGTAAATACGTAGTAATTTCAACGGACGCAACGCCAAATCTTCAGAAGGCTGGAGTAGGTATTTTTTCTCATCAGCTTAATTGGTCTTTTGCGCTCCGATTGCCTGACTTCACACCAATTCATCTCGAAGAATTCCTGGCTATTACATTGGCTCTTCGAAAACTAAATTATCAGCAATCAAAAGCTATTATTATTTTGGATGCTTTGTCTGTATGTACACATCTCACGTCCGCAAAAAAGTCTCCCCTTGTCAGGATATTTTGGTCTCTCGTACCGCATAGCCTATCAGAAGTTCGGTTTATTTGGGTCCCCGGCGATGCTGGAATTGAACTAATTGAAATTGCTGATTCGCTCGCTTCGGCATCTTTAAATTTCGCGGCTGTGCTAGTAGCTCCACAGTTTCCTTTCATTACTGCCGAACGATTCAAACGCCTGTCAATCTTAAAAATCAACGAAACTTCGCTTCTACAATCTGAAGAATTTCGGCACTTGCAATTCACATGGAACACCGCAAAATGCCTTTCCCGTCAATGTGACGTGACCCTCACAAGCTTTCGCTGTAGAGTTCCTCTGTTAAATTTTTATCTAAAAAAATCAGGATTTTCATTAACTAACCTATGTGTAGTTTGCAATGAACCAGAAACAATAGATCACTTTCTTTTCACATGCCACCGCTTCGCCTCACTGCACCGAATAATTCTTGAAAGACCGATTGGTATGCTCGGATTACCAGTCAATACATCCACCCTATTATCGTTTAGAGCCAGTCAGTTGGGTGTGGGCCACAGTGCTATTCTGTCAGCGCTACATAAATTCATCCAGGCAACCGGAATGATACGCTGCTAGTGGTACTGCCAGATATATCCAGTTCTTTCTTCCCCTTCCTCATTCTTGTTAGTTTGTTTTATATGTTCTGGTTTATCGCATTCTTCTGCAATTTTTTCACGTTTCTTCAAAGGAACATTATTATTGTTCCTATCTTATTTCTCTTTATATTTAGCAAACGTTGTAAAAAATGATCAATTATGAGGTACAGTGTGGCCAATCTCCCATGTGGGTATGAGCCAAGATCTTCTAAAAGACAAGACAAGACAAGACTCAAACTGGTTCCGCCATTACCACTTGACTTGTCGTGACCACTGTCCTGATTTATAAAAGAGTGCCGTTTTAGAACGCCTCATTTTAATGGGAATAAGCTACCTAAGGCCTAGAAACAACCTAAAAGCATCTGGATCAGTTTTCAAAATCGTCAAGTCTCACCGCTTCAATGCTTCCATGGCTTAGTGATAGCTTCGCCTAATTTTTACAGAGGAATTATCCTGTTTTAAATTTTATTAAAATCTGATGCTCAAATATCTTGTTTGCTGGAAACCTTCATTTCGTTCGATATATTAGTAAATGCAGTATAGAACGTTAAAGGAATTTGGTGCACACTTTCAAAGCGAACTGCGGAGTCAAAGTTGGCATCGCAAAACAGCTTCACCATAATACAATAAAGCCTGCATATACTAACACACCACGATTTTTATTCTTATTTGTTTTTCCCGCTTCGCAGCGGGGGAGTGGAGAAGGGTTGTTGGCGATGAATTATAGGTATCGTTCCTAATTACAACTCAGCATTTTCATACTCACCGTGCCTCTTTGGATGCTGCACAAGGCAACAACGTCCGACGTCTTTTCTCTGCAGTTGGTCGTGTTGATGACCGCCTGCTTTGCGGAAAAAAACCAAATCATTCTTTTTTACGGCTGTCGTTATGTTTACCAAGAAAGCTGAGAAGCGTGCACCCATCCCATACGATAGCCAAGACGGCAAGGAATCATGGGAGAAAGCATGCAATGGCAAGCGGTCGTTTCTTGTTTCTACTCGCTCTGCGTGGGGTCCTCCTAATCACACCACTCCCTTTGGTAATACACCTGGGAAGTGAAAAAAAGCTTTCTTGTGGTGCGTCTCGCTGCCCAAAATCCCATATGATGATGATGATGCCCTATACATATGGTTCACACCCACTGTGGGTGAAGAAACAAAACCTTTGATAGCAGCGATTACATATTATTTTATATCTAATGCACCATACATAAGTTGGTTAGAACAGATTATTTTACTGATTCAGATATTGCCGGTCGGAACCACCCTGGTTCGATCAAGAATATTTATACAGCGTAACTGATATCCCTGTGACAACGACTTAGTGAAGGGGCTTCTAAGGAGTGAATATCGAAAATAATAAAATCCAATCTATTATATCAAAAGTACTGGTTATTCTTGCCTAACTTAGCCATAATTTTTTCATAGCGTTGAAGTCGTACCACTGACGTGTTCGAAAAGACAAGTTTAAAATAAGTGATGAACCGATAAATGTGAATTTGGTATAGTCTGGCTCGACTGTGGCTGAATTTATCCAGAAAGATAAGATATGTCATTTCTGAGAAGTGTATGGCAGTTATTGCTCTGAATTATATGCTTTGGCAGTGTCCTGTGGCTGTGACACACAAAACTGTGGTCATCTGTGGTGAGGGTGTTGCCCACAGCAGAAGGAGAACTGGAAACGACGGAGTGCGCGCGAGAGCGAGAAGAACGTGAAGCGCATGAGCTTCGGAACCCGGACGAGTTCCGTACTGGAGTTCGTTATATACCTAGCTTATACTATAAGTATAGTGGAAAAAAATTTCTTGCTCATTCAGCAGGTGAAACCAGAACTGACGCACCAAAGAGCGCATGTGATAATGATGGTGCTCCTGAGAAAACAACGCATCTATGGGGGAAGAAAGATGAAGTGATGAATCACTGGGCGTGAGTTTCCTAGCGCTGCTATTTTTTCGCCGATTTTGTAAGTTTTCCTACTCGTCTTCTGTATCTTACTGCCAAGATTTGGCCACCACCTTCGCTGTGCACAGGGCGCCACGTCTCCAAGGCGCTGAAGCCTCATGTTAGGCTGCCACGACGTCTGAAAGCTTCGGCTACTGGTGGCGGCCATTCTTCTCGGCGCCAATCAGATGAAGACGAAGGGATGAATGCGTTCGAACAGCTATATAATCCCGTGTTTCACGGACCCGAGGAGGACTGTGACGGCCCCTCGACAACAACTAATGCCGACGACGAGTGTGTTACTACGAAGAAGGTGCGAACTGATAATCAAGAGGATTAGAGCGATGCAACAATCATCGACTCCACGGAAATGAACTGTGATGTAGAAGCAAAAGACAGGCGTTCCACAACAGTCACGTACAAGAAAGCCCGACCAGCGGGGATACCCGTAATTTTCAAGCTGACAGACCCTAGCGCTTCGTTCTGGAAAGTCAATCTGAACAAACTGGCCAGTGAAGCAGTATCTGCTGCTAAAGATAAAGTGGAGTCGTTCCATGTCAACAAAGATGGTAACTTCTTCGTATGTGTCTCTACAGTTACTGCATCCTCCAGACTTCTTGAGTTAACTCATGTTGCTGGTCTTGAAGTGGCACCATACATACCGCAGTCGTATGTGAGGAACCTAGGAAAGATTAGACAAGTACCAGTGCAATACAGTGAAGATCAAATGCCGGAATATTTAAGAGACGGTGGTGTAATCTCAGTCAAGAGACAGCCTAAATGGCTCCGTCATGAAGATGGTTCAGCAGAGCCACATTTTCTCAGCAGTGTAATTTTTGAGTTCTCCCCCGACAAGCCACTGCCGCCTCGTATTCTCCTAGGCTTCACAAGTCCTCCGGTAGAAGAGTACCTACAGCCCACTACACGATGTTACAACTGTCAACAATATGGACATGTTGCCAAATCGTGCCATGGACAACTTCGCCGCAAAATCTGTGCAGGAGCACATGATTACAAAGAATGCACATCGAGGAATCATCCGAAATGTGCCAATTGCAATGGAGGCCACGTATCGTCGTATGCTGGTTGTCTGAAACACCTGGCAGCTACTCGACTGAAGCGACAAGAAATTTTGCTTGGAAGAGCTCCAAAAAAAGGGATCGCCTTGTCCGAACCCTGCAACTGTGCATCCACTCCCTGTGACTTCAAAATCGCAAAAGAGTACATCACCACTGTCGTATGCGATGGTAGCTAAGCGTGCTTCAGCTCAGAAAAACAAAAGTACAGCCAAAACAGACCGTAGAGGACGATCACCAAGCGTTCAAAGGCAGACAAGCGACAGCAGGACACCGAAGCCGTCAGCAACTCAGGATAACCAAGCATCTTCACCTTTCACCTCGCCAAAGCCAAAGGCCCAACAGCAACGTGCACCGAAAACAAGTGATGTGGATATGGTTATGTCGATGCTCTTCCTTGCTTTTAAGGCAATCCTGCGTGTATTTGCACAGGCCAATGACTTACCAGACGTGAGCGCAGTCCTTTCATTAAAGCCTCTAGCAGTACAATAAAAAATAGTTGTATAGCAAAATGGCTATACAAATGAACAACTGTTTCCGCAACACAGCTGTGTTTTAGTGGAATGTGAACGG
This sequence comes from Rhipicephalus microplus, assembly GCF_043290135.1. Classification (NCBI taxonomy): domain Eukaryota; kingdom Metazoa; phylum Arthropoda; class Arachnida; order Ixodida; family Ixodidae; genus Rhipicephalus; species Rhipicephalus microplus. The sequence goes on from NW_027464596.1 coordinate 1,630,949, forward strand.
CCTTAGGTTCAAAAGCGCAGACTTTAGGAAGCTGGTTGCTCAGTATAGCTTCCCGTTCTGTGTCTAAAGAAACCAACGTTGGCGCTGACTCTAGGATTTCAAACTATGTCACATATGCATCAAGAAGAAATCCAGGCTTGAGCAGGGCACTGTTATGCGTGCAGCACGACATAGCCTCTTTTGTTTTATACTCGTCGGAGTCGGACGTGCCAGAATTTGTAGGGTTGAAAATTCAGTTCCAGAAACATACCATCACCGTAATTTGTGTTTATTTGCAACCATCAACACGCATCTCCAAATCATCTCTGGTTCATTCATTGGGTAAAGCCCAGGGACCTACCCTCATCTGTGGAGATTTCAATGCGCACAATACCACCTGGGGCAGTACTCATCCCGATTCACGTGGAAGAACAATCGAAAAAGCAATTGGTTGATGTGGTCTTGTTGTACTGAATCTTGAATCAGTAACGTTTTTAAGAAGTAATAATTATGCCAGCTGTCTATATTTGGCTATAGCCCCTCCTGACATTGCACGAGACATGAACTGGTCTACAGACCTTGAAACACAAAGTGGTGATCATTACCCAGTTCTTATGCAACACCCAAGAATGCAAGTGCAAACGACCACATTGATTTCAAAGCTAACTGACTGGAAACAATTTCGCCAACATACTGGACGTGACTTGATGGGAGTCAATGAATTGGATACATTTATTTCCTGCATTAAAAGCAGTTACTACCGTGCGACAAGGTTTACAGCTGTCCCAGCAGGCCACTCCAGTGTAGATGCAGACTATGAGTGCCTACGAGCTATTAGAAGGCAAGCAGAACGTCGCTGACGCCGCACTGGGAGGCTTGAAGATTATAAGAAGAGTCAGACCACACACATCCAATCTAACCGACTTATGCAAAAGTTAGGTCGGAACAAGTGGCATGATTTCTGCATTTCATCAACCCCATTTACTCCACTTCCGAAAATCTGGCAAACAATCAGTGCTCTAAGTCATCCAGTATCTCAGCGAAACCAATTCAGAGCATTGGCCATATCACTTGGATTATCCGAACGTGATGTTTCTACTAAGTTTTGCACAATGCTGACTGTTACTGGGCAATCGGTTCACAACACTGCTGCACTGCCTAGTTCTGTAGAGCAGCAAATCCAAGATGCAAACACTATATCACATGCTCAACTGGATAACACGTATTCTCTATTAGAATGGCGCACTGCTCTATAACTAACCCGTGTAAGAACGGCCACCGGTCCCGACAACGTATCGTACAGTGTTCTGAAAAATCTAGGACCCAACTGCATTCCAGTATCTAGGACCCAACGGCATTCCAGTTCTTCTACAGATATATAACGACATGTGAACGAAGGCGTACGTTCCATTATGTTGGAAGGTCGCGAGAATCGTCCCACTACTGAAGCCCGGTAAATCACCGCTTTCGCTTGACTCATTCCGACCAGTCAGCCTCACTAGCTCTGTATCTAAAGTAATAGAAAAAATGATTGACAGAAGATTACAGTGGTGGATTGAAGCTAACAACTCATTTCCAGAACAGATGGCTGGCTTCAGACGACGGCGATGTACCATGGACTGCGTCTTCGACCTCGTTACATTTGTAGAACATGAGATGAGCTGCGGAAACATAGCTATTGCGGCGTTCATAGATATTAAGAAGGCGCTCGACTCTGTGAGCCACCTTTCTGTGCTTCACGGGCTTACCTCGCTAGGGGTTCACGGTCGTATCCTTCAATGGATCGCCAACTTGGATCGCCATTCACGAGAAAAATACTGAAAAACTTGAAGCTTTTTGTGGATCGCCAGAGAATCGAAATCGCAAGGAAGCATCGATTTCTTGGCGTTACCTTAAATAGCCAACTCAGATGGAGTCAGCATATTGCTGATCTGGAAAATCAAGTGAACAGCCTCATAAATGTTATACATGGCATCGCGGGAACAAAATGGGGCGGTACTTCAGCGTCTCTCCTCCATGTCCATTGTGCACTAATCCGACAGAAAATTGCCTACTCTGCGCCAGTTCTCCACAACATCTCTCAGACGTCGCTACGCCGACTTCAGCTGTTACAAGCACGAAGCTTACGCTTATGTCACGGGGTTCCACAGGCCACATCAAGTTCTTTGACGCTGGCAGAGGCAAGAGAACCCAACTTTACAGTAATTAGAAATATGGAGACATGTCGGCACTTCTTTCGTCTAGTCACGCATCACCCTTCCCATCCGCTCATATCCAACATCGTGAACTATGCTGGAGCGCAAATACAGCATGTGTACCAACACTACACTTCCCGGCTTTCTGTGTCGACAGATTGGCCACTGGACCAAAACTACTCTCCATGGCTGCTTGAGCTATCAACTATTGAGACGTCAATAGAAGGACTTCACAGCAAACATGAAGTGCCGATCGTTGCCGCTCAGCAGTTGGCATCACATCATCTGTTCGACAGGTACCAAGGATACACTCACGTGTGTACACTGACGGCTCCGTCACCAAAGCGACAGCGACATCAGCATTCATAATTCCGGAATAGCACGAAGAATATGCATGTCGGTTGGGCCACCTCTCTTCTTCCACAACGTCGGAGCTCGTAGCGATTTTGCTAGCCATAAGCTTTATAAACTATCAACGACACCAAGTAAATGGGTGGTAATTACAGACTCTATGGCAGCACTGGCATGTGTGGAAAGTGCCGCTTAAAAACACATCAATTTGCGCACACTATATGCTATACTAAAAGAGCTCTCAGACGCTACAAAGTTGAATCATCGAGTGGCATTTCAGTTGCTTCCTAGTCACTGCAGAATTAGGGAAAATGAAATTGTGGATGAGTTGGCGAAAACCACTCATACTTCTACGCAAACCTGCCTCATTCCGGTATCTCAATATGATGTAAATAGAATTTTAAGAACAACAAAACGTGAATTAAGCCTGTCTACCTGGTTCACAGACAAAACAAAGGAATCGATCCTGTATTTTGTTGATTCTAATCTTGAATACCAATTCGACCGTGGCCTCCTAAAACATATCGACACACTCATTCATCGCCTACGACTCGGAACTGCTTACACAAAGCACTTCCTACTTCGTATTCATCGTGAAACATCGTCAGCATGTTCATGCGGCCACGATGACGAGGCTATCTGTCACCTTTTGCTCGACTGTCCGAAACACGACACACACCAAAGGCGACTAGAACAAGAACTGCATAGGTTAGATCCTGAACGACCATTCGGGTTAAATAAAATACTAGGTCCATGGCCATCCAAAACAAACGGCAAAGCAATGAAGCTGCTGCAACAGTTCTTCAAAGAAACGAAGATTTGTGACGAATACTGAGTGCACAAAAGTTAAACTTGAGCGTGTGGTCTTCGTGTTTGTTCTGCCCATATAGGAGAACTCTTGCTCTCTCTCTCTCCTCTCCTCTCCTCTCTCTCTCTCTCTCTCTCTCTCTATATATATATATATATATATATATATATATATATATACAATCCATGTGGGACTGTATGTATATATGCTATTGTTTTTTTCATATTTTTATTTGTACAAATCAAGTGGAAAGGGGTAGCCGTCGCCAAGTAACGGTGACAAAATCTCCTTCATTCATTTTCGATTTCAATAAAAAAAACGCATCTATCATTCACTTCGAAAACGCCCTCTTCTTGTTATCGTTCTCTGATGGCTCAAACCCAATGTAGGAGATCAGCCGAGTACTAAATGAAGTTGTTCTGCATTTTCTTCAGTATACTACTCATGCGAGCTATAATTAACTAATATTGCGAACTTTAGTACGAACTATTATTGATGAGATAGCCCTCCATGATGACAGTGTATCTCTCGCATCGGTTGAGGGGGACAGGTGAGCGTCGATAAGGTGCCCTGCGGCTGGACAGCGCTGCCACGAAGCGACGTAAATTGGTGGTTGACAGGGGCGCAAGATCCATCGCTGTTGAAATTTCTCCATGAAATTCAAGCACGTTTCTTTGTGTTCTGCAGGCGATATTCAAATCAGAGAACAACATGCATCGACGCTACAGTGCCGACGGTATTATCAATGTCATTAGCTCGAGACGTTTCATCGCTTGGCGACACTGCATTCGTCTAAAGCAACAGTATTTGCTGCTCCGCTCTATTTGAATATATATTTGAAAAAAAAGTTCCCGGCAGAGCTCAGTTTTTTCTTGTCGGAGTTCCTTTTGCCGAAAACATTTTTCTTACAACAATTTTTCTCCAGATCATTAACACCAATCGGGTTAATATTTATGGCACACACTGACTCTCATAGCCTTAGCACTGGTTTCATTATTATATTCATTTTCTTTATGTTACGCTCCATATTCGCCTAACGTCGTCCTCATTATGAAACTCCTGCTAACTGTTTCTTGTCCTATCCCCTATAGTGGGTGACATCCTCGAATAAAATATCATTCCCCATATGCATAGCCTTCATCCTGATTACCAAGGTCGTAGAAGAAGAAAGGACTGCCCACGCGCTGCACGGACCACGGATTGCAGGGTTCGCCATTTCGACCTCAGCTAAGCCCTGATGTGCTTCCAGGCTGCCTCCTTTGCTCTGCTGCTCGACGAAACGCCCGTGACGCTGCCTAAACACTGCTTCGCCCGTCGTTCGCACAGGTGAGCTGGCAAATCTTTGAGCGACTAGCTACGCGTCGACGTACTTTCACAGCGAAGGAATGCACAAGAGCAGCGCTGCCTCAAAGTTTTGTTGATTCCACGCAATCTCATCGATGCAATAAAGCCTCTGATTGTTACTCAGTGCTGCTACCATGTGTTCCTGCATGCGCTACGTGGAACTTGCACTGTTTAATTGATTTGCATTGTGAGACAAACGAAACTCGATCCTTGAGATAGTACCACTCCAACGCCACCTGTGATTGGGAGGCTTAGTGGTCTTGATCTTCTTTAGATGAGAGAACTCCAAAGAAACACTTGCTGCGCCTGTAGCTCCACCCAAATCGCTACCAGGCTAAGGTCGCTAGGTGCTTGAATTGTTCTTTACTTGTTATGAAATCCTAGGGTAAAAAAAATGGTGGAGCTTCATACAGCATGCGCAGTTCCCGCGCCATGGTTTTTCGTAGCTAACGGTGGCGAAACATTGAAAGCAGCTTGTGCCTGTGCTGCTGGTATTTGTTTCACATAAACGTGCCCCGCTGTCTGGTAATTGAGGTGTTTTTTAGGTTGTCACGGCAAAACAAATCCAGCATGAAATAAACGAGCTCAAGAGAAACCTACACTTATTGCTCCTACTTCTAGGTGAGCCTTTAGTCAATTTTTTTCATCAATATGTGTGAGTTCCTAAATGAGTTGGTGCCAAATGGTATTGAATTGTGAAAAAATATATTTAATTTGCATTCGTTTGAGCACCCATTTTGCCTTCTGCGGGGTATATCTATACTACGATCATAGTCTTTGCTTTCCCATAAAATATTACGGGCTAGAGTAGGATGCTCTGTTGCCAATTCAAGATAGGTACCTTTACGAAATAAGGGAGCTTCTATAATAAAAATGTGGATTTATTTTGCAATTCAGGGCAAGGAAACGTTTACCGTTTACATGAGTTTTAACAACCATTTTAGATATGTAATCAGTGTTATAGTAAGTTGCACAGTTCCAGTTTTGTACCACGACAATGTCTAAAAGAGATTTTTTAACACACTTTCTTTGTCGTTAAACGTTTAAAGTTGTAACCACCACTCGTTCAAATTACTCCACATAAACTCTAGAAGGTAAATAAATATTAAGCAAGCGTACATGATGCATTTCAGTGAACAAGAAAACTTGCTCTTTTGGAAGTCATAAAATGTTGAGCACATAACAATTGCTAACTTAAGGTTTATAAAGAGTACATAAGTGATATCATCTTTTGCAGAAAACAACTGAACTCTCCATATCTTGAAGATTGTGCGAAAAACTCCATCCCAATCAGGAGTGCAAAAAACAGGACGACCTATCTTATGAGGTTTCTATAAATGTCATGTCGAAGAAAAAAACAACCGTGACATGCTTTAGGTGTAGAAATGAAAGATCATCTATGTGGCGAATATATGCTTTTCAAACTAATTTCTTCCACCGTGCTCCAGGGCTTGAGTCATTGTTATTTTGAGTATCTGATATTTCTTCTCACGGTAAATGCAATAGCGCGCACCCAGGTGACGATTCTTACGGTACACTAGACTGTCAGCCTTTTTTTTCTTTACTTTCAAAGACGATATTCTTTCTTCGGACATTTGAACGCAAAAATTTCGGTCTGTCTATTGGTGTCTGTGCAACGATTCATCCAGCCGGCGAAAGCTTAACCCTGTGCTCAAAGCCCACACATCTTGATCTGGTGGCTGTGATCATACTTCCGAACATTTTCAATCTAAAAGCAATTATCACGCATATTTAAAGCACGACGTGAATACCTATATGATAGAAAGTGTGACTTTTCATTTAGAAAATGCATAGGTGCGTAATTCAAAAGACCGAATTGTTTAATACGTTGCGCTGACAATGTGACGCCATTAACAACAAACAGGGTGTTTCCTACGCTTCCTACAAAAAAACGAAAAAATTCAGGGGCTCAACCAAGACGAGGCAGTGTTTCACCTACCAGTGGCTCTGCATACTAAAAAAAAAGAGGAGCTTTTGTTTTTTCAAGCAGCGCCTCCAGACAGAAGACTATCGTTTTCGGGCGTCCTTTGCAACTAAGCATAGAAACACATGGCCATTTTTTGAAGAGCCACCTTCTGCTTTTTAAAATAATTTTAATCGATTTTACATTACGTACAGCCTTGATTTTTAGTCCTGAATGTAAAACGAGGCTTGTAAAAACAAATTGTATTCTAAATCTAAAAACGAATGGTATTCTAAAAGCTAAATCGATGCTAAATTGCCAACTGGCCTTAGGTGACAATTTTTTTGTCGTGAAAAAAGCAAAAAAAACAATTCTTTGGCAAACACTTGCATTTGTCGAGTAGCACCTCCCCTTTAGTACTTTTTTTCTGCGTAATGATGTTGCGATGACACTGCGTTTAGCGTCATCGCGAAAGTTAGGTATGGTACTTGATGTTGTTGACGTGTGGTAAATGGCACTACGTCATCGCTCTTTTTTTTTTTGGACGGTAGCTAAATCGCCGAAGCAGGCTTTTGAAAATAATTTTGTACCTGCAAAACAATCTGTTGTTGCCTGTTGTACTTGTTCATGAGCTTCTGCGTTCATAATAAACAAATTAACGAGGATGTTGTTGCATGAGCCTTGACTGGACATAGAGATAACGCTAAGGACTACTCTACCCAGATCAGCTCCGACACCAAAGAGTACCGCTATTCATTCTGAAATCGATATAAATGAAGAAATATGAGCGCTCGCGAAGAACCTGGTGGTCCATTGGAACATGCTAAATGTTTTCTGTCTAAACTTAAAACTTGGACAGATTGAAGCTTGGAAAAGTCTTAAGAACACTGCCTGGGTTAAGGCTAGGGCAAGGCTTGGGCAAGTCAGCACCTGTCCTTCCTTCTTTCATCATACGAACGCTGGAGGACGCTCAACTTGCTACTTCAATAGCAGAAAGCGACAGCGTAATCGTGCCCCGTTGCTACAGCATTCTCTCTCGGTAGCGTCGCGCTGCTTCAAAATAATCGCCTAGACGGTCCTACTAGGAAAGAACCGTCTGTGCTGTAACATTAGCTGTTTCCAACAATGCAACATGCCAACTGCCAACTACCGTTGCGAATTGCCCACTACACCATATTTCTCTCTTTCGCGAACCAGCGAAGGGCCCACCACGCATTGTGAGAGAGGATACGTTTACATAGAGTCTATGCCAATTAGGGCATCTTTCTAATTAGCGATTTCAACGATCGACAGTTTCTCCAAACAGGTTCTCGGTGTCAAACATGGTGGAGGCGTTGGGAATGCTCGCGAATGTAATTACCGAAACGTTCTTACAATTCAACTAAATTATTGACCAAACCAAAATTTTGAAAATATGCCTTTTCGAAATGGCTCTAAACATTTATTTCAATCTTCTGCAACATTTACAACACCAATCTTTCCACAAGCCAAACATTTTTTCACGTCGGCGAATATCATGGCGGCTTTGGCAGTAGTAATTTTGTTATGGAATGAAATTTACCGCAGTGATGTGCAAACAACAAAACTTGGCATTGGCAGAGTCAGCTTGAAAAGGAATTAAACTGGGTTTCGTAATTTAAAGAGTAATGATGTTTTCGGTAAACACCCTTAACACGCCAATACCACGCCTGAAACGCGATTCCCACGTTGCGAGGCTTGCTCGACGTTAGCATACGCAGTGGCGTAGACAGAAGGTAGCACACCAGACCCGGCCCCCCCCCCCCCTCCTCTCCTCTGTTTTTTTTTTTTTTTCGCAATGGCATCGAGAACGAAAGATTACCATTTCAAAAGGGTGCCCTTCTTGCGAAAGATTTGTGCTTATGGCCCTGAGAAAATTCTACCCAGTTCAGAGACTGCGATAGCAAGTTATGCAGTTCCCTTGCAAACTTCTCTTCACATTTACAATCATGAGAATGTTGTTGGATTCGTATCAAGACTAAATCAAGGCTAACTAATATCAAACTCAGCAGCCGCTTGCCTGTTCGTAACGCACTAGAGATTCCTGAAATGTCACCGCTTCGGCCTTTTCCTACCCAGGAAACTGTAAGGTTCTCAATGAGGTTTTCCTTGCGGAAGCAGCCTTTAGGGCGCTATCGGCGATACTTCACTGTTTGTGTTCACTATACTAAAGCGTGACCAAACAACCAGAAATGAAAACTGAAAGACTTCTCGCTTTTCAGCACATGGTAACGCTGGATACTACTTCAACCGATGGCACTAAGCAACAAAGCATGCCTTCTATTCGTAGTTTACATTCAGGAGAAGAGGCTAAGAGATAAGCATTGGACACTCTTCTTCTGGTGCCTGTGGTACTTCGACAGCAAGCTGTGAGTTACTGCGAATAACGCGAGCGATGTGGGCGAACCCAGTTTTTCGTACTCAGTGTAATCGTGTAGTAGTCGAGCACCGTCCTCCAGGAAATAATCTCGGCCATGCATGTCTGAGCGTCGCGTAACCTGCGTGATCGATGACCACTTTGCATGTTCTGTAGCACTGTCCATATATCCACAGCGGTCATGTGTTACTCATTTTTGCCGTTTTTATTTTACACGCGCAGTATTGACCTGAGAGGGAGAGGTAGGCGTCAACACGGTGACCATGACCGCCGGATCTGTGGTCAGGTTCCCGGTGTTCTCCTCTGGCGAAACCGCCACCGATACTGTGAGCCCCAGCGCATACACGTGAGTGATCTTGCAGAGTTTTCCACTTCATCGCAGGGACGAGCTGGCCGCAATCAACCGCCTATGTTTGCTGTGGCAAACTGTGTGATAAAAGGCCCGAGGTTAATTACATGGATCGTGTTCACGAAACTGCCTTAGTTTCGTGGCCTGTAAAACTACGGCTGTATTGAGAATTGAGTTGTTTCATATTTAGATACCGTTTGTTTTGTTCTTGTTCCACTTTCTCTACGTACAGCTGTGTGCAGATGCTTGTTTTTTTAGCCAATTGCGCTTCGAGAATATTTTTTTCGCCACCTCATCAGGCACAATTTTATCAAAGTTCATACCAAGCCCACAAGTTACATCGTTACTCGTGCGTCAAAGCAGGCGAACATTTCAAGGGCAAATGTAGGAACGCTGACCACACGAAACATGGCAGCCGTTTTATTTTTTATATTGAGCCCCACTAATCATGCTGAAGGAAAGAAGTGTTAATTTTAGTGGTTCGTATTCTTTGTTACATAAATAACTTTGAGAAATACCTATTGTCACAATGCAGAAACAGCAGCAGTCGAATACAGGAAACTCACTTTAATTGTACCAGAACACTGCCAAAACTGATCGGAAGAGAACCTCGTCTTCTTCTCTCTCTGCGCGTGTTCTTCGTTGTTCTCTTGGTGCTGCATATTCAATGCGGCATTTGCCCCCCGCCAGAGAGCAGCGTCCCGATGCTCTTCTACAAAAGACGGTGAAGTAGATATACGGTGTAAATTAGTCCAAAAAGTAGGGCTTCATTTGCACATTGTGCACGATTTCTGGTTTTTGCTGGCGAGTTGTCGAGGGGCTGTCAGGAAAGACCACGTAATTAACGTCGCTCAGGCGCTGTAAAACTGTGTATGGGCCAAAATACTTCTTCAGCAATTTTTCAGACAGTCCCCGGCAGCGAATAAGACTCCATACCCAGACTTTGTCGCCGGCCCGATAGACGACATGTCGGTGTCACAGATTATAACGTTGGGCGTCGTAATTTTGCTGCTGGATGATTCGGACGCGCGCAGGCTGCCTCGTTTCTTCTGCTCGTTGGGTAAAAAATACAGCGTCCAAATCGATGTCATTGCAGTCGTGCAGTAACATGGCGTCAAGCATCGTCGTCACTTCACGGCCATGAAGAAGACGGAATGGCGTTCTTCGTGTAGTTTCTTGCTGTGCTGTATTATAGGCGAACGTGATGTACGGTAGAATGTCGTCCCAGTTCTTGTGATCCACGTCGACGTACATACTCAACATGTCGGCAATAGACTTGTTGAGGTGTTTTGTTAAGCCGTTGGTTTGTGGATGATAGGAAGTGGTTTTCCAATGGGCTGTTTCACTGAGCTCAAGCACTGTCTTCAGAAGCGCGGCCGTGAAAGCGGCACCTCGATCCGTTATTATGATTCTCGGAGCACCGTGCCTCAGGACGATATTTTCTACGAAGAATCGTGCGGTTTCAACGGCGGTGCCACTTGACAAAGTCTTTGTTTCCGCATAGCGCGTAAGATAATCAGTGGCGACTATTACCCACTTGTTGCCAGCATGGGAAGTCGGATATGGTCCAAAGAGATCCATTCCAATTTGGGCAAAAGGTACCGTGGGCAAGTGAATTGGTTGTAATAGTCTAGCTGGTTTCAACGGTAGCGATTTTTGTCGTTGGCAATTGAGGCACGTGCGCACGTAATGCTTCACAATAGCTGAAAGTCTTGGCCAGTAGTATTTCTGTTGGATTCTGACCAATGTGCGTGTGTATCCGAGATGACCAGACGTTGGCTCATCGTGGCAAGCACAAAGTATCTCCTTACGGAGTGACGTCGGAACGACAAGTAGGTGGGTGCTTCCTCTGGGAGAAAAGTTCTTCTAATAGAGAACACCACTACGTAAGCAGAATGACGGCAGGCTCCTTGCAAATCTTCTAAGGATGGTTGTTGTACGGCCATTCAAAAATTCAATAAGGGGAAGCAACTCACTGTCTTCTTTCTGCTTGCACGAAATCGTAGTGGTGTCGACGACTCCTACAAATGCCATGCTGTCATCTTCTGTGTCATCGTCGCGCTTTATCTGTGACCTTGATAAGCAATCGGCGTCGACGTGCTGCCGTCCGGACTTATACACAACCGTCATATCAAACTCTTGAAGGCGTAAGCTCCACCGTGCGAACCCACCAGACGGGTCTTTCAAGTTGGTCAGCCAGCAGAGGGAATGATGGTCGCTGACTACGTGGAAGGAACGACCATATAGAGGTACGGACGAAACTTCATAACCGCCCATACGACAGCAAGACACTCTTTTTCCGTTGTGGAGTAGTTGGACTCGGCGCGGGAAAACGTCCTACTAGCAAATGCGATCAAACGCTCGGCTCAGTCTTGCCACTGGACGAGTACAGCGCCTAAACCCACGTTGCTGGCATCTGTGTGGACCATGGTAAGAGCATCCTCATCAAAGTGAGCAAGCACAGGCGGAGTCTGCTGGCGTTGTCGGAGATCGTCCAATGCCACCTGTTGATCGTCACCCCATGTGAACGAAACGTCTTCTTTTGTGAGTCGTGTTAACGGCGAGGCTATGTGGGAGAAATTGGCAATAAACCTTCGGTAGTGTGCGCATAGGCCAAGGAAACGCCTGGCTGCTTTCTTTTCTTTTGGCACCGGAAATTTTCTGACGGCCGCAATCTTATCGGGATCAGGTCGAACGCCTTCATGGCTCACCCCATGGCCTAAATATTAGAGCTCCTTGAAACCGAAATGACTCTTCTCGTGTTTCAGTGTTAGGCCGGATGACCTTATTGCCCTGAATACCGATAGCAGCCTGCTCAGGTGTTCCTCAAATGTTTTAGAAAAAACAATGACGTCGTCCAGATACACCAGACGTGTCTGCCACTTAAGGCCTGAAAGAACGGTATCCATCAGTCTCTGAAATATTGCGGGGGCTGAGCACAATCTGAATGGCAAGACTTTAAATTCATAAAGTCCGTCAGGCGTTACAAAAGCCGTTTTTTTCTCTATCTCGCTCGTCGACCTCAATTTGCCAATACCCACTTTTGAGGTTCATTGACGAAAAGTAGCGTGCATACCTCAGCCTGTCGAGTGAAGTAAATCATCGATGCGCGGTAATGGGTATACGTCTTTCTTTGTCACACGGTTCAGCTTGCGGTAGTCGACACAAAAGCGCAAGCTTCCGTCTTTCTTTTTAACCAGCACTACCGGCGATGCCCAAGGACTTCTTGACGGCTAGAAGACGTCATCATCAAGCATTTTCTTCACTTGTTCCTGGATTGCTTCACGCTCTTTCGGTGCTACGTGGTATGGGTTCTGTCGTATTGGCCTTGCCGTCTCCTCCGTTATTATCCGATGCTTCGTCAGTGGCGTTTGACTGACCCTTCAGGTCGGTGAAAAACAGTCTTTGAACTGGTGAAGAAGATCTAGTAGACGCTGTCTCTGCGCTGGTGACAAATCCGTGCTTACGTCAATAGGTGGTGGGGCTGACGTGGCTTGCGGCTCGTCCTGTTGTACTACACAGCACTCGCGGATTTCGGTGATCTCGTCGAAGTAGGCAACTGTAGTGCCTTGTTAAATGTGTCGTCGCTCGTTGGTGAAATTCGTCAACAGAACCTCTGCTTCACCACTCGCACAACATTGACGATACTTCTGGCAATTGCAACACCGCGAGAGAGTAGAAGCGTCAATACTTGTTCAGCCATTCCTTCTCCAGTATTCTGCTCGCTGCACGTGACTGAAACAAGGCGGCACGATAACGGAGGTACGGTCACATCGTCAATGACTCGCAGGAATTTTCGGTGTAGCGCTGCGCTTTGATCCGCTGAAAATGTCAGTACACCGTCCGGAATATTGATGATGGCACCATATTCTTGCAAGAAATCCATCCCCAAGATTGCCTGTTTGCAACACTCAGAAAGAATAACATAAGTTGCGACGAAGGATGCATCCCCTATCTTCATTCTTGCGGTGCACTTTCCGGTAGGTGTGAGTAGCTGCCCTCCAGCTCCTCTAATCTGCGGTCCTGTTCATTCCATTCTAACCATCCTGAGCGTGTCTGCCAGACTCTCACTCATTATTGAGAAGTCCGTGCCTGTGTCGACCAATGCCATGACGTCATGTCCGTCAATCGTAATTGCAACTTCGGCAGCAGCAACCCCCTCTTTCGTCGATTTACTGAAATTGTGTCTCTCTTCGCTCGGCAGTATTGGGGGATTTTCAGCTCTTCGACAATTCGCAACCTTCCCCCCTGAGGTCACTGCTTTTAGTTTCCCCGGCGCGATTTCATGATTTTATTTTATTTGTGGGGTTTAACGTCCCAAAACCACCATGTGATTATGAGAGATGCCGTAGTGGAGGGCTCCGGAAATTTCGACCACCTGGGCTTCTTTAACGTGCGCCAAAATCTGAGCACACGGGCCTACAACACTTCCGCCTCCATCGGAAATGCAGCCGTCGCAGCCGGGAATCGAACCCGCGACCTGCGGGTCAGCAGCCGAGTACCTTAGCCACTAGACCACCGCGACGGGGCAGTTTCCCCGGCGCGGACTAGGAGATCTCCCTCTTGGCATGTCAGTGGTGCTCCGTCTAGAGGATGGAGAATAACACCCAGGAGAGGGTGAGCGTGACCGAAACCCAGGAGGAACGTCCCACGGGGTCCTGACACTAGTGTTGACGTCAACGTCAAATGTTCCTTTGAAATGGCGCCGAGGAACAGTGAAAGGAAACCCTTGGTACCCTGCGGTGCGATACGGGCAATAACGGACGATGTGGCCTGCTTCCCCACAGTGAAAGCACAGGGGCCTATGATCAGGGGTACGCCAGATGTCAGTTTTGCGAAGTGGTGGCCGCCTCGGCATCAAAGTTTCCCTGCAGTACCAAGGCGCTGTCGGCGGATGTGGCTGGTGGTACTGATGTGGTGCCGGCACGTTCGCTGGCTGTCGGCGGACTACGTCTGCATAGCTTGCCCTGGGAGTTCTCGTGTTCGGCTCAGGAAGCGAGAGCGCTTGCCTGATCTCTTGGCGTACAACTTCCGTTACTGAGGCAATCGCGCAGTCATTCGGTTTGGCTACAAGCTTCTTGACCTCTTCTTGTGCGATTTCTCGTATTAGTTGGCGCAAAGAACCTTCGTCGGGTATTGTTGCTGTGGTCGTGGCTGCCACGCTGATCAGTGCACTGTGGGTTGGGCGGTCATACTGGCGATAACGTAGATTTATTTTTATTTTTATTATTTATTACATACTGCAGTTCGTAGACCAAGCAGGAGGGGCACAAAAAGGGAGCATAGCGAAAAAAACGAACAAACTTCTAGAAACAGTGTCAAGCACAAAAAAGTAAAGCTACACAGTTGAAATATTAAAATGAGGTAATCTAGCATTGAAATATCAACAGTGTTGATTACACAAAACATACATGTAGTTTTCAAAGTCGGAAATGCCACGTTCAGGAAAAACATTTGAAGGCAGTGCGCGTTCGATAGATGTCGCCTCCTTGGAGAATTCATCCACACTTGTAGGCGGGTTTCGTACGAGACTAGCGAAGAGCAGCTCCTTAACGCCCCGCATGAGGTGGCTAACATTTTTCACTTCGGGCATATTAGGATCTGCTCGACGAAATAGCCGCGCCATGTCCTCAACAAACATCGTAACGGATTCATTCGGTTTCTGAATACGTGACTCGAGGAGACGTTGTGCGATTTCTTGTCTTTCATTGCTCGCGAACGTGTCGAGGAACTTCTGCCGGAACTCGTCCCAAGACGACCACACGCGATTCGTGAACCATGTTCGGGCTCCGTCTTGAAGCGGAAAATAAACGTAGCCCAATTACTGCGTGGTGTTCCATCCGTTAACATTCGCTGTGTGCTCGAATTCCTCGAGCCAGTGATGTGCATCCACATATGCGTTTCCGTGGAAGTAACCCGAAGTCAAGGGTTCAAAACAGTCACCTGTGTCATGCTTGGGCTGGACATGTTGGGGCCAGTGCTTCCAGGCGCCGTGATGCTTTCTGGCACAGTCGCGCTTTCCGGCAATGGACCAAACTCCGGGCTGTGGCATAACAGGCGCCGGCTGCTGCGGTGAACGGAGGTGTCGATGCGCGGAAGTCTTTCTGGACTAGATGCGGGGCTGTTGTCAGGCATCCCGAACATTTACCCAGCGCCTCCCAGTGTCACAATGCAGAAACAGCAGCAGTCGAATACAGGAAACTCACTTTAATTGTACCAGAACACTGGCAAAACTAATCGGAAGAGAACCTCGTCTTGTTCTCTCTCTGCGCGTTTTCTTCGTTGTTCTCTTAGTGCTGCATATTCAATGTGGCACTATGATGACTATGAAAGTAAAGGGAATGTTATTAGAAGTAATTGTAATGCAAATGTGAAGGAAAAGAGGACGAAAATGTAACTTGCCATCGGCTGGATCTGAACATGCGACCTTCAAATAACGCGTTCGATGATCTGCCACATAGCCATGACGGTGGTTATCCTCTCGTCCTCTTTATAAGGTAAGCATGTGCGGTAAACGGAGGAGCGTCAGTCAGCGCCGCCGGTAACCATGACGGCTAGTGGAGGACACCTTCTCTGCCTGTTGGTGTCACGTTGCACGTGATGGTATTACGAGCAGACAGCTGACTATAATAATCTCACGCATACTACCGGAATGAATCAGAGTTTTAGGAATGGTTCCTTGGTACCTTTGTGCGTTAGTTCTCACTAAATTGGTAAGAATGGCCCTTCATGTTCATAATTGCGGTGTGGTTGTCACACTAATAATTCTGTCCCCGTACATGAAAGGCAGGAATCATAGAAGTAGTGGGGCACCCAGTAGAAAAGAATATTTATTGGCGTTCACGTCGAGCAGGGTGACCGTTGCTGCATGTCTGGCCACAGAAAAATGTATAATATTTTTTTTTATTATTCACGTCTAAGACTCAGAATGCACTATAAAATTATACTTAAAGTTTCTTGACAGATCGGTTCAAGAAGCAGTAAACGAAAAACGACATCGCGCTTTACAGAAGTAATCACTCAAGATGTCATGCTATACAAAAAGAGCGATAAAATTTTCCGGTCCTAATCTATGGTGATAGCACGTAGCAGGAATTTAATTGAAATACGGCCTACGAGAATGTACGTGACGTTGCTTTACTTGTACGATCATTGTATCATAAATTATATATATTTTTTGTTTTTTTTTATTCAGGAGGAACCTCACTGCCATTGCGCGAGAGACGACGTGAGTATAGATGTTAACTAGTAATGGCATGCAGATTACTGTCAATTTCATTATTTTTATGTAGTTGTAGTTGTGGCAGCACACTTTCTGTTAAGGGTGCGACGATACGTGCAGGAAGCACATGGTAAAATTTACGCAAAGCGAAAGTCTCGCTTGCTATCCGACCAATAACCTGCGCATTCTACGATCACACGTGCGATAGATACCAGGTTCTGCGGCGTAGCAGTGATGCCCACTGCTACAGGAGGGGGGGGGGGGGGGGTCAATGCCTCTTCATAACTCTGGCCAAAGAATCTCACCAATAATAACACAGCTTAAAATATCCATGTCTGGTTATTATTGCCGATTTGCTTATAACGTAATACAGAATTCTTAGTAGCTTTAGTAACCAACGTTATCTCAATTAAGCGTTTCTTTTCTCAGTAAAAGTAACTATCCGTGCCTGCGGATCCCTATAAATATCTGATCATTTTACCTCAGTTGTGGTAATGAAATAAAAAAAGTGTTAGCTTATCGCCTGCTCAGTTACACGAAAGACATTTGAAATGAGAGAAGCATCTTACAAAAAGAGCGTCTTAGAAAAAAGACAAGGGATGTCATTAATGGTGCAATATTTTACTGCATTAGCTGGTATTTTGAGATAACAAATAATTTAGAGATAATTGATACCGATTAAACGATTAAGTGTGCCATGTATCACCAGCTTTTTCAAGCATTAACGTAGCGAGGATTTCAGGGAAAGTTTCTGGCCATGATTGATTGATATTATGGATTGATGGCAATGATTGAAATTATCGTGCCTAACGTTCAAAATGCGCATCAAAATGTGCATTATTTCGAAGTTAGGTGAGGTGACAGCACATTACAGACCCGAAGCAACAGCAAGGCATTCATCACCAATATCATTTTTGTTTTTGATTTAAAAGTTCTTGCCTGCCAAGCCGCCTTTGCTTTCTGCTGTGCTGCCGTGTCAGCCAAGTACTGTCGAGGCAGGCCAAGTGGGCTTGGCCTTGCATTGTGCGGTGCACTCGTAAAACTCCAAAGGAGTTCAGCACATTCACGTGGACTATATCGCCATCATTAAACCTAAGCGGAGCATCGAGAGGACAAATTTTTAGTGTTTGCTGGCCGAGGAAAACGATTTTTGGGGCACGCACTCCGACACAAAAATTCCACTTCTTAGGGTTCTTAGTTTTCCCATGGGGGTATTGAACTAGTAATTCTGGATGAACTAGTTTCAGACAGTTTGGCTTAACAGCCTCAATAATGGGTGCTGGAAGGTGGTCTTTATTGACGTTTATCATTCGACTGGGTTTCGTTGAATTCACACAAAGTTTCGGCGTCCTTCGGGCAAAAGCCGTGGGATGAATTGGTATCCTTTGATGCCATGTGAAAGTACGTGGCCCAGACAGCCTTTCGCATTTCCCCCAAGCTGGCTCTGTTTCATGCACTGGCCAAACGGTAATAGCAATGATGCTTGCACTGACCACACCACTAAGATGTCCCAGGCTAGATATACATTTCCCGACAAAAAGCTTGATGCTTCTGCTTTCTTTTGTTTTTGTAGTGCTGGGCTCATTTTCTTATTAATGTGCTAAATGCACCACAGCTTGCAGACAGTAACCTCTCCATATAGCTATGATGCTTCAACTACAAGCAATATTTTTCTATGTACAGAATTGTGGCGTGGCAGGCCGCCACAGAAGTTTTAGGATATGTCGTTTTTACAGAAAAGAAATCGCACTGAAACAAGCAAACGGCTTACTCTGTTTGATAAAAAGCCACAGATTTCAAACAACGCGAAAAGAAAAATAGATTTTTTTCACTATTTCAGTTTGCCCTGTTCCCTTAATAGCCACAGAAAGGGCAGTGTACTGATACTAATGAGTCATAAGTGAACCACCCAAATTCTCGTTTCTGCAAGCGCAAAGAAATAAAAAAGAAATGGTATATTTGTGATGGACCCGAACCTGCGCCTGCAAAAAAGACGTGCGTTACTGCAGTACAGAAACGACACGTGGGCAACATGTCCCACGCTTTTCGCAACGTCGGCGCATCGATCATGATTTGCCCATTATTTTGACAATACAAGGATATTAATAAATGTAAGTTTGACAGAATGTGAGATGTATGCGAACGTCCGATTGACGGTTGCTAGGATAATTAACGCATGTACTCTGCTGCATGGTTCTTGCCTGCGACACCGAGTTGGGAACTCAGTTCCAAAGCTTCACAAAGAAATGACCATGTTTTCAAGCTATAACACATCGTACTAAATTACCTCATACTGGCTTTTAGTAAATTTATTTTATCAGAAAGAATGTGTAAATGGTAGCTGACGCTGCGAGGAGCAGGTCACATGGTGCTCGCGTTGGGCTCCTTTATTGCAGTGAAGCACGTCTTTGTCTACGCAGATGCTCATTTTAGTTAACCACGAGACCAGTTTTTTCGTTCACTTTACGTAGTTATACTTACGCTGACCGCTGCGCGGCCCGTCGTCTCCTCCCGTTTGCGGCACCATAGGGACCAAGTATTGCGGGAAAACAGCCCTTGAAGCTGCCAACTAGGCGGCACAAAAGACGAATGCCGCTGACTACTTTAAAAATTCAGAGATCCTTGCATCCCACTTTTTATGTGTTCCGGTATTTCAAAAACCCTCTTTATTCGAGGAATTTTCACAGTGCCAGGTACTGCGAATTAACGAGATTTTTTGTGTAAACACTCTTTTACTCTATGCACGATAATTGTTCCTCTCCTAATTCATGAAAAAGATTAATAAGGAGTAGGAATCTGAAAATTTCTAAGGAATAGCAGCTTGCTATGTTGAGAAAATAATCACGTGTGTTGGCTGGTTCAGAAAAAGTACTAAATAAAAGTACTTATTGAACGTAAAAGGCTATTAGCTAAAAGCCTATGTGTGATAGCTCGTTGCTAGCGACTTAGCTAGGTAGTTCTGTGCTAGTACTATAGCTACCGCTGTACTAGACGAGTACTATGCGAGTACTAGCTACCGCAACACTATGCGAGTACTATGCGAGTACTATGCTAGTACTATCTACAACAGTGCTATGCTAGTGCAGCTAGCTAGTAATTCGGTCCAAATAATTTCTGGGGCGTCACGTTCCATTACCGCGATGCAGTCAAATTGAGTTTGAAAACATTCTGAGATATCGAATAACAAATAAAACTGTGCTCTAATCATATAGTGTACCATGAGGGCAAAACTACAAGTAACCTTTTATTTGAAAAACGAAGACTCATTTTCACTTGTTTCAGACACCAAATTACCCAGATTCATGAAAGTCCAGTTCTATGTCATATATTTAGGCCAGTATGAAAGCGTTCTTGCTTGGAAGTGGAGTGTCGCCAGAGCGAACGTGTTGTGTTGAAAGCCTACTAACATCTCCTGGGTTTTTGTCATAAGACGTTGGGGATTACGCTGCATTCCAAAGTAGGAGTACAACTTACGTACAAGTTTACATGACTGATAACTCGTGCAACGTTATGTTAACGTAACGTTCTTGCATAGGCAGTGGTGAACAGTATTTTGGTGGGGCTGGCGCTGAGGGCCATTAGGTGATAATTGATGTATCGTTTTCGCCAAATGTTCAGCTGCATATTGGATACTACATTGCTTAAATCTTCTCCTCGCATTTAGTTTCTTGAAACAGTGGCGGCGAAGTGCAACCGTGAATGCTGCAGTCACTGGTGCTTTTAAATTCACAGTTATAACATATTCCTAATGCTCTAGTCGCTGATACACACCAACATACTGCTTTTTACACAATCGTAGTTTTTTTTGACGGTTAAATGAAATCGTAATATAGCTTTGTGAATATTTTCTGCAAGTAAAATGTTGAGCGATTCCAGAGCTACCGCTGCTTCTACAATTGCTACCTTGCTATTCGATAACTGTGCAAATAGGATTTGATTCGTACTTATTTGACTCGGTCACAAAATTCACTATTCTCGGACAGCTAAAAAGGGGACACACCAATGCCGAGAGCTTCCTATTTCGGCATCCTTGGGTTATTATTCGCTTGAATCTAAATCCCACATTGGTGCAATCGGCCTAATATAAAGAGCCTATTACCAGCCTCTTTGAATGCAAAAAACCACTCCTGGCGTATCTACCTCTTTGTGGCGTGATTCGTGACGCATGGACTGCGGTTCCCCCTGAAGTCATTACAGTACATACCTTAGTTCGGTCGTCATATACGTGAAATATGAGATGTGGGTTGTCTCCTGCACTGCTTTATCATGCAGTCGGCTATCCGTTCTTCCTTTTCTCACCTTACTATCGTGTGCGATAAACTGATCTCAATTACTTCCGTGTGCTTCCGACTGCGCAAGTACGATAACAACGTGTAGCTGACAACCGCAATATATTGGTAGGCTTAACACTTAGCCCTGACATTGTACACGTGTTTCTAAGAAAGAAGTGACTAGGAAGAGGTATCGCCTGTAGGAAGGGTAGTGAAGGCAAGTAGGCAAACCACTTATTAACCTTTGAACGCACAGTGGCTTTTGTAATGAAGCCGAAGTGGCTGGTACTAACACTCCAATCTCGGGGCTTACCATCGCGCCATCTTATCTGCTAAGCTACTGTGGCGAGTTCATCATAAATGAATCGTGAATACGTAAGCGGTATATTTTCCCATTACCTTTCTTTGCTTTTAAACCTAATGACAGATCAGTAGCTGTTGGAAATTCCGCTTGGTCATGCATAAGAGCTGCATGCAAAACTTATTTCAATAGGAACGTGCCTTTTGCGGCCACGTATGTACTTAAGGTAAAAAGTTATGGACAAAGCGACAGATGAAAGTGACACTGCCAGTATAAACGAAAGCATCATTGCAATTTCTTCTTGACAGCGTAATCGACAGAACCCGGGAACGCTTCATCGTGATCGCGATGAGCACCCTGCTCTTGCTCATCAGCCTCACACTCTTCTTCATACTCTTCACGCTGCTCTCCGAGGACTGTGAGTATTGCTGTCAAAACAATCACGACCTTGCTACACGATAATGCTTAGAAGCCGGGCTCACGGCAATGCGTTGGAAAAGTTTTTGTAGCTTTTATTTTTTCCATGGTGTCCTGATTGAAAGAGAGGGGGTACAAGTTGCACGCACGGGGTGAGTTCATGCGACAGAAATGCCATGCGATGGCGGGCAGCGCTTTCTACAAGCTCCTGGCGGCGCCCTTCTGAACTCTTCACCAACTTTCACAAATGCATGCAGGGTGAGACTTCTTCGGCGAGGAAAAGCTGAACACTCGTGAGAGAAAGCAAAGCTACCGGGGCGTTTCGCGCTGCTCGACATTCTATTTGCGAAATTTTTCGTCTATATATGTTTAATGTAACCCTAGATTTTTTATGTATTGAGTTGAAACCTGGTCGTGTGCGAAATCAGTATAAAGTAAGGTAGAAACTGATTTATCAGTTCACATAATTGGGTTCGCTAATACAGCCTTGTTACTCATTCGTGTGTTCTATTCAGGATACGCTAAGTTATACTCATCCTCCGGCTTGGAATACCATTATGCGAACGCCGCGCTGTGTCTCTGCGTCTTCGGATTGTAGTTACCAAAAACGTCTGTTACTCGAGTCAAGCTAAGTTTAATGTGATTATAGGGATTCTTACTAAATAGAAAGGTGTACATTAAAAGATGAGTGTGGCGCGTATCATTCTGAAGGCGTGTCGACTATGCTAACTATACGTTCGTTACATTGTACATACGGTAAGCCTTTCCTAAATTACACACTAGAAACTAAAGCCCCATTTGTGGTTTTCTAGGCCGATTTAGTGAGTACTTTGACTCACCTTTGACGGGGTGAACGTAATTATGCATTTTCAGTATAACACTTGCACCAGTAATTCGAAAATAACGCTGGTTATTCATGTAATGGGTTCGATGTTCACAGCTGTGGACTCCTCGACAGATATCTTGAAGAAGCTAACGAAATGTAAAGTAGCACCAATCATTGTTGCCGTCGTGCCACCCAATATAAGAAACGTTTCTAAACTTAAGCAGTCGCTTGCCAATATTGACCCGATTGTCACTCATACAAAATTTAGGCGTCTTGGCACATGACCATTAAAGAATAGAGCTAGGGGATAAAGAACAGGGGCATTCAGTCTTTGCATACTGTGCTTAAAGTGACAATAAAGAGCTGAACGCCTTTTCACATATTAGCGAAGTACAGTTTCACGTTCCCGAAAACGCCGCTCTTACAACAACATGACGCCACTTTAGGATTCCCGCACCAAACGTTGAGACGTCATAAATTTTGAAGTTGTCTACTGAACAATCAAGGACATTGTCACTTGTGGGTGGGATAAACCTATCAAATGAATTTATATGATATTTCAGCCAGCGAATTTCGTGAAAACTTGATGTCGAGCGCAGAAAATTCAGCGCCAAATTTATAAACGAAATTTCCACCTCGATTTTCACCACTGATAATATAATCAAAGTATTAAATTATGGGGCATTGGAGCTGCGCGATTACAGTTCGCTGCGTCGTTGCTTCATTTGGCATCCCTTTAAAATTGACTTGTGATGCCATAAAAGTGCACTCCAAATATCAAACAAGAACAAAACAAATCGAAAGAACAATCAAAGCTTCGGAAAAGCACTGAATATCACAGTTAAACAACTTGATGCAGTCAATCTGCTGTCACCAAGATAGTCGTGGATGAATCCCTCGGACGGCCACTTATTTCGCCCAGGGCTTATGCCACCCCGTCTAATCGCCTAATTCTCAAAAACGTAAGAGATTCGCCTTTAGTATTTGCAAAGTAAAAGTATCACTGAGAGTTCTCATTTTATTGTTTTATACCTGCTGTTTTTTCTACTTACAGTCGCACCGTTCACAACGGTAATAAGTAAGCACATGCATATTTATATCTTCAGCCATACTGCGGTATAGCATAAGGTGTCTTTTGTTTTTGCGCGAATGGTATTCGTAACGTACAATGAATGCAACTACGGAGAGCGTCGTTTACTGCCAAGAACAGCAGCAGGGGTTCGCTACGAGCGCTTGCCGTGTTCTTGCCGCTGCGTCTGCCGATGCTGTTCGGCAGACGCCAAAGAATCATGCCGTTACATAGACATCGTCAGCGCATTGCTGGTATTTTGTAATGTTTATTGTTCCGGCGGTGGTGATGTTTGTACGTCGCTGTGTTTAACCGACTACTCGTCCTTTCACAGATAATATGCGGCCCACGCAGCGTGCCGAGAGAGTGCTTCTGAGGACATTGCAGTGCCTCGTATACCGGATACGAATGCTTCAAATGCGATTACGAAGCCTCGCACGGCGTTTGGAGCTTAACATCCGGAGGGGCCGGTTTCCGCTTCCTGCAGCAAAATCTTAGGATGCGCTGAGTGGGCCACATACGACTCACGAGCTCTGTACGTTCACTTCGTTGCAGGTGTACTACAAATCGCCCTGGACAGTATGCACTGCCTTTGTCGGAAGAGATGGCAGTTTCATCCCAAACAAAATGGACAGCTCATCGTACGAGGAGCGAAATAAATCAAGAGAACTGTTTTAAGAAACTTCGTGTTTCATGAACGATTGTGGTTGCGCAAAATAACAAAACATATCCTAAGACTTCCATTGCGGCGGCTGTTCACGTTGTTCCGTATGAAGATTGCAACAGGACGTAATGCTGCCGCAGAAAGCCTTTAGGTGAGTTGTGCACTACAGCCACCACACATTACGCACAAGAAGCTGCAAACAACGCTGCGTGGTATGACTGAAGGCAAGTAGGCGTATACGTAATTTTAAAACCGCCAACTTCACGTTAGAGTCTTCTGCGAATTTCCACGCTGCGCCTCCGAAGATGAATTTTCTCGCCTCAGCTGTTTACTCTTTGCAGATTCTAATGAAACCATCCCGTAAGTTTTCACTTATTGTGGCGTAGCGTGTTCTGTAGAGCTTGTAGGTTTAGCTGATCACATAAGCTCCTATTATTAACCAGCGCGTATGTCAGTATGCGCGCAACCAAACAGACAGCGCTGTATACGGCACTACGCAGATGTCGGCAGCCGCTGAGAAAATGATCGGCGGAGGACTAATACCCCTGTCACACGTGCACCCACGAACACTGTTTCACTCCCGCGTCGTTACGACATAGAAGAGGTTCGTGTGACACGGCCACCATTACGCAAACCAAGGTAAACGGAGCATTTCACAAAGGGCGTTCAACGATCTCCCTTTGCAGCAGAACGAGGTATTCTCGTCCTCAGGATACCAAGGTATGAAACAAATTTCGAGCGCCGGGTTGCCACACTGAGCACAATAACTCATTTCAGCAATATGAAACTGTTTTTTGTTGGAGTACTTATTCATAACGTGTTTGTTTTCATTTATATAGGCTCGCCGGAGTGCAGCTATTCTCCACCCCGACGCCCTCGACACCGTGCCTCGCCAGTAGGCCTGGGCGCTGCCGTTTGAAAATATTTCATCCACGTTTGCGATTCTTGTCGTCGCCGTGTTAAGTTTGCCCGTGAGAGGAACGACTGGCAGCGCTGCATTATCGTCAACTGCTTCGACGGCTGCAGGAATGGGTAACGGGACCCGACCTCATTCAAAAGCAACTTGGAGTGCGCTCGCGATAGCAGAAAACACACTTTCATACACGGGCTATAAAAACAACTATTCGTCGAGAATGGTGCAATGTAAACAAACGTTGCGTTGGGCGCAAGGTGGCCAGTGCCGCTGCCTGCATCGCTATATTTAGCGAATGCATTTTCATTTGAAAATTTAATTTGTGTTCACTTCAGACCTACTCAATATTGTACTTTTGTAAAAGTTACATACCAAAAACTACAAAAAAAGCGTCAAGAGATGAAATCCGGACACTTCTGCGAAAATCCAACAGCACTGGCTGAGCCCCTTCATGGCAACTCGTCACGGCCACGTCAGAACCAACACGGCCACGACCAACACGGCCCAACACGGCCACGTCACGACCCTTTCACGGGGTCGTGACGTGGCCGAAGACAGGAAACTTCGTGTTGGGATTTAACTGTTTATTTGGGCGAACCTGTGCCCGGTAAACGGAAAGCCCAATTACAGCAGCAGTCTTGTACAGATAGCAGTCTCGGATTGATAGCGGCGAACGGAGCGTCGGCCTTCGTTCAACAACTGACAAGCGGCGAAGCGCGTCGGCATTTATACTCTTGCCGTCGAATGTTCTAGTGTTATCGCTGGCGGTGGTGTAGGTTCCAGAACAATCTGTACCGTTCGCACAGTGGGCGTGATCTTCTTGTCGAAATGATCTACTACCGTCCGGAACCTTCTCGAAAATTGCAGGCGTGGTTTGCGCTGAGAATCGTGTGGTGTTTTGGGACGATAACAAAAACTTGGGAAATGGAACGTGGCATTGCCCCCCCTCTGAAAAAAGGCATCGTCCCGATGCTTTAACTAAAGATGAAGGTACAACAATAATGCAAGAAAGTACAATGAATAAATTACGATACAACAATAATACAAAAAAAACACTGTTTCAGTTTGTTAACGCGCATGAAACGACTTGAGGCGTGCGACATGGATGACTTCAGGTCGCGATCGGCGTCGTTGAGAGTTCGTGATGCCGTCGGGGACAACCTCGTAATCAAGTGGGCCGAGACGTCGAACCGGGTTCGCATCCCGGCTGCGGCGGCTGCATTTCCGATGGAGGCGGAAATGTTGTAGGCCCGTGTGCTCAGATTTGGGTGCACGTTAAAGAACCCCAGGTGGTCAAAATTTCCGGAGCCCTCCACTACGGCGTCTCTCATAATCATATGGTGGTTTTGGGACGTTAAACCCCAAATATCAATCAAATATCGAGACGTCGAACCACCCTGTACGGTCCGAAGTACCGCCGCAGAAGCTTTTCACTTAGTCCACGTCGGCGTATCGGCGTCCACACCCAAACACGTTCACCGGGCTGGTATTCCACGAAGCGTCGTCGAAGATTGTAACGATGGCTGTCGGTCGTCTGTTGATTCTTGATACGGAGACGTGCAAGTTGTCGGGATTCTTCGGCGCGTTGAAGGTACTCGCTCACATCGAGGTTTTCTTCGTCGGTGACGTTGGGTAACATGGCATCGAGCGTCGTTGCCGGGCTCCTTCCATAGACCAATTTGTATGGAGATGTCTACGTCGTCTCCTGCACCGCCGTGTTGTATGCGAAAGTCACATACGGAAGAATGGCGTCCCACGTCTTGTGTTCGACATCGACGTATATTGACAGCATGTCGGCAATCGTCTTGTTGAGCCGCTCGGTGAGGCCATCGGTCTGTGGGTGGTACGCTGTCGTCCGGCGGCGGTTTGTTTGGCTGTATGCCAAGATCGCTTGAGTTAAGTCGGCAGTGAATGCCGTTTCTCTGTCGGTCATAAGGACCTCCGGGGCGCCATGACGTAGGACGATATTTTCGACGAAGAACTTAGCTACCTCGGATGCACTGCCTTTTGGCAGGGCTTTTGTCTCGGCGTAGCGGGTGAGGTAGTCAGTAGCTACCACGATCCACTTGTTTCCGAAAGCCGACGTCGGGAACGGCCCCAGTAGATCCATACCAATCTGCTGGAAAGGTCGGCAAGGTGGATCAATTGGCTGCAGAAATCCCACTGGCATTGTCGGCGGTGTCTTGCGTCGCTGACAGTCTCGGCATGTCCTCACATAACGCGTGACGTTGGTGGTAAGACGTGGCCAGTAGTACCTTTCTTGTATCCTCGCGAGCGTGCGAGAAACACCGAGGTGCCCTGCCGTCGGATCGTCGTGCAGGGCTTGCAGGAGTTCTGGTCGCAGAGCTGAAGGCACCACAAGGAGGCACTTAGCTCGAAGCGGTGAAAAGCTTTTCTTTTGTAGAAGACCGTTTCGTAAAAATAACGACGCAAGTGCGCGCTTGAATACATTCGGGACTTCGGCGGTCCTGCCTTCGAGGTATTCTATTAGGACCTTAAGTTACGGGTCGGCCCGCTGTCGTTCAGCGAAGTCGTCGGTAGTTATCGTTCCCAAGAAGTAGTCGTCATCCGGGTCGTCGGGTAGCGGTTGGTCATCAGGCGCATGAGAGAGACAGTCGGCGTCGGAGTGTTTTTGCCGGACTTGTAAATGACAGTAATATCATATTCTTGAAGTCTCAGGCTCCATCGTGCGAGGCGACCTGAAGGGTCCTTCAAGGTGGCTAGCCAACACAAGGCGTGGTGGTTGCTCACAACTTTGAAGGGCCTGCCGTAGAGGTAGGGGCGAAATTTCGACGTAGCCCAGATGATGGCGAGGCACTCCTTTTCTGTTGTTGAATAATTTCTTCTGCTTTGGATAGCGATCGGCTGTTGTAACTAATAACCCTTTCAAGTCAGTCCGTCAGCCCTCTGCACAAGAACGGCGCCAAGACCTACGCTGCTTGCGTCAGTCTGTATTTCTGTTTCGGCGAATTCGTCGATATGGGCAAGTAACGGAGGCGTCTGGAGGCGATGTTTAAGCTCCTGGAAAGCGTGTTCCTGTGGCGTTTCTCACTTGAACTCTACGTCAGCCTTGGTAATATTAGTGAGAGGATCGGCGATGCGGGCGAAGTTTTTCACGAACCGCCTATAATAGGCGCACAGGCCTAGAAATCGGCGCACGGCCTTCTTGTCAGTGGGCGGCGGGAAGTCGGCGACGGCGGCTGTTTTCTGTGGATCGGGAGGAACTACAGACTTGCTGATAACGTGCCCCAGAAACAAGAGCTCCTCATACGCAAATCTTCACTTTTCTGGCTTCAGTGTGAGTCCGGACGTCTTGATGGCTTGAAGTACAGCTTCAAGGCGCCGAAGATGCTCGTCGAAACTCGAGGAAAACACGACGACGTCGTCCAAGTACACAAGGCAAGTCTGCCACTTCAATCCTGCCAGTACTGTATCTATAACGCTTTGAAAAGTTGCAGGCGCTGAGCAAAGGCTGAAGGGCCTCACCTTAAACTCGAAGAGGCCGTCCGGTGTTATAAACGCCGTCTTCTCTCGGTCTCTTTCGTCGACTTCGATTTGCCACTATCCAGTCTTGAGGTCCATTGACGAAAAGTACATGGAGTTATGGAGCCGATCAAGTGCGTCGTCTATTCGTGGGAGAAGATACACGTCCTTTCTTGTGATTTTGTTCAGGCGGCGATAATTGACGCAGAAACGTAGGGTTCCATCCTTTTTCTTCACTAACACCACGGGGGATGCCCATGGACTCTTGGACGGCTGAATAATGTCATCCCGCAGCATTTCATTAACTTGTCTCTTCATGGCCTCACGTTCTCGCGTCGAAACCCTGTACGGACTCTGACGGAGTGGTCTGGCATTTTCTTCGGTTATGATGCGATGTTTCGTGATTGGGGTCTGCCGAATTTTCGATGACAACGAAAAGCAATCTTCGTATTGCAGGAGCAGGGCCTTGAGCTGTTCTTGCTTATCGTTCGGAAGTCTGGGATTGACGTCGAAAGCTATGGGAGGGGCTTGGTTCCTCTGAGCAGGTTCCGCAGAATCGGTGAGGGCGAAAGCACTGGTGGCTTCGACAATTTCTTCGATGTGTGCGACCGTTGTTCCTTTGTTCACATGTTTGTACTCATTGCTGAAATTCGTGAGCATAACCGTTGCTTTGCCTCCCCGCAGCTCTGCAATTCCTCTTGCGACGCAAATATTTCAGGTGAGCAACAGATGCTGACTGCCTTCAACGACGCCTTCCAAGTCAGGTGATTTAGGAGCGCCGACTGAAATAATGACGCTTGAGCGAGGCACAATGGTGACTTCTTGTTCCAGCACATTCAAGGCATGGTGTCCTGACGGCGTGCGCGGCGGTAGTGCTTCTTCTGTGGATAACGTTATCGACTTTGTTTTTAGGTTGATGACAGCACCATGGAGGCATAAGAAGTCCATGCCAAGGATGACATCTCTTGAGCAACACTGTAGGACTACGTAGTCTGTAGGATCAATACGGCCATTAATGGTGACTCTCGCTGTGCAGATTCCTGCAGGCGTTACGAGATGTTCTCCGGCTGTGCGGATTTCAGGGCCTTTCCAAGCTGTCCTAGCTTTCTTTAACTTCGCGGCGAACGACCCACTGGTGACAGAATAGTCGGCTCCAGTATCGACGAGAGCGGTCACACTGTGGCCGTTGATAAGAACGTCGAAGTCGCTAGTTCGCCGTCTCGCATTACAGTTAGGGCGTGGCGTCGGGTCACGGCTGCGTCGGCTTGTTTCGTTGCTACCATGTTGCGTCGTCAGGCCACCTTCGGTAAGTGAGCTTTCGCCGTCAGGGCTTTGCCTGGTTGGCGTTGTGTTCGGAAAGCTCCGTCGCGGCGTCGTCGTCGTCGGAGGATCTTCGGAAGTTCGTCGCACAGTAACCGCACCTCCACCGGTTGCTGCCCTTAGTTTCCCGGTTATGGGCTACGAGACCGGCCCCGCGTTGGGCCGGAGTACTGCCGGGGGTGCGTTGACATGCGGCGGCTGGGCAACGGCGAACGGGAAGCACTTCGGGGTGTCCATTAGAGTTCCTGTGAGGTAGTCGGCGATGTCACGTGGCCGTTCCCCTGGCTGCGGACGTGGTGCATTGACGGCGAAGCCACGCAGTCCCGTCTGTCGGTACTGGCAACGCCGGTAAGTGTGCCCGGCCTCGCCGCAGTGGTAGCACAGTGGGCGGTGGTCAGGGGTGCGCCAAACGTCGGTTTTCCTCGGCGCACTGCGCTGGCCCGCTGGCGAACGGTA
Organism: Rhipicephalus microplus; assembly: GCF_043290135.1. Classification (NCBI taxonomy): domain Eukaryota; kingdom Metazoa; phylum Arthropoda; class Arachnida; order Ixodida; family Ixodidae; genus Rhipicephalus; species Rhipicephalus microplus. Next base: position 1,661,236 of record NW_027464596.1, read on the forward strand.
GGTCGTCGGTGGGGGTGGTGGCGGCGGTGGTGTCTGGCGACGGAAGTGCGATGGGGCGGCGTTTTGGCGTGCGCGTGGAAGAGGGGCGTGCTGCAGCAGCATAGCTCATGACTTGCAGCTGCAGCTCTTGAGGCTGAGGAACGCCCAGCGACTGCTGGATCTCCTGGCGTACGACTTCCGCGATGGATTCCACGTGAGGCTGCGCTGAAGGAAGTAATTTTCGCAGCTCCTCTTGCACGATCGCTCGGATCGTCTCACGCAAGCCAGTGGTTCCGAGCACTTGAATGTCGGCGTAGCTTGTAGACGAGAAGCTACGGTTATATTGCCGCGTGCGCATCTCGAGCGTCTTCTCTATCGTAGACGCTTCTGAAATGAATTCGGCGACCGTCTTAGGCGGGTTTCTGATCAGCCCGGCGAAGAGTTCCTGCTTTACTCCTCGCCTAAGTAGACGCACCTTCTTCTCCTCGGACATGTCGGAGTCAGCTTGGCGGAAGAGTTTAATCATATCTTCCGTGAATATCGCCACGTTTTCATTTGGCATCTGCATGCGGGTTTCGAGGAGAGCTGCAGCCTTCTCCTTGCGCACCACACTTGCGGAAGTGGTGAGGAACCTGGCGCGAAAGGCGTCCCACGTTGTGAGGCTTCGCTCTTGATTCTCGAACCAGGTCCGAGCAGCATCTTCCAAGGCGAAATACACATGCCGTAGCTTGTCTTCGTCTGTCCAGTCATTCAAGGCAGCGACGCTGTCGAACCCTTCGATCCAGCTTTCCGCGTTTTCCAGTCGCGAACCGCGGAAAGTTGGCGGCTCTTTGGGTTGCCGGAGCAGGAGTGGTGCAGGTAGAACCAGCGTTGACATGGTCGCCGTGGTCGACGTCGACGTCTTGGTTTCCGAGCCTTGTCCAGTAAAAGCTCGTACTCCGGTGGCAGACCTTGTTGCCTGCCGCTAACTCGCTGCTCGTTGCTGGCGTCGGTGTCTTCACGGCGTGGGCTGGGTTCACGGCTTGACGGAGGCGTCCGGTACATGGAAGAAACAGCACCACCACCAGATGACACGGGGTCGTGACGTGGCCGAAGACAGGAGACATCGTGTTGGGATTTAACTGTTTATTCGGGTGAACCTGTGCCCGGTAAACGGAAAGTCCAATTACAGCAGCAGTCTTGCACAGATAGCAGTCTCGGACTGATAGCGGCGAAAGCGTCCGCCTTCGATCAACAACTGACAAGCGGCGAAGCGCGTCGGCATTTATACTCTTGCCGTCGAATGTTCTAGCGTTATCGCTGGCGGTGGCGTAGGTTCCAGAACAATCTGTACCGTTCGCACAGTGGGCGTGATCTTATCGAAATGATCTACTACAGTCCGGAACCTTCTCGAAGACTGCAGGCGCGGTTTGCGCTGAGAATCGTGTGGTGTTTTGGGACGATAACAAAAACTTGGAAAATGAAACGTGGCAATAACAACCTTGTCATTGCTGTGTAACACACACTCCCACAACGCAATCTCCGACAAACTCTCTAGGGGAGATTTACGTTGACGGAGTTTAACAAAGTTCAGTGGTGGCCGTGTTACAGGGGTATATATGTCCGGAAAGGGATACCGAGCATATATTTCATAACAGTTGCGGCGTTTATTCGCATACTACTGGGCAGTTCAGCCCGTATCATTTTGACGTCAACAGTGTTTTCTCCACATTACAAGACCGCCAAATGATTTAAGCACATGCGCTGAGAGCTCACCGACCGCTAAGCCATCATGGTTTGTAACCAAGGCAGATTTTCCCTTCATCTGTTTACTTCGGGTTTCAGTAGTTCAGAAACAACCGAAAACAATCTCATTCACAAAACACACCACACATACAGCTGCTCTCAAAACCCCACCCCCACCCCACCCCATGTGTTGGTTCACCCTCTATTTTCTACGAGGCGACTCGGCAATGCTGGCATACCGGTAGGGTGGTTAGAATTGGGAGGTGTGAAAAGCTCCAAGGTGGCTCCCACTCGTGAGCCTGTAGCGGTGGCGCTGTAGTCAGAGGCGCTGCCAGCTTTCTTCGTTGCAACGCACCCGCGATGGTCATTTCGTGGTTGTAGCCCGTACGAAAGTTTTATCAAAGTGAATATCAAACAGCACTTTCACCAATTATGTATACATGCATCTTCCGCTGAACGAACCTTCCATTAGAGCGATGTTTTCGACGGAGCATCGTTCCGACAGCACCACTCTTTATATGCTTGGTGAAACCAAAACGGTTTTCTTTTTTGTAACTTTGAACTACGTCCTAACGGAGTAAAAAAAAAAGCTTGCTCTAGTGGAGCGAGGTATCTTTTACGATGCTAGTTTTTCAACATTGCCTTGTGCTAAACCGCGATAGATTGTGACAAATTTGCAGCTAAATCTGCCTAGACAGTGCGACTTACCGGGTGAAGTTACGCATTGTCATGTTCTCAATGCTGGACTTGTATTACACTTGAGGCACTATTCTGAAACGTGTAGAAACTGAGACAACATTTAGTTTCATGGCTGCAAGAAAGTTTATTACAGTAAGCCACTAACGGACATTTTTTACGCGACAGAAAGCTTGAATCGTTTGACTTTTTTCTCGCTTTTTACTTGATTCAGACCTTTAAAAAAGAACTCTCGTCGCGCCAAATGATCTGACCACTGCTTTGTTCAATTTTTTGTAATGTTTAATGCAGCCGATTTCTTGAAACTGGTTAGAGATTGTAGAAGACTGGCTACTGAATTCGAGTGCAGGTGCACTGTGCTAAACACATGTGTCAGTTTGGTTTCCATAGTCTCTACCAGGTTTTACCGAGACTCTGACGGATACAGAAGTCCCTTTAGATCCCAATTTCTAGTCGCCTGCCTTGGCAGCTTGTCGAGTCATTCTGGCGATCCTCCGACATACTACGGTTATCGGGCCACTTCTTTGCTGGTACGTAGTTCGATGAAGCAGCATTTCGTTCTTTTCGTTCTTTAGGCAATTTCTTCGATATATATTTGGGCAGGCTTAGATCCCAATCTCTAGTCGCCTGCCTTGGCAGCTTGTCGAGTCATTTGGGTGATCCTCCAACATACTAGGAATATGGGGCCACTTCTTTGCTGGTACGTAGTCCGATGAAGAAGCATTTTGTCCTTTTGGTTCTTTAGGCAAACTCTTCGATATATATTTGGGCAGGCTTGAGAATAAGGTGGGTACCGCATCACTTCTTAAACTAGTCTTGTCACGCTGCATTCTTCCTGTCCTTTCACAATATGCACAAACTCTCGCGTGCTGAATATAAAAACCAAGCGAGAAGACACAATTTTCAGGTAAATAAATCTATTTATCGAAAAGCAATGCCCGTGGTGTTAAGAGCACCACAAAGCGTTCAATATCCTCACTTTCTTATAAATAAATCTATTTATCAAAGAGCAATGCCCGAGGTGATAAGAGCGCCACAAAGCGTTCAATTTCCTCACTTTCCGATGCCGTACACGCATGCACACAAGTCATTTCTGCCCTTAAATAAAGTCAGAACATTTACTTTGCGTCAAAATGTTTTTCGCTGACTGCGGAATTTTCCTGGAGCGCTTTGTCCACCCTTGCAATGGTGCGCTTTCATTTTGCTCACCGGTCTTTGCATGCCAGAGCGCACAAAAAGGGAAAATTTTTCAGCCCACGACCTGTATCCCGCGTTGCATCCAGGCACAAAATAAGTCCACAGTGTTTTTTTTTTCTTTTTTGTAGGCGCCCTTTAGTCATTTAAGTCCAAATATAACAAAGTCGTCGCACCACGCAGAACACAAACGATGCTGAGACGCACACACCGCGAGTCACCAGCAGTCTCCCAAGCATACACTGCACCTGCAGCCGACTCCACCGCGCTAGCAGCAGCACCGCTGATCGCCACGCTAAATCAAGGCCTAGCGGAGATCTCGCGCACCGCGGTGCCGCTCAGCAAGGGAAACACGGCTCGCTTTTCACGCCTCCCTATTCCAGCTGCCCTAATACTGGTGCCTCCATGGTGGCCTTGACTATAGTGTACTAGAATATGGGGGAGTGTGTCAGGGAGGAGCCGTGGCTGATACAGTTGGTATCGACGGCCGCGAGTTGGCGCCACCTTAGCATGGGCTATCACCTCACGCTTTGCCTTTTGTGCTTTGATATTAGTAAAAGCAGGGGTTTAATGTCCCAAACTACCATACGATTAAGAAAGACGCCGTAGAGGAGTGCTTCGGAAATTTGACCACCTGGGGTGCTTTAAGCTGCACCTAAATCTAGGTACACGCATCTCAGTATTTGCACCTCCGCCGAAAATGCAGCCGCCGCGGCCGGGATTTGATCCTGTCATATGCGCTTGCATACGTCGCGCTTATAGGCTTGTGTTTAATATCTGACAAGTCCGCGAAAAGCATTCTAATGGGTTTGTTCGTACTGCATTCCAAACAAAACAAATGTCAAAGCTGCAACACACGGTCCAAACACAGGTATTAACAAACGACGGTGAAGCAGTCATCCCTGGGGAAACCGCCTGCAGTTTTTGAAGCTCGGTTGGTGAACGAATAAAAAATGAGGAAAATTAAGGTATCGAAGGAGCATCTATAAACCCGAATTTTCGCGTTATATTATTGCTATATCGAGTCGTAGTCTCCACACTGCCACAGCTTCGAGTTCCTTCGTAACGCGCGCGACAACGTTCTTGTCGATAGTTGCATCATGCAATTTTAATTGTGTCTAAGGTGACAAAACTGCCATTTGATTGAGAGGCACGCTGTAGCTGAAGACTTGGGAATAATTTTGACAATCTTGGGTCCTTAAACGATTGAGCGCCCTCCAAAATACTGCTGCTTTGGCCAGGATATCGCACTGTACAGTCAAAAGGAAACATCACTTGGCACCACTGTCATACTGTAAGAAGAAATCCTTTATTTAGGAGCCCGCATACTGCAGTGAGTAGTAACACCGATTAAATTCGTTGCCATTGCGTGGAATTATCCGTTCACGATCCTTCATCACGGTGGCACCCTTATGAACACCGCCTGAGTTTCGCGTGTAGCTTTTTTTTCGTTTTTCCTTAAGAGAATGGTTGATACCCTTCAGAAGAAAATGAAGTCGTGACATCACGTAAATTACCGCTCTCTTTGACATGAGATATGGTGCGATCGAGCTTACATAAATTCAAGGTATACGAAGCTTGAGTAAGCGTTCCAGAGAGAGAGAGTAAGCGTTCCAGCGATGCTGCAGTCCCTGTCGTGTTCACCACCTCGAGTTCGTAGTCAGCAGGAAGGTCCATCGATGAACCTGAATCAGTGGCCTAACCGTGAACACAGGGTGGTTCAGTTTTCTTCGAGATGGTAGAATCGACCGCCGATTTCTTCCGCTTTCTCGGAGGGCTTGGATGCGGCGCTTTCTTTGATAAGTAGCTTGGAGCGTTAGGCAGTAACATCGGCACAGCGTCCGGCGTTAGCTCTGGTCTCCTACGTGGTACGCGAACTTCTTCGCCGTTTATAACGTGCACGTAGTCTCCGAGAACACATGAAGACTCGAAGTGTAGCTCACATATAGAGCAGCTTTCGTTCAAGGCCCCATCCTTTTGATGTAAATTCTGTTCCCAAACCTTCCTCCGTGCTTTGTCTTTGGGTGCAGTGAAAAGCGATGGCTGCTCACCTTTTTTTCCAAACGTATACCCTGTTTTGCACCGAAGTTCAAAGCAGTGTGGTTGCCGCCGATGACTCGGCATCGCCTCACTGTCACGTGGCCAGCAAAAACAGTGCCAGAAAAACTTTCGTTAAGCGGGCACGAACGCAAGCAACAGGTCACTGAACAGCACCCGAGAAGGCAGAGTGGCGTGGAGCTGACAATACCCTGCCAGCCCATGCTACGGCAGCGCCGCCTTGAGGACCGGTTTTTTTGGTCTACTTGCGCCGCTTCACGCAATACTTGGTGAGAGAGGGTGTCTGAACACACTACCCCATATTCCAGTACACTATACCTTGACTGCTGACGCGGCAACCACGTAAAAAAAAGAATTCCAACTGGACGCGGAAATGACGTTCGTGGTAGCCCAGCCAATGAGCGCCATAGCAGATGACATGGGCGTCTCCCCTATTCCTCGCGTGTTCTCGAGCACACGGTTGTGAAATACGCTGCACGGAGCGTTGAACCATGAACGTAAGATGATTCCCAGTGCGCACGCTAAGGTCAATAGAGCTCAAGTGAACTGGCGAGACTGGTTAAGCTAGCCGTACTTTATGTTGTCCCCGGCTTTGTGCTAAGTAACCTACGCGGAAACTATCTATCATAATTGTAAACAAAAAAATGGCAGCATATCCACGGAGTGAATGATGGAGAGTGGAGCGAAGAATTCGTCCGTCCATTCGTTCTTGCTTCCGTCCGTCTATGCGTCCGTCAGTGTGACCGTCCATGCGTTCATCAGCCCGTCAGTGCGTGCGTCTGTTCGTGCGTCCGTCCATGCGTTCGTCCATGCAGCCGCCCCTGCGTCCGTTCATGCGTTCATCCATGCATCTGTCTATGTGTCCGTTCGTCCATCCATTCAACACTCCAAGTACCACCATCTCGCATCTTTTCATCATATATTCCCCATATAGAAGCACCGCCATCCAGCGGACATTCCAAGGACTAAATTAGAGGTGGCACACGCACACTTTCTTACGGCTTGCGCTTCGGGTCCTCTTCCCACCTTTAACCACCTCGAGTTCATGGTATATACTAGTTCACTGTATTCATGGCACTGCGGCCGAACGCTCGCTAAACCTTTCGAAAACCAAGGAGGTTACGCCCAGCGAGTATGACGTAGCAAACTTTTTCAGTCAGATAGTGCTCAATGTACATGCCAATGGCTGCTAATGGGAAATGAGAGGCGGAGAATTCGGCTTTTACTTTCTTACGGCTTGCGCTTCGTATCTACTTCCCATTTTTAACCACCTCGTGTTCATTCATGGTATATACAAGTTCATTGTATTCATGGCACTGCGGCTTAACGCTCGCTAAACCTTTCTAGTGCTAAGGAGGTTACACCCAGCGAGTATAACGTAGCAACCCTTTCTTGTCAGATAGTGCTCAATGTACATGCCAATGGCTGCTAATGGTGATCGCAGCCTGCGCGTTAACTAAAAGCCGAATACTCCTGTCTCTCATTCCCCATTAGCAGCCATTGACATGTACATTGAGCCTTTTTTTCCATTGTTCAACAACGCACAGAAGAAGTCTCTCACCGGCAACACCTTGGAGGTCAGAATGTTATACTTGTTACATACTACGAGGGATGAACGGGGGCCGCTATAAGGAGTTTCGCCCCAAAAATGTGCCACAAAACTTTCGTGAATTCAACTTCAGGCCAGGCACTGGTCTTTAAAAAATGAAGAAACTGTCCTCATGAAACGGGCAACAGTGAATGTGCGACCTTTCAAACAAAAAAAAGTCGCCTCTTACGCCCCTATTAATTGAATAAATGCCACTGCTTACTACTGGACCACTTAAACTAAAGAGGGCATCTGTTAATCCCCCAAAAAATTGGTGCAAAGTGGAAGTGGCGAGCCGGAGACCCCTTGTATGAGTCAAAAAACAATAGGTAACTGGAAATTCAACGGCTACTGCGAGACGACCCTGATGCGATGGAAGGCCCTCACTTGGGATGACGTTCCCGTACAGCTATGAGAGTGGTGAACGCTTGGTTTCAGCGTGCGTTTCTGTCTCTGGAGTTTGTGACTGTGTTTCTCTCTCGGAGTCCATGACTCCTTTAAGTCTAACTATCTGTGTTTAACTTCTCTGCGCTGAGGATTGACGTAGAAACAGAGTAGCATTATGAGTCCAAAGCCTATCAACTTCCTAGAACTACCCTAAAAAGAACGTGAATAACCTACCTAAGGCCTGGTAACAACCTAAAAGCAACTGGATCAATCTTTAGAATCGTCAAGTCTCGCCACTTCAAGGCTTGCGCGGCTTAGTGATAGCTTCACCTATTTTTTTTTTCAAGAGAATTATCCTGTTTCAAAGTTTATTAAAATCAAATGCATGTACTAACACGCCAGGCTTTTTTTGCGCTTTGTAGTGGGAGAGGGTATTATGCTGGATTGCGTTGTAGGCAAGGAAGTAATTCTAAATTTCGAGTCAGCATTTTCATACTCGGCGTGCCTCTTCGGATGCTGCACGCAGCAACAACGTCCGGCGTCTCTTCTCTGCAGTTGATTTGTTGATTATCACCCGCTTCGCGGAAAAGGGCCAGATTATTGTGTTTTCACGGCTGTCATCACGCTTACCGAAAAAGCTGAGAAGTGTGCGGCTACCCCATACGACAGCCGATACGACAAGGATTCTTGGGAAAAGGCATACGATGGCAAGCGGTAGGTTCTTGTTTGTACTCGCTCTGCGCGGTGTCGTCCTAATCGCACCGCTAACTCTGGCAATGCATCCAGGAAGTGAAAAAAAAACACTTTCTTGGGGCACTTCTCAGTGCCCAAGGTTAATTATAATTATTATGAGCGGTTGAACGTCCCAAAACCAGCACATGATTATGAAAGACGCCGTAGTGAAGTGCTCCGGAAACATCAACCGCCTAGGGTTCTTTAATGTGCACCAAATCTGAGCACACGGGCCTACAATATTTCCGCCTTCATCGGAAATGCAGCTGCCGCAGCCGGAATCAGATCCCACGGCCTGCGGGTCAGCAGCCGAGTGCCTTAACCACTACGCCATCGCGGCGAACCTGCCCAAGGTCCGATATGACGATGATGCCCTATATGTATGGCTCAGACCCACTGTGAACTATTGGCCAAGAAACCAACAACAAGAATGAATCGCATATTGATTGTAAAACTAATGCATTATAAGATTAGAAAAATTATTTCACTAACTTAGAGATAACCGATAAATACCATCATGGTGTGGTTCAGAATATTTGTACAGAGAAACATCGATATCCCGATGGCAACAACCTAGTGAGGAAGCTCCCAAGGCAACAATGTTTAAATAATGAAATTCTATCTAGTGTACCATCTATTCAAGTGTACCAGTCATTTTTGCTGAAATCAGCCGTAAGTTTTTATAGCATTGAAGTTACAGCATCAACGTGTTTGAAGAGATAGTTCGAAATAAGTAAACATTCGTTAAATGCGAATTTGGTATCGTCAACACTGTCGAAATTTGGGCTTGTTGGTGCATTGTGACGACAGAAAATAGCGCAGCCGTGTGTCCTCGTCTTGTGTCCCCGTTTCTTTGCGCTATTTTCTGTCGTCACAATGGTATCGTCAGGAGTGACTCTGGCTGAATTTATCCAGAAAGATAATATTTGATGTCCCTGAGAAGTGTATGGGAGTCATTGCTCTATATCAAGTGCTTTGGCACTGTCTCGCGGCTGTGACAAGGTGAGACAAAAAAAGAGGATGGTGGCAGTTTTTCCAGTCTAGTTATTTTTGATGAAGTCCAGAATCAAGAAGGACCATGATGCGGCGCTGTACGGTATGGCATTTTGTGCCAAAATAGGAGCTACCTGCATCAACCTGAGGGTGGATGTGCAAGATCTGCAATAATCATGCCCAAATACACCGTACAAATTACTAACAATTTAAATATTATTAAATTTGAGGCTCCGGTGTCAGATATGTTAATGCCGACGGTTCACAAAAGTATTTTTTTTTTCGTTATTCATTTCGTCTCTTTGAAAATGTTGACTGGTGGGTGCTGCTCATATATTCCTGTCTTCGTTTTTCAAGACAGTGGTGTGTAGATGTGTCCCGACAAATTCGAGTGGCACACACGCGCTAGCTGTGTCTTCGCACAAACTAGGCTGCACTTCTGTTTTCACCCAGCCATATTGACATTTTCGTATATAAACAGCAGAAGCAAAGGTTTCTGTTGCAACGAGTAAAGTGCTTTCGAAACTTTTGTAGGCTGGGTGCGATGGGCCTCACAGCATTATTATGTGTTAATGCGATGGCACACCAATGAGCCACAATATCTTCACTTAGAATAACAAATCTATAACCTAGCAGATGGCTAGCGTGACAGCTTTAAAGTTTCCACTTTAAAGACTACATTTTTTGCTGTTTTTTCGCTAGAATCAGCAATAACAAGAACTAACCAACAATGGGGCCGAAGAAATTAAAGTGAAAATCAACAGTAGTATTTTGACTTATATGCGAACAAATCAAAGAAGCCCCGCCGCGGTAGTCTAGTGGGTAAGGTACTCGGCTGCTGACCCGCGAGTCGCGGAGTCCTATCCTGGCTTCGGCGGCTGCATTTTCGATGGAGGCGAAAGTACTGTAGGCGCGTGTGCTCAGATTTTGGTGCCCGTTAAAGAACCCCAGGTGGTCTAAATTTCCAGAGCCCTCCACTACAGTGTCTCTCATATTCATTTGGTTGCTTTCGGACGGTAAATTCTACATATCAACAAATTAAAGAAGGTGGAAAGACAATGTATCGCTGGCAGGGACTGAACCTGCAAACTTAGATCAACGTATTGGACACACTACCAATTGACCTACGATGACGGTCGTCCGCGAGTACAAATTATCTGTTATTTATGCGCACGCAAACCGCATAATGTTACTCAGCGCCGCTCCTGACCATAAAGGCACGCATGGAACACTGTTGATTTACCTTCTGGTGCCGTGTAGCACGTGATTAGTTTTTTTACGAGCTAGCTGTTGCCAAAAACTCCTAGTTGTCATCTAGTGTGCAAGAAAAAGATTCTCGAAATCACTGAGCGATAGAGAAGAGATTTCGGAGTGGTCTTACTGTGTTAGAGAGAAACCTAATTAAACGAACAGACGTTCATGCCACGATGTGTATAGAAAAGGGTAAGAGTATTCATGAGATATAAATGCGGAAGAAAAAGGAACCACGCAAAGAGCACTCGCTGCCGGCGGAGATCGAGCATGCAACCTTCGAACCTGTAACTTGCAACCTTCGCCTAAACAAGAGTGTGCAACGCTCGCAGTCATGGCTACCAGTAGCGCTGACTAACACTCCCAGGGTTTACTGAACACATAAATACCGATAAAAAAGGCCACAAGAATGAATGCCACCGTAGCTCATATTAGTGAGCATCGGACGCGATAGTCGAAGGTTGCAGGTTTGTTACCCATCGGCTTCAATTTGTTCTTCTGCTTTATTTCTTCATATTTCTAGCATATTTACAATGAATAACGCATGCTACGCTTTCCTTGTTTGCATTTTTTGCTGCTTCTCATTAAACATTACGGTCAAGAACTGGATGCAAAGGAACAGAGTAAAATTGTACTTACCGACAGTTCTAGGTTTGCTCCGGTAGTTCATCATTTAGAAGTTGAGCACTGGAATGTTTCCTTACATATAAGGCTGATTCCAAGGTGTCTCCGATGTGCTAATTTCCCCATGAAATTGAAGCACATTTCGTTTTCTTCTACCGGCAATACTGAAATCAGAAGTGAACATGCGTTGATGCTGCATTGCAGAAGGTGGCCTTAGCAATACGTTCTCGAGAAATTTGGTTACTTGGTACCGCTGCCTTCGTTTAAGGCAACAGTAACCGCTGATTCATTGTGTTCGGTTATTTAATTAAAAAAATTACGGGGAGAGTCCACATTTTTTCTCGTCAATTAGGGTCATTTCTTCGAATTGGATTCTTTGTGCACCTAGTCCTCGGACGTCGCATTTCTCACGCACAATTGTTCTCATTTTTTTCTCGTCACTTTGTTTATTATTAATAACTATTCCATGTTTCGCTTCCAGATTCTCTTAACGTCGTCCTCCATTTAAGTCTTCAATTTTCTATTTCCTGGCCTATCTCCCTCTTCTTAGTATTGGTTCCATTCATAAATGAAATATCATTAATCATAATCACAACAATCAACGTGTTTCCCAGCTGAGTGGGTAGGTGCCAACATTCTAAACAGAATCATCATTATCGTCATTATTAAGGTGGTAGACGAAGAAAGAACAGCCCACGTGCAGAACGCACCACAGGCCACGGTCTGTGAAAGTGCTCGCTCTGTTCCTTCAGGCCTTTACGAGTTCCTGTTCAACTGTCTTCGGCGTCTGGGTGCACCCTTCCGGGGAGTGCGGCCATTGCGGGTGGTGCTGACTTGAGCTCAGCTTACTGATGTCTGTCGCGTCTCCCAGCCAGGCAAACTCTGCCTGGTCGGCATCCATCACTAATGATAATTTACACATTGATCTCTTCTTGCACAGTGGTCTCAGCAGCATTCCGGTGGCTCTGGTCCCGACAAATGAGGCTTCTATTCACATGAAAAACCCCAAAAACATCAAGGAAGAGCTACGGAAGGTGACCAAACACTTCCAACTTATCGCCGAGGTGCGACAGTTTGGTCGTGGAGGCATTCTGTGCTGTTCTCCGGATCAGGCCTGCGTATCAGATCTGCTAAAATGCACATCGTTTGCCTCTCTCCCGGTGAGCCCTTTTGTTCCTCCTCACTCGGCCTGTGTGAAAGGTTTGGGTCGTGGGGTAGACTTGAGCCTGTCTCCGTCCGAAATTCTAGAGATGTTTTCTGCTGCAGGCGCGGTGGCAGTTTTTCGCTGTTCACGTAGCGCTGACAAAAATAAGATCCCGACAGAGTCAGTGAGAGTTACTTTTGCTGGAACTACTAGACCAACAGAGATCAAAGCGTGGCCACTGATATATCGGGTCGAAATGCTAACTCCGCGTCCACTGCAGTGCCATAGATGCTGGCGTTTTGGGCATAGCATAAAGGGTTGCCGATCAGTAGAGCGGTGTCAAATGTGTGCAGGACAACACAACTCTAAAGAATGCACAACTCAGGAAAGGTCTTGCTGTGTCTGTGGTGGCCCTCACCCATCTGATGTTGGCACATGCCCTGCGAGAGCTCAGGAGATTCAAATTACGGAAACGATTGAGCGAAAACGTTGTTCAAGACGCGAAGCTCGAATCGCCATCGCAGAGCGCTCTCGTGGGTACGCAGTAGCTGCGATCCGTAATAACCATGTCATGGACTCGTCACTCTCAGACGTGATAGCCTCGACCGTTGACAAAACAATGACGAAGCTATTGGAGAACCTTTTTGTGACGCTGACGGAGTCATTTTCTCAAACAGTAAATGCACAAATCGCTCAAGTCCTCATGAATGTTAATTATCTACATGCAGCCTCTGTGCTTTCTTCAGCTAAAGAGGTGAATGCAGGATCTGTAGAAACAGGGCCTTCTAAACCCAGCCAACCGATAACAACATCTGTTGAAGAGTTATATTCATCAAGAGCTGGTCTATCGAACCGCGGCCGTAAAACAGTTCCCATTGAACATCTGGATTGGAGCTCTGATTCAGGTTTGCAGGACTCACAAATTGAATGCGAAACAAAGAAAATGAAACGGCGGGCGTCGCCACAAAAAATGGATCTCCAGTGAGTCCTAAAGGGAAAATTAAAAAATATCAGAAAGAAATAGCATCAAAAGAGGATTTTTTGAAAGATCACTTATTGCAGAAGGCAGTGAATGCTGCTGGCATATCCCTAAAATAGGTGGATTAAGAATCTCGCAGTGGAATTGCCGGTCAATTTCTTCCGCAATTACTGATTTATTTTGCCTTTGTAATCAGCATTCCCCAGATGTCATAGTGTTGCAAGAAACTTGGCTTTCTAAAGAAAAAACCTTTCATCTTAAAAACTGCCGAACATGTCGCTTAGACCACCCCTCTCGAGGGGGTGGTTTAGCAGTATTTATCTCTTCAAAAATTGCACATCGGGCAAAAGTTACAGGTCAAATAATGAATTTTGAAATTGAAATTTTAACATTAGATATTGCTCTTCCCGGACACATTCCCTTTTCGTTAGTAAACGGTTATTTTTAGGGGTGTGCAAATATTCGAAAGTTTCGAATATTCATCGAATAATAAATTCACACTATTCGTATTCGATTCGAAAAAAGTGTATTCGAAAAGTTCGACTATTCGAATCACTTGGAATATTCAAAAATATCGAATATTTGATTGGATTATCATGTGGAAAATAACTCTTCTTAAATATTTCTGCTGGGTTCAGAGATATTAAAACGTTGCCCAGAGGGGCGATAAGCGTCAGAAGTGCACGGAGGCACTATGTCGGCCAGCGACGTTCAACAATCAGCAGCAAAGTTGACGTTCATGTAAACGTATTGCACGCTTTTCGTATGCCGCCGTGACGTGCTGCACTACCACACGTTCACTATGTGGGACCTCGTGTGCAGGAACGAAGCTTAACCGTTGCCGCTTTGTCTCATCAAAACATCGCTTGATGACGCACGATCGTGCACGCGCGTGCTAAAGCAGAAACTTCGTCACCGTCGGCAAACGCTTCGGTTAGAAAACACAATAAGTGACAAAAAAGTTCTGGTGGTAATTTGTACTATTATGTCGCATTCATTTCCTTTTTCGAGGAAGTTCCGCACGTGAGCAGTCGCACAGTTATACAGCATGCTCCAAAGCGGTTAATCCCAACTCGGGATTATATCGCTAAGTTATGTCGTATTCCCGGCAAGTATGCGTTAAATAACTTGGGCTGCATTCTAAACATATTGAATATATGAAACGGTAATCATGCACCGACCTTTCAGTTTTATATATCTGTATATGCATATAAATATTTTTCGTGCTGTCCACCAGAGCGCATGAGTAGTGGTAGTGCGCCATGTAGTGCACAGTGCTACATTAGTAGGGTCAGCGGCGTTGGCTAGTGCTATCAGCCGCTACGATCAGTTCTGCTAGCTTGTGTGCGGTGCACATGGTGCGGTTTTGACGTGAGCCTTTGTAACCTGTGATGGACTCGCGTCGTTAATGCGTGCCAAGGCAGATAGCGGAGGTTATGACGACTCACCTGCGAAACGGAGGAACAATCAAGACACGGCGCCAAAACGAAGGGAAAGAAGCGCTATCTGAAAGCACTTTGTGAAGACATCGTCGTCGTTGGCGCAGTGCAAGACATGCGGCGCAACACTGAAAACGCCGACGGGTACGATTAGTCCTCTTGTTAACCATCTAAAACAGCAGCCAACCGTGATGAAGGAGTACCGGATGACTGCAGCAGATGCGCCAGAGAAATACCAGTCAATGATATTTAATTTTGCGCACCGTACTGACCCTTTGTCGGAAAAGAAAACTCAAGCGCTCAATGCCAAGGTGGCTGCCATGGTAGCGCTTGATTTGCAACCATATAGTTTTGTTGAAGACCACGGATTTAAGGAACTCA
The DNA here is from genome assembly GCF_043290135.1 of Rhipicephalus microplus. NCBI lineage: Eukaryota > Metazoa > Arthropoda > Arachnida > Ixodida > Ixodidae > Rhipicephalus > Rhipicephalus microplus. Next base: position 1,676,406 of record NW_027464596.1, read on the forward strand.
TGGCAGAGGCTGTGCCTAACTATCGCCTACCGTCGCGCACCACGCTTTCACGTACCCTTGTTCCGCGCTTGTTTGATGACACACGGAAGAAAGTGAAGGACGAGCTCAGCAGTGCTTTTGAAGGGGGAACATCTGCAGTTACTTTTGTCAGCGACGTTATGTTTTTTGCGCCTCAGTCTTCTGCACTAAATATGCACCAATTAGCCCAAAAACAAGTCCTTTTGGAACACAGGAAATCACTTTTCAACTTCCTTAAAGCTAAAAAAGTAATCCCACCATCAACAAACCTCGAATCGATAGTTTCAACGCCACGTGAGTTGTCTAATTTTCTGGAAAATATTGCTCAAGAGCTGGAAAGCCGCTTCACGGCTGTTAACTTTTACCACTTGCCGTGCCCTGTTAACAGCGATGATTTTTAAGAGGTTACAGCGTCAGAAATAGCACAAGTAGTGAAAATATTACCAATTCTGCTCCAGGTCCCGATGGAATAACTGCATCGGTAATAAAAATAATCCATGATGTATGACCTCAAGATTTACTTGCAATAGTTAACTATTCCATTAGACATTCGTGTATTCCGCCTGAGTGGAGAATCGTGAAAATTATTCCTTTATTAAAGAAACACTGAGCTGGGTTTACTTTGGATAACATTAAGCCTATTTCACTCACATCTAATCTGGTAAAACTAATTGAAAGGCTTCTACACAATAGAATAGACAACTGGTTGGACGAAAATACAATTTTAAGCCCATGCCAAATTGGATTCAGATGTGGCTGCTCCATTTGGTGTGCCCATGTTGATCTAGAAAGCAGGATACAACTAGCTCGTTCTAAGAAACAGGTTTCCGCCTTAGTAACTTTAGATATTGCAAAGGCTTATGACAGTGTGGGACACATTAAACTACTAAATTCGCTAACGCACGTCGGGTTACCAAATTACTTCGTGGCATGGGTTTACTCCTTTCTAAAAGATAGAGAATTCTATTGCTCTCAATCTGGCATGTCGTCTTCAAATTATAAACAAACTAGAGACCTCCCCCAAGGATCGGTTCTTTCACCATTATTATTTAATATTTTATTTCGCACAATTCCATTACAACAGGATGTACAGGTGTATGTATACGCTGACTACATGGAATTTTTTGCCACAGCTACAGATATACATACATTATATCAGATGCTACAGTTTTATATGAACCCTCTGGACACATGGTTAGACGACATTAATCTATCATTAAACGTCAGGAAAAGTGCAGTCGTAGTTTTTCCTATAAGTGTTTCAGTGCAGATTTCCGTACTTTACAGACAAGACTTTATCCCGCAGGTGACATCGATTAATTACTTAGGAGTGACTTATACTGAAAACCTAAATTGGAGTCCACACATGGAAAATATGGCAGCTAAAGGAGCACAGACGCTTAAAATGCTTCGCAGACTCAGCAATAAACGTTGTGGTTTACGTCGTGATGTGCTAGTAATGATATATTGTATGTATATCGCCCAGTATTGCAGTTTGGCTGTGTCTTGTTTTCTGGAGCACCCGCCTACAAAATTAGACCACTGGTACTACTAGAACGCGAAGCGCTACGGTCATGTCTGGGGCTCCCAAAATTTGTCGCAATTAATATTTTATATATGGAAGCGCGCCTGCCTTCTCTTCGTGCTAGGTTCCAAATACTAACAGTCCGTACCTTCCTAAAAATATACGCATCCCCACATAGGAAGTCACAATATGTATTCATTATAGAGCCGACGTCCTTTTTTAACCGTCAGTGATCTAGATTAAAATGTCCACAAGTCATCGTCGTACAGAAGCTCTTGGAAACATTACAAGTTAACCTTCGTGAATTACGGGTACTAAAAACACCTATTCAAACAATGAAAATAGAATCTGACAATATTTTCTCTAATAATTACAAAACTCTTCCCAGTAGATATCTAAATGCCATTTTGAAAGACCCCCTGGCAAGATTAGACATAAAGATTGTAATAGCAACGGATGCTTCAGTTCGCGAAGAGAAGGCAGAAGTCGGAATTGCATCTTCAGTATTGGATTAGTCTTTTTCAATTCGTTTACCCGAGTTTACAACTATTTATTAAGCGGAATTACTGGCAATTCTCTTAGCGTTACGAAAATTACGTCAAGAAATAGCAGATGCTATTATTCTTTCAGACTGCGTGCCTGTGTGTAGTTCATTAGCTGCGCCTAATATGTCCAATGCTTTAAATGTATTTTACGACCTTGCACCAAGACATTTAGGACTCATTCGCTTAGTGTGGATACCAGGGAGTAAAGGTTTAACCCTCAATGAATATGCAGATGCAATCGCAGTGGCCTCACATTATTATTCCATAATTTCTATATTACCGACGCTAGCATTTATTGTCGTGGCACGTTTTGAAAAATTTGTCATGTCAGATCATTTTGAAAATTCTCGATTGGCAAAATCGGATTTTTCATATCTTAACTACCCTTAGAAAAATCGATGGTGCTCCTCTAGAACGGCGGAGATATCAATCACGAGACTGAGATGCCGAGTCCCCCCACTGAACTTTTATCTACACAGGTCTGGTCTGGCACAGTCTCCCCTATGCCTCCACTGCAACGAGAGTAAATCCCTCCACCATTTCCTCTTAACATGCAGGTTATACACCAACCAACGGAGGAGGCTTTTAGAAGAACCTCTCCGTAGGTTGGCTCTAAATTTATCCCTTCCGGTGGTCCTCTCCTTTGGAGCAACTGAAAAGGGATTTAGCCACAGAAATGTTTGCGAGGCCGTATGCGACTTTCTAAAGGTAACAAAACGATTAGAATGTTAAACTGAGGCATAAATTCACTTCATTTCAAATTATATTAGCCTGTTCGTTCTTTTTATTACCTCTATTTTATTTCTAATCTATCGTTTTCCAATTGGTTCTTTGTTTAAACATCGTTATCTAAATAATCAGGGTGGTAAAACAACTCCACCTCACAAATGAGGCACCGTCTGTTTCATGGCCGATCCCCCGTGGTGGGTTGCGTCAGGACTCTGAAGAACAACCAACCAACCAACCAACCAACCACGGTCTGCGCGTTTTGACATTTCTACCTCAGCGATGTCCCGATGTGCGGCCAGGCTGCCCCGTGTGCTCCGCTGTTCGACGAAACGCCCGCGACGCTACCTCAACATTGCGTCGGCCGTCATTCTCACGGGTGAGCTGGCAAATCTTTGAGGGACTAGTTAGGCATTGGCTTACTTTGACAGCGAAGGAGCCAACAGGAGAAGCACTGGCTCAATGTTTTATAGCCTCAACGCAATGTCCTTGTGGCAACAAAACCTTAACTTGTTTCTCACTCCTCGTCCCATATGTTCGTTCACGGCGCTACGTCTTATTCGCGATGCTTATTTTATTTGCAATGAGAGACCAACTAGCCCAACGAAGCACACTTTCTGCAAGTTATGGAACCCCAGTGTAAAACAACGCTATAGAGCTTCACACAGCGTCCGCTGTTGCCGCGCCATGGCGTGGCGTAACTAAGTGGCGAGACATTGAAAGAGGTGTGCGGCTGTGGTTTCACGTCAACGTCTCCCGCTGTCTGGTAACATACCTGCTTTTAATTTCACATAGCAAATGAAATAGAGCGCGAAATGAACGAGCACAGAAAAAAGTAACATCCACAAAACGGTGGTATCTTTAGCATCTTCCATCGCTGCCGTGCGTCGACGGATGGGCGTAATGGCGATTGCTAGAATTGAAGAGCGAGTGGTCCTTCCAGGCAGAAGGGCGCTATTCTGGACTATTATTTTTCCTGGCATCGATTGAAGGCTCTAAAAAAGTTTTGCAGTTAGTTTCATGCCATGCCATTTCTTACCACTTCTTCCGCTTTAGGGAATAGATAGACGCCCTATATATTTGTTGCATATCAATTTTATTTGAATTATATCGTGTTGTAGTGAACTGAGGAGGAGATACTGTTGCACTTTAAGCGAAAATAATCACTAAGATGCAAACAGAAGTATGCAAGTCAGCCTCTTTCTCCCCTATCAACGTTTGTCATTAGACATCATGTATTTCAGTGAGTGTCAACTCGCCCTAAAAAACGTAAATGTGGAACGTAAACACTAAAACAAAGCAACTAAAGCACAAATGAAACGTTTTGAGTGGGGCTATGTTGGTTGTTCTGATCCTGTTTGTTTGCGTATAGCTGGTTTAATGAATGTGGCTCATTTCGAACGAAACAGTTGAAGTACTTGGCTCATTTTAATTAGAAACTGCCTTTTTGAGCTCATCTTACAAGAAGGAATTGCCCTATTTTGATGACAATTGTTCTGGAAATTCTAGATGCCTTGGCATGCGTTACGTTCCGATGAAATTTAGCCTAGTCGTTTGATTTCCGGATCTGACTCTTTTAGAAAAAAAAACAACGCCTGATGCAAGGGAGGGCACTTTTTTCAATTGAGCAGCTTAAACAGTCGGAAGTTTCTCCCATCAGGCCTGTTTTCAGTTCCAGGTCACGATTGCGGGGTTCGAAATGCTCATGAATAGAAAGACCATGGCGTTGTATATATTCAACCAAATTTTTGAATGACAGAATGCCCTTTCAACAGTATGAAGTTCCTAACTCGCTTTGAACAATTTTTTTGGACTTTTGTGCAACATTTTGAATTCTGATTCCCGCACGTACGAACAATTTCTTCGCTGCAGCCGATATCGTGGCGGCTCTGTCCCCTTCATTTTCGTAAAACGAAACTCACCGGAGTGATGCGTTACCAAGAAAAGTTTGAATTCAATTGGTCAGCCGTAAAAGTAGTGAAACTGTGTTTCGCAAAAGAAAACAAGACGTGATCTGATCGAGAGATTCTTTGAGCTCACCGCGATAGAGCGCTTACAACGTGGCTTCCGCGTTCAAGGCTACCTTGAAGTCGGCGAATGTGACCACTTTAACAGACTGCGGCAGTCGAGTGTGGAAATCGATGAAAATAAGGCAGTTTGAAGAATTTTGATAATACATGCGTATTCGGTCAATACTTTTTTCTGGACACTGTTTCATCGCCTTGCAGACACTGTCTTTAGCTCCCTATCGGCATCAATTTGCTCTCTTAGTGTTTGTGATACTAAAGTTGGCCTGCAGCAAACAGACATGAAAACTAAATATTTTGTTGCCGTCTGGAAACAAGATATACGGACACACAAATTCAAAGTTGGTCACAGAAAATGAAATCAGAGAATTTGTAAATAAAGACAATAGCAGCACTACCAATGATGCCTAACAAAGACGCAAAAGCACCACAAAATATGATGAGGCCAGTTTTACCAGCTCTACAACACAATCCTGAAATAAAAACTTCAGTATCTAAACCCAGACGACACCACACGCCTCGAGGCCTAGAATAAGACTTGATACTGGATACTGGACAACGACGAACATGCCTCCTTAGGAGAGAAGCAAGAAGATACGCAACGAGAAAAATAATTTGCCTATATCTAGATTAAGAGTGTTAATCTATTATAATTCAATTTTCTAAACCAAATATTTTATTTTTTTCTCTTTCTTTTGTGTAAAAGTTCAATAAGTGCCCGCTATGCTACCAGCCCATTCCACTCTTTGCGGCTGTTGCTAGTGGTAGTCTCATACTAATCCGTCGCCACTCTATCGCTGCCTCTTCCTTTTATCACCTCTTTCACATTCTTTCCATATCTTACCTTCCTTCAAAACCACCATACACTTGTAGGGCTGGTGGGCACTCTATAGCCCTTCTCACAGCCTCTTCATATTGGTAAAACAGGATGCTACTTCCACTACTTGAATTAAACTGCCACGCGTGCCTTATATTTTCAGTCTGCCCTCAAGAAACAGCGCTAAGAGGTATGTTATCGTTACTTGCTCTCCTGGTGCCCGTGGTACTGCGACAGCATGCAGCAACTGTGCTGTGGATAACGCAAGCAATACAGGTGACACTAGTTTTGGTCGAGCCGCGTCCTTGATATTAAATAATGTTGGCCTTGCATGCCTGAGCGTCGCGTAACCTGGTTGATCGGCGACCACTTTGCGTAATTTGCAGCACTGTCCATATATCCGCAGTGGTCAGATGTTGGTAATTTTCGCTGTTTTTTCTTCACGCGCACAGTGGTGACCTGAGAGGAAGCGATAGGAGACAAGACGGTGACCATGGCCACCGTATCCGTGGTGAGGTCCCCTGTATTCTCCTCAGACGAAACCGCCACTGATACTGTGAGCCCCAGCACATACACGTGAGTGATCTTGCACAGTTTTCCACTTCATCCCAGGGACCCGCTGGCCGCGATCAACCGCCTCTCTTCGCTGGCGCAAACAGCGTGACAGAGGGCCCGAGGTTAATTCGATGAATGTTTTCATCCTTAGTTTCATGAGGAAGAAAAAAAAACAGTAATTGCATTCAGAAGCTGAGTTGGTTCGTATGGAGGCACTTTTTTTCCTCCACTTTTGCTTTCTCACCAAGCATCATTTCATCAAAGTTGACACAAGCCAATAAATTACATAGTTACTCGTGCATAAAGGCAGGTGAACATTTTTAGAGCAAATGTACTAACACTGACCCCACAGAACAGAGCAGTCATTTGTCATATTGAGCGTCGTTGATTATGCTGAAGGAAAGAAGCGTATATTTAAGGGCCAATTTTTTGTTTTTTTACATTTGTAATCAGAACTAACAGCCATGATGGCCAGGGAAGTAAAGTTGTTAGAAGTAATTTATTGTAAATCTTAAGGAAGTAAAGTGGACGAAAAAGGGGGACTTGCTACTGGTGGGGACCAAACTTGCGACCTGCTAATGATACGTCGAATTGTTTACAATCAAGCTGCAGCAGTGGTCATACGTCCGTCCTCTATAGAAGGTGTATACGGTATGCTGGCATTATGCGCATTTAGATGAGAAAACATCAGTCAGCGGCGTCGGTATTCGTTACGACGAGTGTCCAACACTCTCTTACGCTCTTTTGGTGCCACGTAGGATGTGATTTTATCACAAGCGGACAGCTGACCAATAATCTCTCGCCTTCTACCTGACGGCATCAGTTTTATAAGCATTCCTCTCTGGCACCATTGCTTGTTTATTCATGTGAATGTTGATAACGGTTGCCCTTTATGCTCAACATTGCCATGAGGCTGCTAGACCAAGCCTAATGTCCGCGTACATCAGAGGCAGGAAGGACAGAAGCAGTGCACCTCCAGTAAAAAAGAGTATCCATTGGATTTCACGCAAAGTTAACCGTTGCTACATGTCCGTCCTAAGTATAATGGACATTACCGTTTCTATCATCGCGCCTAGGGCTTAGATTTTTTAACTATCAAGATATACAGGAAATTGTGTAACAGATTGGTTTAAAGAGCAATAGTCGGAAAACAAAATTTTGCTCTACAGAAAAAATCGTTCAAGAAGGCGCGCTATACAAGAAGAGAGATAATCCGGCATGATTTCAGCGAAGGTATAAGTAAGAGATATCAGACAGATCCTATATACACGGATCTTAGTAAGGCCTTTGATGAAGAGAGAGAGAAACTTTTTATTTCAAGCATAGAAAAATGTCGGGTCGGGCACTCAGTCCAGAGCTCCAACAGCCGCTGCTGCGTCCCGCGCCCGCTGAACCAGCGCCCGCTGGCCACTCGGGCTTTCATCACGCAGCATGGCCTCCCAGTCTTGTAGGGTAGGAATAGGAGAGGAGGTGGCAGAGTGCCTGGCTGGCGGAGGCTGACATTCCAGCGTTACGTGAAATAATGTTGGTACCGCTCCACAGACAGGGCATTTGTCAGGGTAAGAAGTGGAACGAAGAATGTGGAAAAGAGGTTCGAAGTATCACCTAATACATTACTTCACAAACTACTTTTTAATATAACAAATAATACTCTACTGGCATGAATCAGAGCTTACCTGATGAATCGATACCAATATGTTTCCCTAAATGGCACCGGCTCAGGTCGAGTTGGCGTTGTTTCTGGCGTCCCTCAGGGGCCCGTGCTTGGGCCTCTATTAATTCGGACATTTATAAAGGACATAACCACTGATATGAAGTTAATATTAAACTCTATGCTGACGACTGTGTGATTTATGAAACATGTAGTTAGGCTAATCGAGGATCAGATTAGGTTAAATGAAAACTTCAAAAAATCATATCATGGTACCATCAGTGGCCGATGACTAATAATTACTACAATACCTTGGCCTGTGGTTCACAAATTGTTCATCATGGTCAAAACGTATAGATGTTGTTACGGATAAGGCAATGCGTAATTTATTTTTTTAGGGCGATCCTTAAAATTATCAACTCCTTCCAATCGTTCCCTTGCATGACTGTCCACTATATATCCTATGCTTGAATATACCGTGCCAATTTGGGACCCATGCACCAAAACAAATATTAGCAAACCCAAGAGAATACAAAAAAGTAGTTCGTTACATATATAACTCATTTGGTCGTTCCTCAATCACTGAACTAGTCAAACGATCTGGGTTGCCGTCAGTTTGCAATAGAGGTAGAATTCGCTTATTGAAATTATTTTACCAAAGAGTTAAAGGACTTCACAACATAGATTTCTCTGCCATTATCAAATAGACGCAGGGTTACGCAGCCAGACAAAGACATGATTTTACGATAACACTTTTACTTCCCCAAAATAACTGCTTTACTCTTTTTTTCTAGAACTATTGTTGAGTAGAAGAACCTATCCGACAATATTGTAACACAAGCTTCACTTTCCTTGTTTAAAAATAATTTGCAGTAGCACGTTAGCACCGTTTAATATACTCCTCTTGTATTATTCTTTCCAATTTATTGCGAAGTTTTTTTTTAAATTTCACAAATTTTCTCCTTGAAATTTCATTCTTTTATGTTTTTATTCAGCTTATTCTTGTACTTTTGCATTTCGCAGTTACTATTTGCTATTGAAATGTGCTGTGTTCTTGTTCATTATCTTAGCCTAATTGTTTTTCACTTCATGTATTTTATTTCTATACTATTGTGCCTTTTTTAATATCATGTATCTATGTTCACACCTTCTATTGTCCCTGCTTAAGACTGCAGTATCAATGAATGAATGAATAAGAACAGTTTTTTTTAATTCATACATTCCAGCAACATGAAATGAATAATCTCAGGTACAAGGTTTAGGCACTGATTTACCTCGCATGCTCAGAGTATGATAAAGTATTTTGGTTTTTATTTGTCTCCTCTCATTCAGGAGGAACATCGCTGCTACTACGCGAGAGACGACACGAGTATGGCATCTGCATGGGTAATGGCATGTTAGATATTGTTCATTACATTATTTCTCGAAGACGTTATAGCACTGGCAACACGCCTACCGTTAAGCGTGAGACGATACGTGCAGAAAGCAAAAGGAAAAAATTACACGCTGCGAGCTACTCTCACTCGCTATCCCAACTAGCATCGGGGCATTCTACCATCTCGTGTGCGATAGATTAAAAACATTGGCCCAGTATCTGCATTTCCCACTGCAAATGTCGTCCAAAGAAGATACTATTTCGCCTGGAGAAAGTGAAAAAAAAAAGTTTTTTCAATGTTCTGCGCGAGAAAATTGTTGTATTGTACTCTGGAGGCGCTGCGTTAGAAAGTTTCAATTCGTGCAGGGAAGGCGAACGAGCTCATCGAGCTCGTTCGCCTTCCCTTGACACGAGCGCTATCTGGCACTTATCTTCGAAAACGAAAGATGGCGAGCGCGCCTGTCTTGGAGGCGATAAGGTGTAGAACGCAAAGTGGCGGGCAGGTGCCACCACCGCGTCATCTTAGCAAAGCGTTGGAAACATTTGCCTTTTTAAGCATCGCGTTGCATTGTCAGCGCAGCGTGATAAACGCTACGGCCCTTAAAATTACTTATGTATGCCTTATCTAGTATAAAGACACACAAAATACTGACGTGTTCTTGTGGTGCCTCAGATGTGCGGAATAATTGATTTTTAATTGATAAGTATGGACGCTGAAACTTGACCAATATTGGTGGGCGCTGTCTATGGGGTTGGCATTTCGGGGTATCGTTTGAGGCCGTTTGGGGTAGCGTTACAACGGACAAACCGACAAAAGTACAGACAGACAGACAGACAGACAGACAGACAGACAGACAGACAGACAGACAGACAGACAGACAGACAGACAGACAGACAGGCAAGGCAGGCAAGGCAGGCAAGGCAAGGCAAGGCAAAGCAAGGCAAAGCAAGGCAAAGCAAGGCAGGCAAGGCAGGGAGGCAGGCAGGCAGGCAGGCAGGCAGGCAGGCAGGTAGGCAGGCAGGCAGGCAGGCAGGCAGGCAGGCAGGCAGGCAGGCAGGCAGGCAGGCAGGCAAGCCAATAAAGGATGTCGTCATAAAAGTGCGCCGAATATCTTACCACGTTATCTTAAGCGTCAGCGCTACCGGCCACCAGTGGAGGTGGAAATGACAGTTACTGCTTTAATAAATAATATTTATTCATGTTTTTCCCAAATAATCACACCAGTAACTAGATCGCTTCAAAAATAAAAGGTTGGCCTGGTTACTGTCTCGTACGTAATTTTCACATGATACAACACAATTAGTGACTATGTATATTAGAACTAACCTAATCTCAATTAACCATTATCAGTAGTAATCATGTGCTTGCCGGTTCCTATAAAATATTACGACGTGTATTTGCCGGACTAAGGAGAGGGATTACAACTTTGAACTTTGGGAGAAGATTTCTCGGCAGCTTTGTCCCGTGCGCCCTCGCCATCCGAGCCTTCTGTTTCGTGAGACATGATGGACAAAGAAGGAGGCAGGCCGGCGAGGCGACGATATTGGTCAAGTCTGAAGGATAGAGATCCCGTCGTGGGTTGTTAAACACAGCACCAGCACCACTCATCAACCAACCTCAGTTCTAGTCAAGAAAAAGTGCTAAGTTTGCGATTTGAAATAAAAAAAGTTATTTAATTTCAAACGACGTCTTCGAGGGTGGAAAAGCAATGCCTTTAGTGCACAGTGCCACAGTTTCTGAATTACTTTTGAATGACGAAGCACAAGAATAATAAAGCGAGTGAAGCGTTGTAGAATATTCACACACTTATAAAGTCGGAATATTATATCGGACGATTCAATGAATAGCTGAGTAAGCCAAGTATCTTGAGCTTTCTCGTGCTATAACGTAGAGCAACAGTTTCGGGGACGAAAGCCTAATTGTGGCATTGTGTCAGAGTTTTCAACAATGTTTCGAAGTATAAGAAAAATGTGGCTACACACAAGCATTGGTATTGGAGATGATTAGACTCCAACCAAAAGTTTTGAAGAGACCCGACGTTTCGAAACCGACTTGGTTCCTTCCTCGGGGGTGACTGTGGAGTCCACATAGCAGGAGCGTCTTCAAAGTACTCCCGGGGCGGATAAGACCTCCCTCTCTCTCTCTCTCGTTTTGCCGTGGAGCGCAGTTCATGTGTATACGCTGGGGGAAGGGTTTCGAGAGAGCGGTTGATGGCCGTTGCGCCTAAATTCTGTGCACCAAGTCTTACAATTTACGACCGAGTGTGAAAGCGACTATTGCCTACCCTTTCTCGACGTCCAGGTGGCAAGAAAGCGCAACGGCCTGGAGTTCTCCGTTCTCAGGAAGCCAACGCACACTAGCCGCTACCTTCACTTGGATTCTTCCCACCCCACCAGCCACAAGGCCTCTGTTGTGACCACGCTATTCCCGACAGCTAAGAATTTATGCTCCAATGACACAGAGCAAAAAAAAGAAAAGGCCCGCGTATTTGTAGACCTCAGAAAAAACGAATACCCCAAAAACTTCATTCGAGCCGCCACTCGCCGCGCAGGGCAACAGAAAATACGAAAACCCTCATCAACCTTGACTGGCAGCCCCCGAAACGTGTGCTGGTCCCATACGTTCAGGGAACCAGCGATATGTTGGCGCAGATCTTCATGAATGAAAGGGTTTGCATCGCACACGTGCTTTCGTGTACGCTGTGCCGCCTCCTCTCCCGCCCGAAAGACTGGCCAACAATGGGCAGGACCCCCAGTGTCGTTTACAAAATTCCGTGCACCGAGTTCCCCTGTTCGTATATCGGCGGGACAGAAAACCTACCGGAACGACTGAAGCAACACGGCAACGATGGGCGGAAGCTCTACAAAGAGCACAGCGCAGTCACCGAACATGCCGAGACGTTAGATCAACGGATAAATTTCGAAGCAACGTCCATCCTTGAAAGCGAGCCCAATTGGAGGAGAAGGTTATTACTCGAGTCGTGGCACAAACAGAGGACAGCCCATAACATCAACCGCTCTCTCGGACCCTTCCCCCAGTGTATAAACATCGACTGCGCTTCACGGCAAAACGAGAGAGACAGAGGGGGGGTCATTATCCGCCCAGCGAGTGCTTTGAAGACACCGCTGCTCCTTAGTCACCGCAGTCACCCCTGAGGAAGGAACCAAGTCGGTTTCGAAACATCGGGTTTCTTCAAAACTTTTGGTTGGAGTCTAATGATCTCCCAGTTTCTTACCCAACCAGACAGACTTCTGTCGAATGTTTACATTCAAGCATTGGTATCAATTAAGAAAACACGCAGTAGCTGAGGCACAACCGCTATCACTGTTTACATCAAAGTATAACGGTAATACTGCAGCAGTATTGCTTAAAATTTGCACTGGGCGCATTGCAGAGTTTCTCAGTCGTACACGTGTCACGCGCAGTTATACACGTATTCGGTTGCACTGACAGCTCCGGCATTTTTTGGGTGAACTATATGTATCGAGTGACTTGCGTACAAGAGTCACTTATTGAATAATTCATAAATATGAATTAATTTACCGCTACGTTCACCATTTGCTGGCTTCACCAAATAAGCGGAACAAATTGATCCATCTTTTCCTAGGTCGTTCGCAAAATAAAGTGACTCTTATGAATGGTGCGTCGGCGGCGAAGGCTGTTTGCGCGTGGTACCAACAGTGACTCACGGAGTGTCTTCTAACATGATTGGTCGGTCGGTCGGTTTGTCGGTTCATTGTCCCGTGCCCCTGTCGAAGTTTGTGGCCACGACACAGAGGATGACTGTGGTTTCCTTGGGGCCCTTACTACAACGGATCTACGACAGCGCGTGGACGACAAAATACGCGCAGTTATCGAAAACCTTGAAGGACGTAACTCTTCCATACCTCAATGTATTTCTAGAAGTCTGTGGTCGTTCTGCCTGCGAGATTGGGTCCTGTATAAGAAAGACTCGAACGGCAATGAAAGAACATATCTTATAGTCATGCCAACTGACATGCGTAACGACATTCTTCTCACCTGCCATGATGAGCCCGCATCTGATCACTTAGGATCATCTCGAACTCTCACTCGAGTTCGACTATAGCGTACTACTGGCCTAAGCTTTCCGCATTCGTTACGCGATACGTGAAAAGCTGCTGGGAACGTCAGCCCCATGAATCCCCGCCACTGAAGCACGTGGGGCTTCTTCAACCAAATGAACCACCTAGGGTCATTCTATCAAATAGGAATGTAATTACTGGGGCCCTTTTCGCTGTCATCTGCCGGCGACAAGTGGATCGTAGTAGCAACAGACTACTTGACGAAGTACGCCAAAACAAAAGCACTACAACGCGCTACGGCTTCCGATGTTGCCCATTTTTTTATGGACCAGATCGTTTTTTGACATGACGCCCCGTTGCACGTAACCACACAGAGAGGAATAACATTCACGGCCCAGCTCATTCATGACGTATTCAAGCTCAGCTACACGAGCCATCGCAAGACCAGGGCCTATCATCTGCAGACCAACGCCTTGACAGAGCGGATCAACAAAACCATTGCTGACACGTTAACCATGTATGTAGATGTCCACCTAAGACCTGGGACCAGGTGCTACTCTACATCACATTCGCCTACAATACTTCCGTTCAGGAAACTCCGCGATTCATGCCTTTCCGTCTTGTCTATGGACGTGAGGTCCAAACCCTGCTGGATGCGATGCTTCCACATAATTGCGACGCTTCGATTATGCCTGACGCCTTGCAGCTTACCTAGTACGCCGAAGAAGCATGCCAGTTACAGCACGCCTACACATTAAGCACCAGCAGAGTACCGACGCATGCCGCTACAACGCTCGCCGTCGACAAGTTGACTACCATGCAGGCGATCAAGTTTAGGTGTGGACTCCAGTCCGACGCCAGGGATTGTAAGAAAAACTGCTCATTCGCTACTTAGGACCGTACAAAGTGTTGTGACGCGTGAGCGATGTGAGCTACGAAGTGTTTTCCAAACGGGGTCTTCTCGCCACGGCGTCGAAGGCATCCCTCGCAGATTGTGCACGTAGTGCAACTGAAGCCGTACTTCATGCGGTAGTGCGACTGCGCATGAACCTTATCGCTCTGTTTTTGTGCATGCGCGTATTGGCTGCTGGTTTGCCCCGCCTTTTCTTTGTACTTTAGAGTGTCGGAGCGGTACTCATTATTTTTTAGGTTGGGGAATAATGCCACTTGCCCACTAGGTACAGCGGGCGCGAGCCATGGCTGCGCGCTAGTACGGAAGAAGATGTTATGGGGCAGCGCGCACTCTGGCTAGTTGTTGTTATTGAGCCAGCCATCTTGCCAGTTTTCTGTGCGTCTACCTGCCGGCTCAGTTCTTTTGAGTAAAAGACCTTTCGTAGCACGTGACACTATTTACTTATGGTATAAGCATAAACATTACTTCTTACTCAATTCATTCAATGGTGTTCATCAAACCATGCAGAGCAAATTATGCATGTTGATGTCGGTCACTTATAAAATGAAGTAACTGGGATAAACGTTGAATATGCGGTGAAAGTTGTTTGTGTGCGATACTGCCCTTGATGCTTAAAGAGTTCTGACACGTGACAAAGCGCTTAAAACGTTTTCTGTGTCAACAGCAGTTTCTTCCGTCGCATGTCTTAATAATTGACTGCGGTTCTCATGTATCCTCTCGGGCACTTCTAAAGCATCAGCGTTTAAAGTTTGGCTCACGCGTTGCAATATACGCGGGCCAAGGAAAAGTCCGATTATAATTTCCACTCGGTCACTGCTATGATTTGTCTGGCCTGAAAATTCCAAGTTTCTTTTTTACGATTATGTCTATTCACAAACACACTTTACCCGAAAAGTTGCCGCGAGGCTTATCATTCATAAGGCAAAAGTAAAAGGCGATATTCGGGAAATATCAAACACTTTGCTTTCTTCGCAACATAATCACGCGAGTAGACTGGTTTTTAAGAAATACTGAATAAATGCCCTTATGGGTGTAAAAAGCCACCGAACGGGCGTTATTTAAACCTGGGTGTTCGAGACTCAGCAGGCAAAAACTACCAGAAAGAACAGAAATTATTAATTTATGTAGTCGTGAATTCAAGAAGCATGATGCAATTGAGGTGCACCTTAATGGGACCCCCTCTCTCTCAACTTCGTCCGAGTTGTGTAATTTAATCTCTACTTTATTCTGAGTGATGGCACAATCATGCAATGGGCGTTTCAATAATTGTGACCTCCGATTCCAGAAATCAAGCTTGAAGTTTACCAGTGCAATACATCACCTACTGCGGCGAGCACGTTGTAAAGTACAAGTAATTCTAATTTCACGGATTATGTACACATTATCTAAGTGTACCTGATTTCGCTACCTCACAGCTGATGTTTACTTATCGAGAATTCCGAGAAGTCATGCTTGAGACCTTCATATGCAACTTATTACAACGGCGCTCCGCGATGTACGGTTCTTCGCAACCACAAGTCTTTTTGAGTAGCTTTAAAGTAAAATATTTTCGACAAAGAAGCGTATGGAAGTGTCACTCTCATGTGATTGTGTCTGCAATTTGTTCTTGACAGCGTATGCGACAGCAATCTGGAGCGCTTCATGTACGATGAGCACCCTGCCTTCACTGATCAGCCTCAGACAGTTCGGCATACTCTTCACGTTGCCCTTCAAGGACAGTAAGCGATACTGTCGCACGCGGATAAACCAAACTCACAAAAAATATAAAACTAAAACGTGTGATAATAAATATATATGTGGCCGCATGTACAACTTTCAAAAAACACACACTATTTTCGGTGTGCCTATTGACTTAGCACGTTGTTTTGCTATATTAAGAAGTTATAATTTACCCATAAGCGTGATAGCTAACGTTAAGGTAATATCGTTACCATGCCACAAACCTTTGTTGCCGACGACGCCTTAGCGCCTAGGCGGATAGCGTTTGCGTGGTTTACGTGCCACAGCTGCGATGGTGCCGCCATCTATTCGCGGGTAAATAAGTTAAAGAACAGTGGAAATGAACTGTTTCCGAGAACATTTGTCTATGTTACAACGTGAAGAAATGTTACAAGTTTCTTGTAATAATAAAAGCAAAAAAATATGAAACACACACCGACGGAGAACACATTTATGTGGTGGGTTTGTTTACACCGATCTTGTAGTTAGCAAGGTGCAGAAGCGGGCTTTTGGTTAGGCCAAGACACGTTCGAAATAGGAAGATATCTCAAAGGTTAGGCTAACTTATCCGGCTTACTTGGTCATCGCTAACTGAAGGAAAGTGAAGTCATTTTAAACAGTCGTTTGCTGCCAGCGAAGTGAATCAACAACTACGCCAAAATCACTTCGAAGCGCGCGTCCCAAACCGGCGCCATGTTTTACGTACACTACAGAAACCACGCTAACACTGTAGCGTTAAACTGGCTGACCCGCAGGTCGCGGGTTCGATTCCCGGCTGCGGCGGCTGCATTTCCGATGGAGGCGGAAATGTTGTAGGCCCGTGTACTCAGATTTGGGTGCACGTCAAAGAACCCCAGGTGGTCAAAATTTCCGGAGCCCTCCACTACGGCGTCTCTCATAATCAAATGGTGGTTCTGGGACGTTAAACCCCACAAATCAATCAAATCATGTAGCGTTAAACTGGAAAAACAACGTGCGTACGGTGAGGGTACTGGTCACGTATGTTACTGCGCATGCCTACTTCGACACTGCTATTCCGTATAGCCCACTCTCCACATAAGCCCGGTAAACTAACTGTCTAGTGTAACGAAGTCGGAACCGGGGTAACAGGCGGGTATATTTTAGTTCTTTAGTTATCACAACAGTGATAACTCTATTAACGGACGAGCCCATGCCAGAAGGAACGTCGTGGCGAGAAGAAGTTTCTCCTTGCTCTGCATGGCACCCTCCTAATTTCTCCACTGGCTTCCTTAAGTATACTCAGGAAAGACTCTTTTGGCCAGGACAAACAGAACTCTTAAGAAAATGCAACTTGTTGGAGCGTTGGGCCCTGCCAGATGTGTGTATATATTGAGGGAGGCATTGAAGCGAATGAGGCAGATGCGCCCGAACATCAAGACACTGCATCTTAGTCTGCCACTACCTTTTTTCTTTCCTTTTTTTAGTTCCTTCTCACTCTCGCAAACGTCTTTCAAGGCGAGAGGGACGCGGCAGCAACGAAGTTTGGAAGTTCATGTCAGTATAACTCATCCCCTGATGAAGGGAGGACCCCTCCCGAAACTGTTGGGAAATAAATATATTTATCCTTGTTGACAACGCTCCCGTTGTGCCATATCCCATACCTTCTCGAAGACTAACTGGCCCATTGAATTATTACTCCCACTGACCTGAACCATGGCTGCCAGTACATCATCAACGGAGCGTTTGTCGCGGAGATATCCAAATTACCCTACGAATTGTGCCGTCATCGGGGACTCAATCATGTGGTACGTCCACACGCACTTCAGCCCGAACGACTCATCGACGCCGTGCTTCATCTCCTATGGTGGCGCTATGTTTTCGGATATTATGGCGCTACTTGAGTACCTACCTTACCGGGTGGACACGTTGTTTCTGCATGTGGGCACCACGGACATCCTGAAGACGAGCTCTTCAAGGTCACTGGATTCGTTGAGGGAGGCATTGAAGCGAATGAGGCAGATGCGCCCGAACATCAAGACACTGCATCTTAGTCTGCCACTACATTTTTTCTTTCCTTTTTTTAGTTCCCTCTCACTCTCGCAAACATCTTTCAAGGTGAGAGGGACGCGGCAGCTACGAAGTTTGGAAGTTCATGTCAGTATAACTCATCCCCTGATGAAGGGAGGGCCCCTCCCGAAGCTGTTGGGAAATAAATATATTTATCCTTGTTGACAACGCTCCCGTTGTGCCATATCCCATACCTTCTCGAAGACTAACTGGCCCATTGAATTATTACTCCCACTGACCTGAACCATGGCTGCCAGTACATCATCAACGGAGCGTTTGTCGCGGAGATATCCAAATTACCCTGCGAATTGTGCCGTCATCGGGGACTCAATCATGTGGTACGTCCACACGCACTTCAGCCTGAACGACTCATCGACGCCGTGCTTCATCTCCTATGTTGGCGCTATGTTTTCGGACATTATGGCGCTACTTGAGTACCTACCTTACCGGGTGGACACGTTGTTTCTGCATGTGGGCACCACGGACATCCTGAAGACGAGCTCTTCAAGATCACTGGATTCGTTGAGGGAGGCATTGAAGCGAATGAGGCAGATGCGCCCGAACATCAAGACACTGCATCTTAGTCTGCCACTACATTTTTTCTTTCCTTTTTTTAGTTCCTTCTCACTCTCGCAAACGTCTTTCAAGGCGAGAGGGACGCGGCAGCAACGAAGTTTGGAAGTTCGTGTCAGTATAACTCATCCCCTGATGAAGGGAGGACCCCTCCCGAAATTGTTGGGAAATAAATATATTTATCCTTGTTGACAACGCTCCCGTTGTGTCATATCCCATACCTTCTCGAAGACTAACTACTGGCCCATTGTATTATTACTCCCACTATATATATATATATATATATATATATATATATATATATATATATATATATATATATATATATATATATATATATATATATATATATATATATATATATATATATATATATATATATATATGTTCATGTATTCAGGTTAAAGGCTGGCAGTGTTCAAATTAAGCTAGTCGCGGTCGGCTGCCCACCCGCATAGCTGAATTCTCTGCGTTCTATTGAACATTTGTAGTATTTTACTTATACCGTGACTTGCGATGAAATAAGACATTGAAGTCTCTGAGTATTCTGCAAGTACCTAAGAGAATATGGCTATTGCTCTGTTCAAGCTAGTTTATTATGATTCGCGATTCCTACAAAACAAACAAAAATGGGCATTGCCAACTCGGTGTCATGGGCGCAGGATCAGTTTCCATAAATGTACTTTGATTACTTCATACATAACGTGAACCAATGCAACATGCCGCACTGAAAACTCAAGTCACAGTCGTGGTTTTTGTGACCGGTTTCTTGAGCCCTCTCATTAGTATGGTGTCGTTAGTATAGCGTCTGTAACCCTCGAAATACAAAAATAAATATCAGTTGTAAGAAGGCGCTTGTCGTCGTTAGTTTTTCTGTCTAAAGTTTCAGCGCTGCTGTTCGCTTCTTTGCACTATGTACCAGCTCGCCCAAGACTTAAGCCTAGCAAACGAAGAAATTGAAAGGTGCGCAAACGCACTCAATACTGCTGTTTGCTTTGCCCTGCTTTGAAAATATGACGGGTGTATCACAACTTGAAAGGGTAACAAGCTTGAAAGTGTAGCCCAACTTGAAATGGTATCACAACTTGTAAGGGTGACAAACTCAAAGGCCCAATAAAGATACAGTATCGAGATGCCGTACCGAGTTGCTTTGGACACTCCAAGGCGCAGTCGGAGACCAATGCCACCAACTACCACGTATTTCACCCAGTGTACACGCTAATCCACCTATTTTGTTTATTCGCAAGAATACTTACACATTCATTTTCTTTAGTATTCACTTACTAAAGTTATCGGTGGATCTCCGCAATTTATTGTTTAATGCCCGCTCTCTTTCCTATCCACAGTCGCACCGTTCGCAACGGTAATAAGTAAGCGCATGCATGTTTCATTTGTTTGTTCATACTGCTCCTTCGCGTGAGGTGTCTTTTGTTGTTGCGTCAATTGTTTGTGTTACGTAAAATGAATGCAACTATGGAGAGCGTCGTTTATTAGTACCAAGAACAGCAGCAAGGTTTCGCTACGAGCGCTTGCCGTGTTCTTGCCTCAGCGTCTGCCGATGCTGTTCGGCAGACGCCGAGTAGTCACATCACTGCGTAGAGCTTCTCGGTGCATTGCATGTATTTTTCTCCGTAAAAAATTTAGCAAAAGCTCATATTTGTATGTCACTATGTTAAACCGACTACTCATCTTTTCCCAGATAATATGTGGTCCACGCAGACTCTTGGGAGAGCACGATCCAGGATATCTCACATGGCGTTGCACACCCTAAGAATCCTCTGAGGGAGACGGCGGAGCCTGGCATACATTCCTCTTTATCCCTGATTCCGCTTGTTTGAGCCAAACTTTCTCATGCACTGAGTGGGCCGCATTCATCTCACGAGTTCTGTGCGTTGACTTTCGTTCCAGGGATCATCCATGGAGCATTGCAGTGGACAGTCTCGTGCAATGCTTGTCAAGAGCTACTAAAATGGCGATTTCATCCGGAAGAACTAGGACATGTCTTCGTTTAAGAGCGCATTAAAACTAAAATGTTTTGAAAAAGCTCATGATGACTCATTATTACCCCACAAAACAATGAAACCCACAATAAAATCCACCGTGCTCACTTAGAGGTTACGTCTTCAGAAATGTAGACAACGTCAAGCATGGTAGAAGCACTTCCTTCATCACATCAAGCTTTCATGATGAATGTATGATTGGATGGATGCTATGAGGGTCCCCTTTATATAAGAAAACGTTGGCCTAATGCCTTGTCTGCTACGAATAAATGCATCTTACTATAGGAAAAAAAACAATTCTACAGCCGACCTCCTCGCCCCCTATGGCAGGACGCTGTTGTTTATATTTTTTTCCATATAGCTTTCGGCCACCAGCACTGCTGGCCGTATATTAATGACATCGCGGGTATGCTTAGTTTTTCATTGTTGCTAAAACCCAAAGCTTCATGTAAGCTCGTGATGAAGTGTAAATCTGATCGGATATCGTTTCCTGATCTTCCCCACAGCAGGCACATTGTTGTCGTTCTTTAGTCAACTTATAAAACGTCTCTTAGGGCTATACCCGAACTTCTTTCAAACAGTGAAACGCTTACGCTTAAATTATAAAATGCGTTTCTTATTTCGTCTAAGCTTTGTCGGTAGTTACTCCATGCCAGCATTTTTTCTTTACCGCTGCCATCCGCTAAGTGCCCTCAAGCTCTCCGATTTTCCGCACAGCGCTCTTTATTGGCATGTCGCTTAACTGCCAGCTGTATATTTACTAGTGAGCCCCTTAGTCCTTTTTACAGCGAAAGCTGTTATGAAATCAACTCTTGTCACGCTCGGCGCCGTAGTTGTCCGCCGATGTCCGTGTCTATAACCACTATCGCACGAAAAAAAAAACCTAGTACCAAGGACACAGTTGGGCTCAAACCCCAGGACACTGCGTGCCAACCCAGCATTCTACCACTGAGCCACGCCGGCACTTAAGACGTGATCGCAAACTTGTATCAGGAAAGGAATCGCGTTATTATGAGTAATAAATCGTTTTATAACAGCAAAAGAACAACCAGGCGTCACACAATGTGAATATCGTTATAAGCGGGTCGTCCAACCCATTACAAAAGCTTGTTCTTGATCACGTATTCACTGTGGCGCATACTCACTTCAGGCATGGTTCCTCGTGGTCATCAGACACTGCATGAACAATCGGCACAGAATTCCTTCCAAGGGTTCAGCGGATGCCGCGCTTCTCCAAACAATGACAAAAAATAGCATAGCGAATGCTGGCGTACAACCCAGAAATTACTATTATAGCAGTAGTGCGTACCGAGCAAGTGTTCTTGCAGCAGTTGCCCAATGAGCCTTTAAAAAGGCTCCGCAACGCCGCTCTTCTAGCTTTCGCTGTGGCTGTGCTGCGGCTTCCGCGCAGGACGGGCGTTTTTTTCTCCGCGGTGAATTTTTTCTCTAATGTGTTTTTTTCTTCGCGGTGCATCAATGTTCAGCTTAGAGAGCACGATTCTTCTTTGAAATCCTTAAAAGCATCGCATCTCGCGGTTCATTGCAGAGAGAGCAGTTGATATCCTCTTTTTCAGGATACTGAAGTGGGTTTTAGATCTAACAATCAATTAACTCGTGAGTGGTCGGAAAGTTTTCTCATAAGAAAATGAGGAGAACAATGCGTCAGCCAGCCTTCAGTTTTGCTGCACGATAAAGAGTTTGCTTTCTAGATTATGTTCCGAGATAATCTCTCTTCTTTTACTCTGTGTTCTCGAGGTGCCACGGGTGTACTTTTTGCCTGCGCACGCACGCGTTGTTTTTTTTTATTTCCTTCATATATATTCACTTTCTAATAAATCGTTAAGTTGCGACAAAGCGTTTCTCCTCTCATCCTTTCTGTTATTCGTGCGCTTGAACTGACAGTTATACCATGCATATTCAACTAGCCCAACTTTCGTTTCTGACCTTTTCTATATGAGTAACGCAACAAGTTCTCTGCCCATCTATTTGTTTCATATTCCCTAGGCTGTCTTCAAATCTTATTTTGCTCTCAGCTCGCCCTTCTATAAACTTGTCCACCCCATATCGCCATTTACAACCTAGTTTGTCGTCTTCGCATGAGCGCTGAACGCGAGGCGCTCCACGGTGCTTTTATTTATATAAATTTCTGATTGCACCTCTGACCTCATGCACCCTACTCAGCTAGCAGAAGTAAGCCCCGGAACTATTGCACCTTTCCCCAGACCTCTAAGCGGCCCCCTCGTACCTATTTCATTGACATTACACTCTGTGTTAAATTATTGCAGCATAACTCATTCCGTTTGCTGATGAGGGTTTTCGTGAGCCTCCATCACCCTCATTTACCTATGTGCCGATGTACTTGTATTCGTTCACCCTAAGTATTTTCGGCCCTGTATAGACACTACTGATAGGATCATTGAATACCAATGCACACTAAATAATCAGCGTATCTAGCGTTAACTGCTGGAAACACTTCCAATTTTGATTCGACCGGTTCATTTTTCAGCCATCAATAAATGTAGAGGCGTCTTCTAAGAGCTGCACAGCACTTGATAAACGCAAATTTTAAAAATCGGTGCATCAAGTTTTGTTCCCACTACGAGTAAGGTTTATGTAATCGTAACCTACAGAAGCTACCGAAAAGACGTCTTTACATCGGCACAAAAACTACTGGTCGTCTGAGAAAACTATACAGAAAGCTGCAAATCACCTGCATATGTTAAGAGTATGAAGAAGTAGATTTTTTGTCTACCACCATGTTTTTACGTGAAAGAAATACACTGCAATATGATGCCTCCTATAACATTGTCCTACCACTGACAGCAGGACAGTGATAGTCCCCATCGCATCGGACGCCGACCGATGTTCTTTGTGACCGAATGAGCTGGGCGTGTGTGCTGGCAGTTGTGGTTATTCGAGCGTAAACGATGCGTATATAGGTCTAATCCCGCACCGGTGTTTTCCTTTTCTTATTCGGAGTTTCTCACGTCCACTGCAGTGGTTGATTAGTTACTGCGCTTGGACTGCTGAGCCGAAGGGCACGGGTTTGAAATGACGTAACTGCCACAAATATCCAAAAAGGAACGGCATTATTTCAAAATCATGAGAACTGCTTTTTTTGGTACGGGGGGAAGAGGTGGGAGCATGGGGATGACTCCAGCATGGATGGGCGAACTGATATGGCTGTACCATTAAGATCCGGTTGGCGGCTAGCGCCACATAGCCGTAATTCTTAGTGAACCAAAAACTAGATTTATCTTTTTTCCTCTTTAAATAGTGAAGTTAAGGACGGGTACTTTGTAGTGAAGGATTTAATTTCCACTCGTGTCTTGATTGTAGCCACCAATCAGTTAACCTCCTTTTAGTTACTTATACTGACTTAAAGCCTATTTTGCCCTTCTTCTTCCTAAAACCCAGTGTTTTGAAAAAATCTGCACCATAATTCTGAACTATAAGGTGAAGCCCTTTACAGAACATTATCAAGTGTTCGGCAGTTTCCCCCTTTTCTACACATGCAATGCATACCGTGTCTACCCCTTCGTATTCAGCCCGATAGACGTCACACTCTGCCCAGACAGCGCTGCGAAAAACGCCGCCACCAGCGCCCCCATCGCCACGCCGGCCATAATTGGGTAGTGCACAGAGAGCCATCCGCAAGCGAACGTGCATAGGCCCTTCTCTTTCGTTGGCCGTGAGGCGCGGTTTCCTGAAAATCAAGGACCTGGCAAGCTTCTTCCATCAATTGTCCAAGCTCACTTCATAGAAGTGAGAAGTGCATCAAAACGAAATGCGGGCAGAATGCAAAATATGTTTAATTTACTTCGGCGTGCTGCACCTGGCAATTCAATTGATTGATTGATTGATTTGTGGGGTTTAACGTCCCAAAACCACCATATGATTATGAGAGACGCCGTAGTGGAGGGCTCCGAAAATTTTCGCCACCTGAGGTTCTTTTAACATGCACTCAAATCTGAGCTCACAGACCTACAACATTTCCGCCTCCAACGAAAATGCTGCCGCCGCAGCCGAGATTTGATCCCGCGACCTGCGGGTCAGCAGCCGAGTACCTTAGCTACTACACCACCGCAGCGGGGCACCTGGCAATTCAAGTGCAAGCAGGCATTGCAAGACATTGAGTTTGAGGCAAGCTCTAAACTTGGGCATACACATGATGCTAAAGTGGTGAAGTGCATACACAAAAAATCTATGCAATCAGAGGTACGAAGCTCGCTTTATCTGGCTCGAACGGCCGTGGTGATTTTCGTTTTGCAGTTGCAATCTCCATCAATTTGTCGCTTGCTGTGCATTTAGGTGTTTCATTACGCATGCTCTAAATGCAGCTGTTGACAGTGGTCTTCCATTTCTGTATACTGCAAATGGGGATACTTGCATGTCCACTTTCTCAGTGCACAACGAAAGGCAAAACCGATGCCTCCGGATAGCTCGGTAATCCCAGAGACCAACGGCAAAAAAAGAAAGAAAAGAAACAAAGAAAAACTGTTTGTGGTCTTGATCATTTTGCGATTTTGCGATTTTGCACGTGTTCGCATTTCCTAGTTAAAGCCGGCACTTAAAGCCTTTAAAGCCCTAGTGTGCGTAATGCTGTGCGGTGGCGACAACTTCAGAATATCGGTGTTCGCAGAGTGTGCAATGTTTATCGCGGCCGGGTGTCACCTGCCTGTTCAGTTTTATAATCAAAGTTACCACGATTCTCTGTCAAGGCTACTCAAAACAATAACAGGAGACCTACATTATCACACTTACTTAAGCGAATGAATGTGGAGAAGGCAAATGTTCACTTATCCAAGACGACGTGAACATGCATGTTCGCAACGGCATGTATTTAGTACTCTCGCCATTCTACTTTGCCATAGCTGCGGAAAACAGTAAAACTGAAGTCATCTACGTTCGTGGCAATTCCCAACACGCAACAGTAGCGTCGACCGGAGTCTCTTTTGTAGAGCGCAGAGCTGTTGCGTCTGCTCTTGTTTTCGCCATTGTTTAGGCGAGTGAACTAGCAAGCACTTCATCGCGGTTTGGTAACGCGTCCAACTAGCGGACAGAAATTCGTAGCTCTTTTTCTGTGTGTGCAATACTGAAATACATCCAATATTTAGCTCAATCGTTGTTTCGTACGCTGTAGTTGCACATGGTTGCGCAGCAAACTGTGCAAGGGAGTCAGGCTTTGCACTACTCAAAACTGCGTCTACAGGTGGGGCTGCGTGTCCGCAAAACTCCAGAGTCGGACGTCTATAAGTCTTAATTGGCTAGCAATACTCCCGTACTGGCCTCAAACAGTAAAGAACTACGCCGAGTGTAATTATATATCCTTTCCTTGGCAATTTCCTGTTCAAAATTCGATAGATATCTAGTGCCGACTTGTTAATACTACTAGTTCTCCACATGTCGGTCTCCATTTCCTTCACCTTCTTCTTAAGTGATAGTTTTTTTTGTTGTTGTTGTTGTTCGACCCCCAGCTGTTTTCTAAGTATTTACTCGTCAATTTTCTGGTTCGCTTCCTTTGTTTTGTATCGACATTCCTTATGTACAAATAGCTGACAACCTTCCTAGGCCAATGCTGCCTCTCCATTTCTCTCAATTGCTTCTCAAATTTTATCTTGCTGCTAGCTTCCTTGCCCTTGAATGATGTCAATGCGATGTCACTTTGTACTACCTAATTTTGGTGTATTCCCGTGAGCTCCTGAAGCAAGCCCACCCATTCCACGTTGCTTAATTTCTGGTCTTGCTAGAACTTCTCATGTCATGCAGAAGACCACATTGCCCGTCAGACCAGGAACCATGACCCCTTTCTAAATTCTTCTCAAAACATCATACCTATTGTAATTCCACAATGCCATATTTTTTATCACCGCTGCATTCCTGTTGCCTTTAATCGTTATGTATATTTAGTGTCTCTTAAGTACTCATTTCCATTGCTTATCCATGCACCCAGATATTTGTATTTGTCTGTTATTTCTAGAAACCCTGTCCCTAAGCTCACTACCTTCATTATCTATAGGAATCATGAGTGTGGATTTTTTGACTGAATCTAAAATCTCATTATCTCTCCCGATACCGAATATGGCCATCAATTTCTGCAAATCTTTCTTGTTGTCTGCCATTAGCACTATATCATCAGCGTACATCAATGCTGGTAGTGCCTGTTTAATGAGTTTCCCTTGTTTGACAAAAGAGAGGTTGAATCCAAGTCCACTCCCCTCTTAGTTGGCATCTAATCCTTGTAGGTACATCATGAATAACAAGGGTGACAGCGGACACCCCTGCCTAAGCCCCTGGTTTATCTCTGTGGGCATGGATACCTGTTTTTCCCACTTTATACCTACCTTGTTCATTTATAAATATCCTTTAAAAGATTAGTGACTACATCTTCCACGCCTAGTGTGTCCAGTATTCCCCACAAGTCCTCTTGAAGGAAGCCATCGTAGGCCCTCCTGATATCCAAAAATGCTAGCCACATGGGGCCCATGTTCCTTTTGTTCTATTTCGATGCACTGCGTCAGTGACAACAGATAGTCTTCCAACCTCCTGTATTTCCGAAACCCACTCTGCAGTTACCCCATGTCACAAAACGAGCGCTAAAAAAGGGCGCACCGCCGAATTGTCGCGACGAAGCGCCGGAGAGACGCCTCGAGGTCAACGATAAAAAAAAGAAAACAAGCATCCAAAGACTCCCCGGGCGCGCGTCTCTCTTCCCTCGGAAGCATAGGTTCGCCGAAGAACCTCTTCGCATCGGCGGCCGAGCAAGCCCTGGAACGTTCTCGATGAAAAGAGGCGTGGTGATGCAGGGTTGCGTCATCTGTCGTGGACGGCCCTCGAACCGTCTCACGCTTTCCGCAGCCTTCGCTGCGTATCGCGCCGATGAAATGTTGAGAATTTTCTGGAATCTCGCGGGGAAGATATTTACCCGAGCAGCAGAGATGGGAGATCAGGAGAAGAAGAAAGTATGCGCCAGAGCGCATAGGGTGTTCCGCCGGGTAGTCAGCGAAGGTTTTGTCCTCAGTGACAAAGCAGGAGAAGAAGGAATATTGTGCAAGAGTGCGTAGGGTGTTCCGCCTTGTCGGCGAAGCCTTTTGTCCTCAGTGACAAAGGAGGAGAAGAAGAGGATTTCCACCTGAGGGGTGAAGACTCGAGCTACAGGCAAGAGTGTGTGTCTACCACTATCGAGCGAAGACGCGTGGCAACAGCTGCGTGTGGGAGGCCAACGTGTTTCCGGCGAAGAAGTTTGAAGCTTGGAGAGCGGCCAAGTGAAGACGCGAGGTTTCCTGGAAGAGAAACTTCGGGGGCAGCGAAACTACAACAACGCTGGTCTTTGAGTGAGTGATTCTCGGAAGGGTATCATCCAGACTTTTGTTCCAAGAACTTTGGACTGAATAAGTTTTCTAACTCTTTAGTCTTTAGGTGTCTTGGTTGTTCGATGCACGCGACTGCATTGTAGTGTGTACTGTTGTTTGTGTCTGTTGTTTCGAGTGTGGCTGATTGTACTGTGTAGTAATTTCTTTGATTGCTGACATATCGTATTCAACTAGTGTCGAGTCTGCATATTTGCGTATCGTTTTGATCTGCCATAATTGCGAATATAATTTTGTTTTATTTATCAACTCTCGGCTTTGACTTGTTCTTTGGGCCACAGCCGGCGTCCGCTGGCGCGCCAAATAGGACCACTTCTAAATTGTCCACGCTTTCGTGGTGTGGTTTGGGGGGCCGATACTTCGGCCCTTGGGATTAGCCCGGCGATCGCCTCCCTAATTAACGGGACCTGTGACACCACAGCACCCCCTCTTTCTTTGTCCGTGACTGCAGCTTTTCTTTTACAATCTGCATCACCAGCCTGTAAACCACTGGTGTCACTGTTATAGGATGGTAGTCGTTCATGTCAGCTGTCCGCCTTTCCTTTATAGATCATGCTCATCTGGCTAAGTTCCCATCCATCGGGGACGTAACCATCGATTATTGTTTTGCTCGCTGCCTCTTTTAAAGTCTGCTTAGACTTGGGACCCAATGCATTTAACAGTATGATTGAGATTCCTAGAGTTTCCTAATTTACACTAGAGAGTACTCTGGCGCTAGTGTCGATGGCAGCTGCAACACACGGCACTTCAGCGAGCATGGGAATGATGGGTAATAGACACATTTGTCTAATATTCGTACTTCTGGCCTCCTTTTGGCTCCGTGTGTGTTCGTGTGGCTTGAAGCTGTTTTCTAACGAAAGAAGTATTAGCAAATGTTCAGTGGTTGCGCTCCACCATTTTTATTTTTTTAGACTTACTTTCCAAATCAGCTCACGAAGCTCAAAAGGGTTCAATCTTTCTTTCAAAACAAAACCGAAACACAGCAATAAACGAAGTTGCAAGTACGATTCGCAGCCAGTAAGTACGAAGACTAGGCAAATGTGTGTACTACTCATCATTCCCATGGTTGCTGAATGACAGTGGACAGTGCCCTCTAGTTAATTTCAGGAAACTTTATGGCCATCTGGGCCTGTTGATGTACTACTTGAAACACTCTTCTCAGCCCTTTCCCACTCTCGTTGTGAAAACGGTGTCACTGCGCCACTTTATCCTTGTCTATTAAGGTGCATAAGGCCCCTCGTTGAAATCTTTGTTGAAATAATACAAGAAAGTGCGCCACCGCCTCGCTGAGCGCGGAAATACCTCTCTCTTTGCGCTGAAGATGCATCACTGCATATGTACATTTGATAGGCGAAACAAATCCACGGCATTCATGCATCCTTGAACTGCCGTAACAAGGAGGATGTCGACAAAGCGCAGCAAAAAGTAGTGCACCTTTTACATGCTGATTTCCTGAATCGGCATAAAACGACTTTACTAGTGGCACAGAAACCCTTCAAGTCTATTTGAAGCATTAACGTGACTGGCGCTTCGGTAAATGGAGCAGTGGGAAACCCATGCACGGGAATCGCTGGGTGTCTGGGCTGCGCTCTTCATGAAATTTCACGGTAGCACAACTGTTATCATTCTCTTTCAGGAGAACGTTGTACCCAAGACATTTGACGGTTTCGCTTCTGGAAATGGAGCAAGCAAACATCCTTCATTACATAATTTTTAGCACCCAAACCGGTATTTACTACCTGAAGGAAGGGGATTCACCAGGCCTGATTTCAAAGTACCAGAAGCAGAAATAAATACATAATAAAACAAAAAAACAATGGGGTAAGCTTTTTATATTATATTGAATTGTTTAAAATAGCACTAACAACGACAGGCACGGAAGTTTAAGCAGCAATAGCAGAATCAACGAATAGCTATTACGGAATCACCTTTTCTGTACATGAACAGCCTTCTCTGCTTCTGCCAATCGTGGCGGAAAAGGTCCGTGTTGCCGAATTACTTGCGCAATGCCACTGCGCTGAGATAGTAAAGCTTTAGCAGGTCAATATGAAAATATGAACCATATCTTATTGGTGGTCCTCCTACTTGAAAGCAGTTTCGTTGACCGCAGGGCGCAGCTGAAGTAATCGAAAGCCACAGAAGTGAGTCACGCGTATAAAACACTCAAATGCTTCGAGGAATCTCGATGGTAATATGGCGCTGCTAACGAGCAGTGATGTGATATTGGGCAATCCAGTGGCCCTCGTCATAGTGTTTAGCAGCTTGGGTAACTGCCGTCGTCTCACTCACATAAGCGGGGCACGGAAGTATTGCGCATAACTTACCGAAAGAATCATATCCCTATAGCAGGAATTAGGGACAGATTGCAGTACTTTGAGCGTGTGTTACAGAGGCAAGTGTGCAGTCCCAGTCATAGTAATTGGCAGTGACATATAATGTATACCCCAGTATCGAATAAATGATTCTTTCAAGCCATTAATTTAATGATTGTAAGCCGCGGCCACGGTGTTCTGGTGCAAGACGCTATATTACCCTAAATTGCCCTACAGAAATACACACGTCCTACAGAAATCACAACGTTTTACAGAAATACACAACGTCCTACAGAAATACACAAAATAAACGTCCTAAAGAAATACACATTCTTTGGTCGACAAGCGGTTCTCGAGGTGCGCCGTGCTGTAGATTTACATGGTGTGAAATGAGAGGCAACTTTAGTAGCAGGAGCACATTGCAATAGTGAAGTTTCTGCCTAGCTTTCGAAGTGATTGATGGGAGCAACTATCTAGCAGTTGGTAGTAGGAATCATATGCCAATATATACAATCTCCCACGCAGTCCAAGGGACGAAAAGCACAAGGCAGTGTTTGAAACCCAGTGAGTTCATGGTAAGGATGATTCTAGCAGTACTGTAAGGCGAGTTATGAGCATGCGTAGCAGCGTGAAGTGGTAAATTCAAAGTGAACAATAGCGAAGCTGCAAAAAAGGTGCAACTATTTATTGGCCTGGCATGTGCGCACTGTGGGCCGTTACGTAGTGGAGCGTATGTGTCTGAACGTTGACATAACCGAAAAAAATCCATTTGCATCTACTGGAGAGATAGTCGCGTTGATTCAAAAGCCACCACGTGGAATGAACTCGTGTGCTTGACAGCTTCCTCCTCGGAAAAGCGACGTTGAAATAATTGATTGATATATGGGGTTTAACGTCCCAAAACCACCATATGATTATGAGAGACGCCATAGTGGAGGGCTCCGGAAATTTTGACCATCTGGGGTTCTTTAACATGCACCCAAATCTGTGCACACGGGCCTACAACATTTCCGCCTGCACCGGAAATGCAGCTGCCGCAGCTGGGATTCGATCCCGCGACCTGCGGGTCACCAGCCGAGTACCTTAGCCACTAGACCACCGTGGCGGTGCGGACGTTGAATGAAGCAATACACACTCCTTAAAGGGTCAGTCAACAGGCTCTGTCGGAACGCGCAGGAAAAGCTCACGCATGTTTCATACGCCTGACCAACCTTTTTCTACACCCAGTGACGTCAACTCGGCAATCGGCGACGTTGACTAAGTTACTCTTTATTTATGCCTGGTTTAGACCAATCGAGGAGCTGCGTGCTACATCACGTCGCCGATCACTGAGTTGACGTCACAGCGCGTTGAAGAAGGTTGGTCACGCGCAGGTAAAATGCGCGAGCTTATTCTGCGCGTTTCGGAGCCTATCGAATGGCCCTTTATACAAACAACTCGGGGTTCTTTGATTTGTTCCAGAAGCATATTGTGGACAGGGAGTGAGGGCGCATCGTAGAGGCAAATACACCGCGGGGACACAAAAGGTGGTTCAAAGAGAGATACACCACCGCATTGAAAAGATGAGTGGGACAGAGCGTCTGCATCAGAAAGTTTGCGTATGGAGAGGCAAATGACGTGGTTGTCGTGTTTTAGCATGTAGCTCAAGTACCCAGACAACAAGCTGACCGGATGGATATATTCAATAAAGAGTGTCGACACAGCATCTGGTGGTCTGTTACAAGACGGAATAGGTTGCCACACAATGTGGTTACAAACCACCATGCGGAGCTTCCTTCTGGCTCGTTAGATAGCTAGGCACTCCTTCTTTTGTAACGGAATAGTTGGCTTCGGTTTTGATCAGCGCAATAATGGCATAAATAATAGTTTACTCGTCAACATCACGCTTACGCTGAGCGAGCACAGCGCTGAGTTGCACTTCATTATAGGCGTACCAGCAAGGGCTGCAAGGGGGCGTGAGCCCCCCCCCCCCCCCCCTCGTTGAGAAAACCTAGGAGGCTGAGCCCCCCCCCCCCCCTCTTTACACAGTGCTCACTGTTGGCTACACGTTGCGGAAGCAACGTTGGAAAGCAACCGTAATCACTCACCTATTTTTTTAAGAGAGAGTATTACAATATAGTGAAATTTCTCCAACAGTTTTGCTGTGACGATTTTTCTTGGAGGCTCTCGCAGTGTGGCCTCCGGTGCTTTCGCGTCTTGTGCTGCAGCATTGCAGAGCAAGCCAGCGCTGAACAGGAGCCCAATAACATAGCGTAACTTGTCCACGCTTTCGTTCTGCTGTGACTGGCCGATCCAGTTACAGATGCGAATGAGCTAACTCTTTATAGACTGGTCAGACCTTCTGCTGCTTAAGAAAGTTTTTTTTGATCGAAAATGAATATCATCACCGCTGCTTTGTCAAAACTTCTGTGAGCTGATGAATGTTACGAATCTTAATTATGTTCTAGTGTTATCTGCAAGCGCGAAAAAAGGGTTTCCGCTTTAGTCTCCGATAAATATGATCAGCCTTGCTTATGGTAACTTGGAGCAAAGGTGGCAGCTTGCAAAGTGTCGACGATTGAAGCGGTGGGCTAAAGAACAGTGGGAAGCTCAGCTTTTGAGATTTTCCCTTAACTTGAGCCACAAAACCAAGGGGAAGGTGAAAGACTATGGTTTTTAGCACTGCGTTGGCTTATTTGAGAGTCGCGCTAGTAGGTTTTCATTCAACTTCAATTGTCTATTACTGCTCAAAGTACAACTTCCATGGTACTTCCGTGGTACAACTTCCATGGAGTTGCCACCATGCGTGCTGTTATGCCTGCGAGTCCGCAGCGAACGTCCATGCCTCTGAAAAAGGAAATCTGTGTCAAGGCCAGCACGCGAGTCCGCCTGACGCGATGAACAACTCAACGGCGTCAACACGCGACGGCGCCTTTCTGTCGCGCACGAGCTGTGAGTCACCTCAGCAAGCGAGCCCGTCGAGCAGGCAATCGGTGCCTTCCTGTCTCGCGGGTCTGATGCAATGCCTGGCGACGTCACTCGTCCTTGGGTGCAGCCACCTGCAGCGCAGCCTCTCCAGATTCGATGAAAAAGAATGACGCGGCCCAGCGGCGACCCCATTTGAGGAGTCTGACCTCATGACCAGCGGCGCTTCTGGTTGGACATTTTTTTATTCAAAGAATCCACCCGGTGCATATAAAAGAAGCCCTGCGGCGCGTCGCGAGCAGCAGTCCTATGTGAGAACAGCCATGTGTGTCGCAGTTGAGCTATGTGTTAGCAGACATGTGTGTCAAAGAAGAGAGCTATGTGATAGAGAGTTGAGCTGTGTGTCAGAGAAAAGAGCTATGTGATAGAGCGTTGAGCTATGTGTTAGCAGACTCATTTTTTTTATTTAATACATACTGCGGACCACACTTCGGTCCAAGCAGGAGGGCATGGCGTAATACAAAGAGAAATACAATACACGCAAATCAAAAACAAAACAGTGCACAGTTACTCAGTATCGCAAGTACTAGATTCGATTGTCTGGTTCCAGTCTGAAATGGTGCGTGGAAAAAATGAAAATTTGAACGTGTCCGTTCTCGCGAAGTACGGAGTTAGTGCATTTGGTTGATGATGTCTTGTCGGTCTTGTGTTTAATGGAGAAAGAAAAGGGGTTGGATCAAGGGAAAGTTTGCGATTATATAAAAGAGACAGAAAATCAAGGCGGGACTTCTTTCTACAATCCTGAAGGGAAGGAATATTATTAGCTAGCATTAGGTCTGTGGGGGAGTCCGTTCGCAAAAACCTAGAATAAACAAACCGAATGGCCTTCCGCTGAATCCTTTCAAGTTTTTTAACGTTTTGTTTAGTATGGGGGTCCCACACGATACTCGCATACTCCAGCTTCGGCCTAACGAAAGTGAAATAACTAAGAAGCTTCACGTTTGGAGGGGAATTTCTGAGCTTATATCTTAGGAAGCATAATTTCCGAAAGGCAGACGAGCAAATATTATCTATGTGCATGTTCCATGATAAGTTGTTTGATAGCGTAACGCCGAGGTACTTATAACTGTCAACCTGTGTGAGAGAAGACGATCCTAATTTATACACGTGTTCACTAGGGTTTTTCTTTCTCGTTACACAGAGATATACACTTTTTTCCAAATTTAATTCCATTCCCCATTCTACACACCACTCCCGCACGTTTTCAATGTTTTTCTCGAGTTCGTTCTGATCATTAGTACATGTGACTTCCCGAAACAAAACACAGTCGTCAGCGAACAATCGAATTTGAACAGTAGGGTCAACAACAGTTACTAAATCGTTAATATACAACAAAAAAAGCAATGGTCCCAAAGCACTACCTTGTGGAACCCCAGAGGTGACAGGAAGACACCGAGATTCTTCTTCGTTAATTTTTACAAGCTGTTGGCGGTTGGATAGGTAG
Source organism: Rhipicephalus microplus (assembly GCF_043290135.1). NCBI lineage: Eukaryota > Metazoa > Arthropoda > Arachnida > Ixodida > Ixodidae > Rhipicephalus > Rhipicephalus microplus. The sequence continues at coordinate 1,711,012 of NW_027464596.1, forward strand.
GCTGCAATCCAGGAAACAAAAATATCCGGAATGTGAATGTTTTTAAGTTTTGCTATTAGTTTGTCGTGTGGTACCTTGTTGAAAGCTTTTTTTGAAATCTAAAAATATAGCATCAATTTGGCCGTTATTGTCAAGACACGCTGCGAACGAATGAATTATTGTCACCAATTGGGTTGCCATGGAATAACTTTTTCTAAAACCATGTTGAAAATTTGTTAGTACGGCATTTTCGTCTAGAAATTCAAAAATCTGTTTGGAAATAATATGTTCAATGATCTTGCAGCATTGAGACGTTAAAGATATCGGACGGTAATTTTGAAAGCTGGACCGGTCACCTTTTTTAAAAACGGGAACAATCAGAGCCATTCTCCGTCACTCGGCAGCTTCCCAGTGGACAAAGAAGTACGAAATATTACTACAAGAAACTTAGCAAGTATTTCGGCATATCTGCGTAAAAACGCGTTTGGAATGTGGTCTGCACCACATGAAGATTGGTTTTCAAATTTAACAGCATAGATAGTACACCAGAGTAAAATACAAAGTCAGCGTCATAAATGCCAGGATCTGATATTACCAGTGGATACGTTTGCGCAGGAGAAAACACACTGTGAAAATAATGATTAAAATATTTAGCAATAATTGCAAGGTCAGAAACGAGGTCCCCATTGATTTTCATTTCCCTTACAGACTGCCTTTTAACAGTAATGTAATGCCAAAACTTATCAGGATCATTTTTTATGAAGTTTGGTAGGAGGGTTTGAAAGTAGTGGTCCTTTGAGCAGCGCACTGCGTTTTGCAAAAAATTTTTAATCTCAGTGATAACGTCAGACTGTGCCTTCTTCTTTTTTAATCTTTTAAGTTTGCGTTTCAAGTGAACAATTTTGCGTGTTATCCAGGGTGTACACTTGTGAATTTTTTTGCGCTTGCTTGGTATAAAGTTGTCAAGGCAGTAATGGCACATGTCTTTGAACCGGCCCCATAGGTTGCAAACGTCATCACCATCAAAATTAGCAAGACATATTTCTAGATGGTCAAGTACAGATTTGTCATTAGCTCGTGAGTAATCTTTGAAGCGCCGTGTCGTCGACCTATCTTGGGAGCTTAACTTGAGAAGGGGTAAAGTAACGCATACTAAGTGGTGGTCAGATATCCCGGGTTCTATTGTAACAGAGTATCGGTCAAAATTACGGGGAATAAATACAAGATCCAGAAGGGAACTACAAGGGCCCTGTACACGAGTTGGTTCATTTACTACTTGTATTAGGTTATGTGTAAGCATGATATCAAACACTATGTTTGTGTGTTTCAAAAATTCTGAACCAGCCATCAATCGTTTCCAGTCAATCCCTGGAAGGTTAAAGTCCCCAATCAGAAAAACTTTGCTGTTCACATATTTCGACATGTGCTCTCGAAGTCTAGTTAGATATTCTGATGGGGAATCAGGAGGCCTGTAAAGCGCGTAAAGAATGAAAGAGTACCCCCAGCACAAAACCTTCATGCACAGGCATTCAAGTTCGTCGATATCAGGCAACAAAACGACCCGTATGTTGTTCTTCAAAAGAACAGCCACGCCCCCGCCTCTGGAAGCCCTGTCTTTACGTAAGATCTGATAGGATGCGGAAAAGACGCTGTCATCTGATATGTCGCTTCGGAGCCAAGTTTCAGTCACTACGACAATGTGCGGGTCATTTTGAAGCAAGATAATTTCAAGCTGGTCAGTTTTATTTATTAGGCTACAAGCATTCAGGTTCAGCAGGCGCAGTTGCTTTTCTTTGGTTGGGTTCGCATTACTGTTAGGGGTGTTCCTGGTTTTTCGGTTGAAAGGCCTTTTGGAAGTATTTTTGATCATGATGCGTTGTTATTGCCTGAGCCTGTTGCCTCGTCTTTGGACGATTTGGCTTTCGTTCGTCGTTTTTTCGTAGGAGTAGGCGTTCATCTTTTTTGGTATCCCAAGTGTAAACGTTGCTATTGATGAATAGTTTGTCGAAAACTAGCGACACTTTCTCTTTTTTGTCGCGGTTCGGTTTCAAACTTGCCCACAGTTTACGTCTGACATCTCGCACTCTACGGGAGAAACCTTCACCAATGGAGAAATCTGAACCTTTTAGCTTAGATCCTTGTTTAAGAATTGAGATCTTGTCGTGTGCGTCTTGCAGCTTAAAAATAACTGGTCTAATCTTGTTTGGTGCAGGCCTACCTATTCGATGGATGCGCTCAATTCTAATTGGTTCAAGCTCCAACAAGTCTTGAATTACTTCTTTGTTGACAACGTGTTCAAGTGTGTCACTGGTCTCGTTGTCCCTTTCCGGTAAGCCGTACACTATTAGGTTTGATCTTCTACTATGGTTTTCGAGCTGATCAACCTGCTTTTCTAGTTGATGAATTACGGTTCTCATAGAAGCTATTTGAGTTTGGCAAGCAGGAATTTTGTTCTCTAAAATAGTCAAGGCGTCCAATTTTTTCTCTATATCGGTTAGTCGCTTTTCTTTTATGGCCTTTATGTCAGTAGCTATGCTCTCTAGTTGTTTAGCAATTTTAGCCAAATCAGGACCAGGATTGGTCTCAATGTCTCCGCCCAGGAGGAGCAGTTGTCGCAACAAGCCAGAAACATCATAAAACACACCAGATGACCATGGGCACGGCAGCACAAGTAAGAACGGGTCGCCTGAGCGAAAGCATTTTCCGTAAAGCCTGCTCACCTGTAGAAGGAAGACAAACGAATTTTGAGACCACCGCATACTGGCTGTGCCGCCGTGCCCAGTGGCCGAGGAGTGAACAGGACGCTCATATATAGCCGGAATCTGCAACGGCGCCACCTGGACGGCTTCTGGTGTCAGTGATGCGCACGTGGCTGATATCTGTAGAGGCAGGTGGTCCGGGTGTGCAGTTGATGACCGGCAAGGAAAGATGAGGCTGGTCGCAGGGTGCGGCGCATGCGCATCTCCCGCTCGCAGATCGAAAGGTTCGGCAAAAAGGGGGCCCAGCAATCCAAGGAACTGTAGAAGGAAGACAAACGGATTTTGAGACCACCGCATACTGGCTGTGCCGCCGTGCCCAGTGGCCGAGGAGTGAACAGGACGCTCATATATAGCCGGAATCTGCAACGGCGCCACCTTGACGGCTTCTGCTATCAGTGATGCCCACGTGGCTGATATCTGTAGAGGCAGGTGGTCCGCGTGTGCAGTTGATGACCGGCAAGGAAAGATGAGGCTGGTCGCAGGGTGCGGCGCATGCGCATCTCCCACTCGCAGATCGAAAGGTTCGGCAAAAAGTGGGCCCAGCAATCCAAGGAACTGTAGAAGGAAGACAAACGAATTTTGAGACCACCGCATACTGGCTGTGCCGCCGTGCCCAGTCCGAATGCCCAGTCCGAATTTGAGAGCAGACCTATGTGTAAGAGAGCTCGGCTCTTCGGGTCTCTAAGCTGTAGGCCCCAGTGCCGAAACTGTAACGCCTCTGTATATATGCTGTACATAAACCTTGTTTAACTCACCGTCGTCTCGTCCGCTCGTCTGTCAGCTCTGCGCAGAAGCAGTCGCGAGCTGAGAAACCTACGCTACCAAACGGCTGGTGGCCTTCCCGGCGGAGTTCGAAGCAGTGCCGCCTTCGGGACCGTGTTGGCATCGCCGTCTTTCGAAACAGTGGTTGCAGCGGTAAGATTCGTAGCACCCTTCGTAACGTCATCGGAGGCGCGCGTCGCAACAGTGCCCTGGCGATCAAACTGATGTGAGAGTCACAGCTATCACTGCCCAGAAACTCCTCCCACCTTTCCACATACACTTGGTCAATGAGGGATAGGCCGGAAATAGCGCTGACATTGCATCCGATGTGTATTATGGTTCGGGTTTTTCAGAGCGTCATGGGCAGCGCGCAAAGTACTCCATTCGGCGTACTTTATTCAGAAATATAACTTCCGGTTCAGCTGGCTCACTCATGAGCTTCTTCTTCGTTAGGGAATAGATGAGCTTGAGTACCCTGTAGCAATTTAGGAGGACCACATACTCTCACGGGTCTGGGATAAGCTTCTCGAAGTCAAAGTCGTGAGGTGCTCAGTCTGGTGTGTACCTTTGAGCTTAGTGCGTACGCTGTCTGCCTCGGTTCACCTCTCACCATTGTGAGTTGGCGTGCCTGTTATCCTGTGCCGTATGATAGACTTTCCATGTCCATAGAGGCCTTGATATCTGGCGCACCAAGGAAAATGCAAATCGCCACTCGACCAACTCGTCCATTCAAGAAATTTGCACAGGCTGATTGAGAGTTCGCCAATATGGCTAGTGACAGTCTTTTACCGTTGGTGGCAGTGATGGTCAGAATTTCTCCAGCCACCGTAAAAAAGAGCAGCAGTTTGATGTACTACTGATTTTGTGAAGACGATGGTCATTCACCATGGCTACAGCCTTATTGCCATTATCAGCGCAGAGCGCCATTTCTACATATATTGTGCATGTTTTAATTTGAATGCTCTTTCCGAAGAGCCTCGACCTGGGCCGCCCACCTACCATATTGGATTTGAGAATCCATAATACGGGGTACAGGGACAATCTTGTAGATATACCTCCAATGTTAGGTAGGAAAGGGTTTTGCTGGGCGATATCTCAAAGGGGATCTAAATGGCCTATAGCTGCTCTTGATTCATCTTTAGGAAAGCGGCTAGTTACCAGAGACATAGGACAAAAAAAATGAAGGACAGAAGACGAGCGCTCATCGTATTGTGGTCTTGGTTTTTTTTTCTTTATCTGTGTTAAATGAACGCTTTCCTGAAGCTTGATGCACCATGGCGCGACAAAAGCGCCGCTGCTCCTCTAGGAGTGAGCCAAAGGTGCTATAATAAATTGAACTAGTGAAGAAAGCGTGCAAAATCAAGGAATACGCTTAGAGCTTTGCTAAGTATTTTATTGTCGCCACTTCAGAAAATTCGGAAACCGCACAGCTTCTATCTAGGAAGCCGGAGGGACGTCATTTCAGTAGACGACACGACCCACAGAAAGCACTCTTTGTGCTCCATGGAAATGCTTTTTTAAATTTGGCTGTAGAAATGCGGAGCTGAATAACTCAGATAATCTCTAAGTGTTACAGATACGCCCTGAGCTCGTGTCAAGGAATCGCGATGTAGTTCTAATAGCATACACACTTCGGCCACTTGAGACCGTGAGCAGAAAGGGACGTTGTTCACCATTTGTTCAAAAGGGTAGGCGCACTGTGAAAGTCAAACAGCTCCATAATAAATTCTTACGAGTCATCTGGTTAAAGCGGGCTGGTTTGGAGCATTTTCGGAGATATAATATCCTGACGTGGTAGAAAATTAGCGGAGCTTGTTGGCACACTCCTGCCTCTGCTTTCGTCCACATTATTGCCGGCAGTCGTCATGAGCTCGCAGCCCCATGGGTGTTGGCAGATGAACGGTCAACACATATTTTGTGCGCATGACGTCTCCAAGACAACGTCTAGACCATGGCGATGTATATACCTTGAAGTATGGACTAGGACTGACATACACCATTAAACTCAAGAATAAAAGGCCACGAAGCTTCGCGCACAGCTTTCGCGATCTATCCAGGTTGCACACCTCAAGCATGGTCCAACCTTCGACCGATCAATGATCTTGATGTCATCTTATGATATCATGATGACGTCACAGGGTGACGTGGGTATGAGTCGTCAGCGATTCATTTCAGGAGGTCCCGTGCTTTTCTGTTCTGTTGGTGGAAGGTCGCGGAGAGACGCCACAATTAACTTGTGCTCTTCTCTGAAATTATGTCTTTGCCAACTGTACGGCGTCACCTAGCGCATGTGAAAATCACACCCGTTTATGCGTCATCTTCTTCCCCCAGCTGTATTCAATGCAGAACCTAGCATGCAAGCTGTCACTCTTGTTTAGCAGAGCGATCCATGAGATATTGGCTGTTTGAGGTGTGCATGATGCCACATTGAGGGGTATCGACAACATTATCTGTGATGATGCGGTGACCAGGGACTGCCACATGGTAAGTATAGTTGTGCTAAGGGGCCTGAAGATATTTATTTTTTCGTGCTTCAGTGCATAAAACGACTGTGATGATGTGGATCGTCTGACCCATGAGGGGCGAAGGGGGAACGGTAGTTCTCTGTAGTACGCGTTGGACGAGAAAACGACAAAGAGTGAGCGACACGTGCGCCTCGAACAGTTGGAGCCTGACGTTGTTGGAACGGAAGCTTATGGTTGACGGTTCGTGTTGCGTCATCGCTTAACCAGGTTTTCGGCAACCTTAGGATGTGGTGAGCCGGGCTTCCTTCTTTGAGCTGCGTTCTGAACCAGGCGTCCAGCAGCCATGCAGAACTGGTGAGCCTGATTCCCGCTCTGCGTCCGGTGATGACACGGGGACCGGCAACATAGCCTGTACCTGGCCTGAGGTCCTGGTGCCCGAGTGGTGTTCCGAGGTGACCGCTACTCATTTTGGCGACAAGCAGCCAACCTACACTGCAGTGGCCTGGTGAGCTACCGGTCTGCAGTGCCACTACCACCAACACCTCGTCACGGTCACGGAAGGGCGACTCTTGACAGCACAAGGAACGCCGGTGACGACCGACCTCATCGTAGCGGCAACGTTTCACAACGGCGAGGACAGTTCGTGTGCCAAGATACGTAGGCTGCTTAGAATGCAAATGAGGAGCGCTACAGTGTGTCGTCTGCGACTCGTCAGAGAGATCGGTTGAGTACTACAGTGTGTCTTCTGTGTACATAATCACCTGACTGCCGTTTGAACTATTCCGGATCATTGGCCCACAATCTGTCGTCACAAACTGGCGAGCCTGCCAGAATCCGCCAGTAAGATTTCAAACGTGGAAAGTGCCTGTCAGTGTGCACACAGCACAAGTCGAGAGACATGGGTATCGATAACTTAGCGACTGTAGCAGCTCAGTTAGTCTTGTCTGGCGCTGAACTGCACGAATCGATTGAGCGAGATCAAGTAAAGCACAGAGCTCAGCGTGCGGCTGAGAGAGAAGAGGCAAAAGAAGCAGCAGAGAGACAACGGTTAGCGGACAAGAGGCAGCTGCCAATCCTGCAACTTAGGCTCAAGCTGAGGTAAAGTGCGCATAGTCAGTCATCTGCGGAGACCGCACTCGCCCTGCCGGCAAGCAGGTTATTTGTCAATCCACAGAAGTTGCTACCGCTATTTGGCAAGTTATGCGATAATCTGCATTCATTTCTGCAGAGCTTTGAACGTGTGGCTAAGGGGCAAGAATGGCCAAGAGACAATTGAGGAGTGGCCGTAAACATGGGATTCACTGGAGAGGCCCTGATTGTCATTGGTCGAAAGACTGCTGATGAGGCCTGCGACTACGACAAATTGAAAAAGCCCTACTTTAGCGCTTCAGATTCACGGCAAAAATTTAGAATACACGGACAAATTTCGTAAAGCCCGGCCCAAAGATGGTGATATATGAAAACAGCTAGCGGCAAAAATCTCGAGCTATTTTGACCACTGGATTGAGATGGCCGATGTGCTTGAAAAGTTTGAGGGCATTCGTGACCACTTTATAGCTGAGCAATTCTTCTGTTGCTCTAATCCAAAGCTGGCCACCATCTTGAAAGAGAGAGAGAACGCAAAACTCTTGCATCTCTTGCGCTCTGAAGCGCACCGACCGCTCTTTTGAAGCTCAGGAAGTCAATAACAGGTAAAGTTTCAGATGATACAAAGAAGGCAAACAAAAGCGATGGTATGTCACAGTACAAACAGGCGAGTTGCTTTCTGTATCACTGCAAAAGAAAAAGTGCTCCGGGTTGTGATGCGGTTCCAGCAGAGTCTGTGAAAGGCAAAGCATGTTGGTGGCTTGGCCATAACGCCACCGAATGCAAGAGTCAGATCAAAGACATGTCGGTATCATGTGATTTGATAGATTTACGTAAAACACGGGATCACTTCTATATAGCGAAGTCCAAGGAGGAGACTTGCACTGTTGAATGTCTCAAGAAGTGCGCGAAGCCACCCTTGTTCTTAGTCGACAACATGCCAGTTGTCCATAGACAGGTGCTCAGACGATGCGCACATGTCTCTAAAGACACAGAGATCAAGCGAAAGGACCATCATCCAACGCGGGTTCGTGCGAGATCGACGTCTGACTGGGAAGACGGCAAGAGTTACGCTTTTGAATGTAAATGACAAGGAACTGCCCGAAGCAAATATTTCGATACACACGTACGCTTGGTGACATCGGTAACGGGAACGTTTTATGCATGACTAATGCTTTGTACGACATGTGTGCCCGGCAATATTCCAAGAGTAAAAAGACCACAGGAGCCAGAAACTACTTGGCAGTACCCTAACGTCCTGTTTCCTGAATACTGGTACGAGTGGAAGTTCGGCGTGCTGCGGGAAGTCAACTTTGCTTTTTGCCGTCTGTTGTGTTTGGCCGCTCATAAGTTGATCGTGCGGATGGGACAGCACCAGAAGCTACGTTATTCAAAGCTTCTTTCTCGGATCTCTCTCGGCAAGGTCGCAAATTGCTTTCTTTGAGCATGGGACGACAGCGCGGGAAGCTACGTTATACAAAGCTTCTTTCTCGACTCTCTCTCAGTATTCCCTGTAACTGTACACCACTTATCCTCTGGAATGCAAACTACGTCCGTCTCCTCCGCTGCCGGGGACAAACACACATTGTGAAATGAACCCGCTCTGCCAACCGGCTTGGAATGTTTGTGGTTTAGAGACAAGTCGCCGCTGCCGGGGGCAAACGCACAATGGGATTAAGCAACCCTGTCCTGCCTCAGCTGCCGGGCGCGAGCTCAGTGGGAGTAGGCGACACGCTCTGCCCTGGCGATCGGCTCAAAGTCGCAGCGATGCACGACCCGAACACATGGAAAGCGGAGAAAGTCAAAGGCCGATTACTACCTGCGGGGGCAATAACGTCCGCGCGCGATCATTTAACTTCCGGCTTTGAGGTTCGTCTCGGCTCGCTGGGTGTGGGAAAAGGCATGAATGTACCGGGTCTACAATGCCGATATCTCCCGAACAAGAGAATTCCTGAGCGCGTGGGAGGTGGAGAGAGAGAGACATGATGGGAAAGAGTACCAAAACGCCTGTTTAAACTGTAGAAGCGCTGCTGTCGAGAGTAAGGTCAGCCCAGTAGGGAGTGACTTAATCTGAGTGGAAACAGATTGGATGAGAGAATGTTGAGGCGGACCAGCAGTGGCCACCTCCCCTTTTTCTTTGTTACCGCAAGATGCTTAAGACTGGAGGGAATCCGTTTCTCTTCAGTCGAGGCTGAAATCACTTAACTTATAGATCAGTACCACTCCATACGATGCAACTTTTGTCTGGGCCGTAACCACTTGGTGGTCGAACAGTGAGACTAAGTACGTTGCATGTAGTAACAGTGTTCTAGGCTATAACTTAAGAAAAGTTAAGTAGAAGAGTAAGACGCTGTTGATGTCTGTGTTATTATGAGTGTGCTTTGGCAAGGTGTACATATGACTGTAAATATTTCGCTGTAATATACCTTCAAGTTTTTATTACCTCCAACCTGCCTCCTGCTTCATCGACGCCGATCATCTCCTTGACGGGACTTCAATCCACATCAAGGAGATCAACGAACGAGAAGGAAAACTTAACTGGCGCAGTCGACAGGGATCGGCGAGCTCTGCAGCACCATACACTGGACCAGCGCTGAGAGGACCGAGGGGCAAGGCATCCAACAGCCACCAGCGGCAAAGTCGAGACGCTCCCACAGCAGCCAACTCCGGCACCGTGGAGGAGATCCGGGAACGACAGTGCATACAGCAAAGGGTGAGCAGGATTTCTTGCGTGCTTCTCTAGTTGGCATGGCAGTCTATGTGTAGGGCACATGGTGAGAACACGCGGGTGTGCTAAAACAATGGAGTCTAATGAAGATGTGGGTACGAGTGTGGCAGATGTGAATCGGAGTCGAGAACCATCCAATGATGGTATTCAAAATTCTGATCAGTCAAATGAGGCGACAGTGCCTACTCAGAGGCAAGAATCGATGCAGCAGGCATCTCAGGTTTTGCCGAAATCAAGCGAAGCGAGAATGCTCGAGCTTGAAATTCAAAAGTTCAATCTTAAGATTCAGTACGAAAAGCTATTGCAGGCTAGAATGAACGTGGAACGTCTCAATGGCACGTTGTCCAACTCTGGGTCGGAGACGGGTGATCAGAGGCGCCGGGGTTTCGATTCTGTTCAGCAATGTGCAAAAGTGCTAAAAGGGTTCCGCCTGGCGAGTGACGCGGATGTCCCATTATGGTTTGAGGAAGTAGAAAAACTTTTTGCTACTTACCAGGTACCGCACGAGAGCCGCGTGCATTTGGTTATGCCAGCGCTAACTGAGCGAGTCCGTTACCTACTGCGTAACCTCAACCCTGAAGAGAGTGCAGATTATGAGTCAGTTAAAGCAGCAGTGCTGACGGAACTGAAGCTTTCTCCGGCAGAGTACCTGCAGAGGTTCGAAAGAGCAGTAAAGCGTAAGCAAGAGATGTGGGCGCAGTTCGCGTCCCGCGTGAAAACTTATTTCTCATACTACCTCCAAGTGAGAGAAGCCGACACGGTAGAAGTGATGGCAGAACTCACGGTTGCTGACCGCATAAAATCGGGCCTTAGTACGGAGGGTCTTGAGTATGTGAGATTAAGGGAAGGCGAGGGATGACTTAGGCCAACTGAGATCGCGAAAGTGCTCAAAACTTTCGAACAAGCGAAAGGGAAAAGGCGTGCTTCAAAGCAACCAACTGTAGAAATGGGGCAGAAGCCGGCGACACGAGTTGAGAAAGGGGCTCTGCAATGCCACTTATGTCACGGCTCAGGCCATTTCGCTAAAGAGTGCCCGAATGCTAGTGATAAGGAGAACAACCCCCAGAAGACCACCGAGCCAAAGCGGAAGGTTCAAAAGGTAACGTTATCCCACGAGACGGATACTGAAATACCTACTGGAGTACTTAGCGCAAAGGTGAAGTCTCTGAAACACGAGGGTGAAGGCACAGATAAACTGCAGTTATTTCCTGTATCATGTGCAGGCATATCCGCAGATGCGATTTTGGATACGGGGAGTAAGATAACCGTCATCCGGGAGAGTCTGCTTCCGCGAAGTGTTGTAGAGCCGTCTGGCACGGTAAGATTGGTGTCCGCTTTCGGTAAAAATATCGAGGCAAGGCTAGCTACGTTACCGGTCAAATTAAATAGCCCGCGAGGGGTTACGGAGCCTCAAAACGTCGACCTACTCTGCGCGTTAACTGATGAGCTCGTCGAGGGCACAGATTGTTTGTTGACCAAGGACGATTGGAAACTTTTGTTGAAGGCCAGCAGCCCTCTGGCATCCTGTCGAGCACCGGCCGAACCTGCTCAGGAGGCGGAACAAGCAGTAGAGAAACAAAAGGTAGTTGCCTGCAATCTTACCTTGGAGGAGAAAGATGATTCCGGGGAAGAGGCGCAAACTGATGAAAGGGAGGCGTCATTAGGCCAAAGAGTAGAGTTCCGCAATGTGCAGTTGGGCGACACTACGCTAAAGAAATGTTGGGAAGATGCGCGTAGTGGGAAATCCAGCATGTTCATTTCAGACGGACTATTATACCACTGCGACTCAGTAGCAGGCACTCGAGTGAGTCAGCTAGTTGTCCCCAAAGATAAGCGCACTGAGGTGATGCACTTAGCACACGAGTCACTATGTGGGGGGCACCTAGGGTAAAAAAAAAACAAGAGCTCGCATTAGGTATAATTTTTTTGGCCGGGTATGGCGAAGGAGATAATAGAGCATTGTCGTTCATGCCATGAATGTCAAATTCGTTCAGACAAGCGTCGCACGGATAAAGTGCCTATAACTCCGCTCACTAGACCCGAACACCCTTTCCAAGTTGTCAATGTAGATGTGATTGGACCCCTATACACACCGTCAGCGAGAGGGCATAAGTACGCGCTGTGCTTAGTGGATCTTTGCACGAGGTGGCCAGAGGTGATCCCGCTGTGCTCTTTGACAGCTAGGGCGACTTGTGATGCACTGATTGAGATATTCAGTCGCACAGGCGTTCCGGAGATGATCTGCTCCGATCAGGGCACTAATTTCAAATCGCAGCTCACGCAAACGATGCTGGAGAAATTAGGTTCCATGCCAAGATTTTCAACCCGAGAACACCCAGAGAGTAATGGAATTGTAGAAAGGTGGAACCAAGTACTCAAAAATATTTTGTATCATGTGATTCAAAGAGACTCCAAGAATTGGGACAAATTGATCCCAATGGTTTTATGGGCTTATCGGGAAGTCCCCCATGAGGTAACCGGAGTAGCTCCGTTTCGTCTATTGTATGGAAGGAATCCCACGGGACCGCTTCTAATACTGCAGAAGACTTGGACGGGAGAAATGCCGGTGCCCGCAACGTTGAGAGAAAACCCCGCTAAGTATTTACAGATACTTAAGGAGCAGCTCGAGACGGCCGCTAATATAGCTGAGCTAACTAGTGCAACACATCAGGAGAGTTACGCCAGTGTTTATAATCGCAGCAGCAGGCTCAAAGCTTTTAACGTTGGCGACCAAGTTGTGGTTTTCGACAATGATCGGAGTGGTAAAATGTCAGCTAAATGGCTAGGCCCATTCACAGTGGTTGGACGTGAGCGCGAACATTCGTACCGCGTTGAAACACCTGAGGGAAAGGTGAAAAGTGTCGACGCCAACAACATTCAACCTTACTATGCAAGAGTCAGTCATATTGGGGTCGTCTTCGATGAGGACCATGATTTTGGGGAGATGGAATATGCCCCACGGCCAACCACTGTGAAGCGGGAAGAGCTAGTGGCAACGAGCGAGAAGGTTGCTCACCTTGATGCTGACGCGCAGGCGGAAATACAGGCGGTGCTCCAAAGACATCGCACACTCTTTGACGGCACTCCAGGAGTAGCAAAGGTAGATGAACATAAGACAGAAATAGAACCGGGTCAGCAGCCAAAAAAGGCGTTTCCGTATCGGGTGCCGGAACTATTAAAGAAAGAAGTCAGCCGGCAAGTTGACGAACTTTTGACTTGGAAGTTGATCTACCCCACGGAGAGTGAGTTTGCACACCCGGTAGTATGCGTCGTAAAAAAAGAAGGGACTATCCGCATGTGTGTGGACTACAGAGCGTTAAATGTCGTCACCAAAGCGGATGCGTTCCCTATGATGAATCCTCAGGAATTGATTTTCCGAGTAGGCAGAGCGCAGTTCATTACGGTAGTGGACCTTAGGCGCGGGTACTGGCAGGTACCGAGGGAAGAAAAGAGTCAGAAATTCACCGCATTTGTAACACATGAAGGTCAGTACGCATGGAAAGTGATTCCTTTCGGGCTGAAAAATTCCGCGGCAACCTTTCAAAGAATGGTGAAAAAACTCTTGTCGCAACATCAAGTGTATGCCACGGCATACCTAGATGATATTGCTATTTTTTCTAGCACTTGGGAGGAGCACTTAAGGCATCTAGACATTATTCTTAAGGTCTTAGAGAAGGCGGGACTGAAAGCCAGCCCGAAGAAGTGTCAGATTGCGCAATTCCACATACATTACCTGGGGCATATTGTCGGTTCAGGGACACACGCACCAGACCCAGAAAAGATAGCAGCAGTTAAGAACTTGGTACCGCAGCGCACCAAGAAGGAACTACGCAGCCTGTTAGGGCTTTGCGGCTACTATCGAGAGTACGTCCGAGGATATGCAGAGGTGACGAGCCCGCTCACGCTGTTAACAAAGAAAGCGGTACCTAATAAGATACCCTGGCCGGAGGAAGCTCAGGCGGCATTTGAGACTCTCGAACGATCTTTGTGCGAGGCCGTGGCGCTAAACACCCCTGAGCCATCTCAGCCCGACTAGCTTTTCACAGACGCATCAGCTACGGCGGCGGGAGCATGTTTGGCACAAATGTCAGCCGAGGGAGAAGAGAAGCCTATTGCCTTTGCAAGCCACCACTTCTCACCGACCCAGATGCGTTGGTCGACAATTGAGAGGGAAGCGTTCGCAATAATATGGGCCTTAAAGAAGTTTGACTACTGGCTTTTCGGTGCCATAGTAAACTTCGTTTCCAACCACGATCCGCTGTCGTACCTTACAACTTCGACTCCGCGCGGGGCGAAATTAACAAGATGGGCGCTGGCTTTACAGCGATATCATGTGTCGGTACAACATCGGAAGGGAGTATGTAACGGTAATGCGGATGCGTTATCTAGGCTTCACAATAGTACATGGAAGCCATCAGAATAACAGTGCCATGCCAACTGGGGGGGACGTGAATGTTCCCGCCCACGTGCTGCTGTATATTGTGGACTGTGTGATTGACAATTCAAGAAGCAGACACTAGTGATCTCACTGCTTGAAGCAGCAATGCTGTACTTGATTGTTTAGCATGTATTTGTTTTCGTTTAGTGTATTCTCCTGTAGTGTTGACTTGCAATTGTGTTTGATGCTTGTGTACAACTGTTCCGTGGTTAGAAAAACCAGTGACTTAATCGCGGCAGTGCTTTATCGTACCACTGAGCGTAAGACAGCCCAGTATACTCTTTAGGGGGGACGTGTTGTGTTTTGCCGCTCATAAGTTGATCGTGCGGATGGGACAGCACCAGAAGCTACGTTATTCAAAGCTTCTTTCTCGGATCTCTCTCGGCAAGGTCGCAAATTGCTTTCTTTGAGCATGGGACGACAGCGCGGGAAGCTACGTTATACAAAGCTTCTTTCTCGACTCTCTCTCTCAGTATTCCCTGTAACTGTACACCACTTATCCTCTGGAATGCAAACTACGTCCGTCTCCTCCGCTGCCGGGAACAAACACACATTGTGAAATGAACCCGCTCTGCCAACCGGCTTGGAATGTTTGTGGTTTAGAGACAAGTCGCCGCTGCCGGGGGCAAACGCACAATGGGATTAAGCAACCCCGTCCTGCCTCCGCTGCCGGGCGCGAGCTCAGTGGGAGTAGGCGACACGCTTTGCCCTGGCGATCGGCTCAAAGTCGCAGCGATGCACGACCCGAACACAAGGAAAGCGGAGAAAGTCAAAGGCCGATTGCTACATGCGGGGGCAATAACATTCCGCGCGCGATCATTTAACTTCCGGCTTTGAGGTTCGTCTCGGCTCGCTGGTTGTGGGAAAAGGCATGAATGTACCGGGTCTACAATGCCGATATCTCCCGAGCGAGAGAATTCCTGAGCGCGTGGGAGGTGGAGAGAGAGAGACATGATGGAAAAGAGTACCAAAACGCCTGTTTAAACTGTAGAAGCGCTGCTGTCGAGAGTAAGGTCAGCCCAGTAGGGAGTGACTTAATCTGAGTGGAAACAGATTGGATGAGAGAATGTTGAGGCGGACCAGCAGTGGCCACCTCCCCTTTTTCTTTGTTACCGCAAGATGCTTAAGACTGGAGGGAATCCGTTTCTCTTCAGTCGAGGCTGCAATCACTTAACTGATAGATCAGTACGACTCCGTACGATGCAACTTTTGTCTGGGCCGTAACAACTTGGTGGTCGAACAGTGAGACTAAGTACGTTGTATGTAGCAACAGTGTTCTAGGCTCTAACTTAAGAAAAGTTAAGTAGAAGAGTAAGACGCTGTTGATGTCTGTGTTATCATGAGTGTGCTTCGGCAAGATGTACATATGACTGTAAATATTTCGCTGTAATATACCTTCAAGTTTTTATTACCTCCAACCTGCCTCCTGCTTCATCGACGCCGATCATCTCCTTGACGGGACTTCAATCCACATCAAGGAGATCAACGAACGAGAGGGAAAACTTGACTCCGTCGTGGGAATGCAGGGAAAGACGGAGTGTATGATGAAAGTTCCGCTAGTTGGTTCGCTGGAAGTAACCTGAGTACACTTAGCTGAGAAACAAAAAAAACGACCTAAGTCTGAAAATACGCTTCAGCAAGATTGGGAAGGAATTTCCCTCCTATAAAGACACTACATAATGCTTTTCCGAAGAGGCTGGTCTACTGTATCAGCATTACCGTCTTTCTACAGGAAGGACTTTAAACAAGTAGTCGCGCCAAGGTCACTTCAACTGCACAATTTGAAGCTTGCACAAGGGGGCATCAAGGCTTTATGGTCACCAAGGCATGCGATGTAATGCCAACTGTACGCTTGACGATTTTTACTGGCCGGGTGTGCATGAAGAAATCAGACGGTTTGTCAAGTTGTGCGACGTCTACCAGGGGACATCGCTGAAGGGAACGTTTGAGTCGCTTCGTTGGGCAACATGCCTTTCATACGGACACCATTTCAAAGAATTGCTATTAAGCTGATCAGACCATTATCCACGCCATCAGATAAGAAAAACCGCTATGTGTTTACCCTGATTGACTTCGCTACTCGCTATGCTGATGCAGTAGCCCTACCCAGTATTGATACTGTCAGTATTGCGGAAGCCCTCTTTTAAATGTTTTCCCAAGTGGGGTTTTGTTTTCCCAAACCGATTCGAACCTACCTGTAACCATGTTTATGAGGAGCTGGGAAAAGCAAGGGAAAAGCAAATGGTTCTATACAACCGTGAGACCCAACAAAAATGGCTACGGTCCAGTGACATGGTTTTAGTTCTCCTTCCTACAGACACCAATAAGCTCCACATGCAGTAGAAGGGCCCGTCTAAAGTTGTTGAAGCCAAGAATGATGTCAGTTATGCAATTGAATTAGGGCAGGCCATCAAGGTCTCCAACGTGAATATGCTGAAGAAGTATGAGGAAATAAGGATAACATCTTCTCATCACGTGCATGCAGTGAGGGCGACAACAGTGAGAGTGACTACAAGGGCGACGCTAGCAGAAGAGGCGAACAGTCAGAGCATCGATTCTGAAGATCACATCTCATCTCTCAGACGATGCCAGACGCAAACAGCATCACACGCCAAGATATCGCCTAAACTGCATGCAGACAAACTTGAATGAGTTCGACTATTGTGCAAAGCTTTTGCAGATATTTTCGGACCTGCCCGGAAAAATATAACTTGCCGAATGCTCTCTTGATCTTGTCACCGTAGAGTCGGTTCACGTGCCTCAGTACCCGATCCTCTAGCTGTGCGTGAGAAAGTCGAAAAACAGGTACAGTAGATGCTTCGAGTGGGCATAACTGAGAAATCAAAGTCGCCATATCATGTGCTGGTCGTTGTTTTCAAGAAGCCCGACAACACCATACAGCTGTGCATCAATTTTAAGGAGCTGAACAAAACTTTGGTATTCGACAGTGAACAGATTCCAATTAATTGATTGATTGATTGATTTGAAGGGTTTTATGTTCCAAAACCACCATATGATTATAAGAGACGCCATAGTGGAGGGCTCCGGAGATTTCGACCACCTGGGGTTCTTAAAGGTGCACCCAAATCTGAGCACACGGGCCTTCAACAATTCCGCTTTCATCAGAAATGCAGCGGCCGCAACCGGGATTCAATCCCGCGACCTGCGGGTCAGCAGCGGGCCACTGGGGCAGGGCAGTGAACCAATTCTGAGAGTTTATGTTGTTCTAGCTCTCACGGGAAAACAAGAATTTTTCTCTGAATTTGATTTCACGGAGGGCTATTTGCAAGTGCCCATGGCTCCAGAGAGTCGTGAAAAGACAGCATTTGAAGCACGTCGGGGCACTACCACTTCAATTACATGCCCTTTGGAATTAAGGCTGCCCCAGTGATATTAGGGGCGAAGCTCCTTATAGTCTAACCTTATCACTAGTATCGCGTATTTGAGAGAAGAAGAGGCGAGAAAGAAAAAAAAGGCAGAAATGAATGACCATTACTCGTCTCATATTCTAGATGACGACTCTGCCGCTACTCTTCGAAGTGCAGCTGCTCTCCGATTGGCTGCTGCGTGCGCTTTGCCTGTGAGCGTAAACGTGTGCCTCTCGCAGTCTCTTGGATAATCGCCGTATATGGTGAATCGTTGGTCACTCTGGGACGAATCAAAGCGGTGGGCTCGTTGAAGACGCTTGCGCTCGGCTTTCTCGGCTTGCGTCTTGTCAGTGTAAACCACGCGCCATAAGCATTATTTCTCGGACGCATGGAGGCATGCACGGATGGACAGACACACGGACGGATGGGCGGACGTACGCTTTGCCCCACTCATCATCATTCACTCCGTGAATATGCTGTGTTTTCGCACGCCTTGCATCATTATTTTGACGACGTCGTTATCGCTGGCATGGCACGAACATATGACAGCCTAACTACTTGCCTTCAAAAGAATCTGTAATGTAAACCCCATAATCAAACCGAGCAAGTGTAAGATTGGAGAGTGTACTATTACATTCCATGGACGTCACATTGGTGAGGCGAAGGTAGAACCAATGCTGACAACACTGGACAAGAAGATAGCCGCCAGGCACCTCACGACGAAAAAATGATATTGCTTCAGCGCAGCTCAGTTTGAGCGGGAAGAGAATATCCTATACGGTAAATAAGATAAAAAAAGACGACAGTGTGAGCACTTTTTTTTCCTTCTTGAGTTTATAGCATCTTCATGCTCAAACTGAGCTGCGCTAAAGCAATATCAATTTATCGTGCACCCACTCGCCCAGTCCGCAGTACTCACGACGAAGAAAACTGTACAATTTCTTTCTCGGTCTTACAGGTAATACAGGTGGTTCATTTGGAACTATGCAGAGATATCCAAGCCCTTGACTGACCTTACAAAGAAAGGCCGAAATCACATCGTATCATGGAGACTGACACAACAAAAAGCATTCACCATGCTGAAAGATAAGATCGTCACAGGTCCTATATACTTCAAGTCCGGGTTTTTTTATGCCTTTCATGCTCCATACCGATGCCTCAAGCATAAACATTGGTGTAGTGCGTCTGCAAAACAGTGGCGACGATATTTTACATCCGGTTGCTCACGCTAGTCGCAATATGCGGCCTAGAGGGACCCTGTATTCCACAAAGGAGTGTGAATGCTTAGCATCGTCTTAGCTGTTCAGAAGTTCAACACTTATTTATGGGGGAAAACCCTTCATTATTCAGTGCAACCACCAGTCACTCCGGTACTTGAAGTCAGCCAAACACGCCAATAATTGAGTGTTACCATGGAGCTTAATAATGCAAGAGTACAGCTTTACCGTAGATTACATGAAAGGCTCGGACAATTTGGGAGCATACTACTTAAGTCACATCTCGATTGCTCTAGCCTTTCTGTAGTTGTGTATTTTTTATGTGTGTGCTTGTGTGTGTGCATGTTTTGTTCATTACGTGCTGTGAAGAGAATGAACATTCGAACTTGCATGAACTGCTTCCGACAATGCAGACGCGCCTGCACTCTTGCTAACTCACCGCCAGAAGTGGAGTGGAATAGTTGCACGCAACCATCTTAATAGGGAGCGGTGAGACGATGTCGATTGTGTGGTCCGTGATGGGGTGAAGAGGGAACGGCAGTTCTGCTCTGCGGTACGCCTTGCACAAGCCAACGACGAAAAGAGCCAACGGCGCGTGCGCTTCGAACAGTTCGAGCGGGACATGGTTCGAATAGCAGCTCCTGGTCGGTGGTTCGTGTAACGATATCGCTTAATCAGGCGTCCGGGAGCCTTGCAGACATGATGAGTCTGGCTTTCTGCTTTGAGCTGTGGCCCTCAACAAGGCGTCCTGCAGCCGTGCAGACCTAGTCAGCCTGATTTCCACTCCTCCACCAGTGCTGACATGGGGACAGGCAACATAGCCTGCACCTGCCCTGAGGTACAAGGGCTCGAGTAGTGTAACGAGGTGGCCATGGGCTCGTGTTGGCAACGGGCAGCTAACCTGCACTGAAGTGGTCTGGTGAGCTACCAGTATACATTGCTACCACCATTGCCACCTCGCCACGGTCACGACAGCGTGACTGTTGACGGTGGGAGGAACGCTGGTGACGACTGACCACACCGCAGCGGCAACATTTAACAAAGATGAGTACGACAGTTCATGTGCGGAGGTGCATAGGACGTTTAGAATGTAAATAAGGAGTGCTATAGTGCATTATGTGCAAGTCATCAAAGTTTTCAGTTCGGTACTAAGGTCTGTGTTTTGTGTACGAAAAGACCTGACTGCCGTTTGAATTATTTCAGATCCAAGGCCCACATTCTATCATCACAACGACATTTTGTTAACAAGGAAAATAGAACTCTACTGCAAACCTCAGTAGAATTCTGATGTAATACTTCGAAACTAACGTCATTCATGGATTACCTACCAAGTATATACGAGCGAGCGCTATGACTAGACTTCATAATTTGCGTTTACGGCCGTCAAGTGATTAGCTGGAAAACCTAATTGCTGAATTTTCTTAATTTCTTTATTCTGCATTTGAATTTTTTTGTGAAACAACTTCACCTCTTTGGGTAGACTGGCTCATGCACAAAAACTGTATTATCTTCCGCACGCAGCCTTTAAAATTTGTGAAGGTTTTTCCTGAAAGACCTGATATATCAAGAATGCTGTCCCGGTTGCACACGTGTGTCTCACTACCCTTTACAATGTCTCTGCTCGATCTTGTAAGCTTGTTGCAACAGAGTCGGAACCAAGAAGCGCAAGCAAGACACATGCTTGCTCAACGAAATATAAATGTTTGCGAATGTATATTCATGTCAAGACTTAGACAACTGTACTGATTTCGCAAGTGCTACGTCAGGGTGACATGACAGACGCTAATCAGGATTCACGTATATGCTATATGCCTTTAATTATTTTATTATTACCCACTGGTAATGAAACTAACACTTCCAACTTCCCCACTGTCGTGATATTTGACAGCAATAAACCCGCGGTAATATCGACTATCACTTTTTGGCACCCCAAGCTGAGGACAAGGTATCCAGACGCGCGAGCAGCACTTCAGTGCACCTCAGTCATGTGTGCAATCATGCATGCACTACGCATACCTTCAGTAAGCGACAAACGTAGAGCAGCCATGGATTCCTAATGGCACTCAGACACGACGGCAACGGCTGAAAAGCCCGATCAATTGAGAGTACAGGTCCATTCGTTTCACCTGCACTAACTAAAATGGTTCACAGAGGCGCTGTATTTCGGCATTCGTTTCACGAGTTCATCATAGCGGCAGTGGCACCACAGTTTTCGTTTCAAAAAAGTCAGCTCTCGTGCAAGACTATAGTTCACGAATTCCCTGCGTCTACTCGTGAGGTAGTGCCGAGTCTGTGCAGTACAAGGTGGCTAAAGCTGCAGTAGATGACACAGCCGATTGTATTCGTGTTTGTTCTAGCAACGTGTACCAAGTACGACAGTGAATTTTTTCCAGCAGACACATGCCAAACAACACAAGTGGCGCCGTCTATTACGAATCACAGCCTCCATAACCCTCGAGACAACCGACAAGTAGTACAGGCAGCTTGCATGACATCTGCACTCTCGTATTTATTACCTAGTGCTGCACCTGCAGGCAGGCAGGCAGGCAGGCGGGCGGGCGGGCGGGCGGGCGGGCGGGCGGGTATCACGATAGTTACGACTTTTATTTTCTCTAAATGATCAAGTTTGGTCATCTTTCCAACAGACCGGCGCAACCGAAAGGCCGCGCCGGACATCGGTCCGAAGACCTCACTAGATCATTCAATCGGTTGTAGCGACGGGTGGTGTGTACAAAGGGCAGGGACGTAATCAACGCGAGCTTATGACTCGCGCTTACTGGGAATTCCTCGTTCAAGGGGAACAATTGCAAGCCCCTATCCCAATCACGAAAGAAGTTCCACGGGTTACCCAGTCTTTTCAGACAGGAATAAAGACACGCTGCTTCCTTCAGTGTAGCGCGCGTGCGGTCCCGGACATCTAAGGGCATCACAGACCAGTTATTGCTCTGTTGTAAGGTTGTAAGGCGCTGGGAACCCCACACCTATTTAATAGGCTAGAGTCTCGTTCGTTATCGGAATTAACCAGACAAATCGCTCCATCAACTAAGAACGGCCATGCACCACCATCCACCGAATCAAGAAAGAGCTCTCAATCTGTCAATCCTCCCAGATTCCTCACATTCTTCACGGCAGGCAGGCGAGCGGGCGGGCGGGCAGGTGGGCAGGCAGGCAGGCAGGCAGGCAGGCAGGCAGGCAGGCAGGCAGGCAGGCAGGTAGGTAGGTAGGTAGGTAGGTAGGTAGGTAGGTAGGTAGGTAGGTAGGTAGGTAGGTAGGTAGGTAGGTAGGTAGGTAGGTAGGTAGGTAGGTAGGTGTTGCAAGGAAATAAATACGGCGCACATGACTAGCCAGTCAGTGTAGAACCCGCCAACGTACGTGTGTGTGATTTCGTCCAGCAACCGGCATGGCTCAGGACTATCCGGTTATCACAAGTGGCGACGAGGTCAACTGACGAACCGGACGGGCACAGCACAATCACACGTCGTCATGCCTGTCGTCGGGAAGCTGGATCCGTTCGACCCGAGTACATCGGAGTGGGCGGAATACCGTGAGCGGGCCGAGCTGTACTTCATCGCGAACGACATCCCGAGCGACAAGCAGACAGCCATATTTTTGACATACTGTGGTCCAGAGACTTATTCTCTGCTACGAGGCCTCCTAGCACCAAGCAGGCTTGCCCAAGCAGAACTGACAGAAATTTTTACCACACTTGGCAAGCACTACGCCCCTCGCGTATCAAAAGTAGTGGCAAGTTTCAAATTTTTCTCAAGACATCGAAAAGAGGGGGAGACCGTAAGTGACTACATTCCTTCGTTGAAGAAATTAGACGAAGACTGTAATTTTGCAACATTTCGAGAGCGCATGTTGCGCGACCAGATAGTCAGCGGAATCAATGACGTAACCATGCAAACACGGCTGCTGGAAACGACGTGTTTAACCTTCGAAACTGTAAAGGACACCGTCGTAGCTATGGAGGCTGCACGTAAATATTCACGCACATTGAGCTGTCAGTAAGCACAGCTATCTCAGGAAGCTCCGGAGCAAGTGAACGTTGTCACCTCGGGGAAAAATGATAGCTGTTGCTTTCGTTGCGGGGGAGGTCATTCTGCACGTCGGTGTAAGCACGGCAGCACGATCTGTCACAACTGCTCCCAAAAAGGGCACCTTGCAAGAGTTTGCAGAGTTCAGCCGGGAAGTAGAAATTTCGACCAGAGCCAGTCTAGTCGCGTGAACAACCTGGGCGACCTGCCTGTCTGTGCTGAAGAGCCCGAAATTTTCAACTTGTGGACGCTTCACACAGCTAGTTCGGAGCCAATGCATATAGCGGTTGACGTTAATGGCATAATGCTCAATATGGAGTTGGACACCGGCACTAGTGTGTCGACCATTGGTGATGGCAAGTTTGCCGAGCTTTTTCCGTCGGTGATGTTGGAGCCATCGAGTGTGCAGCTGAAAAGTTTTTTTGGCGACATGAAACGCGTCCAGTGAAAGCTGGAAGCATTGGTCATACTTGGCGACAAGGAGCGCCAGCTACCACTATTTGTCGTGAAAGGGGCGTGTCCTACACTGTTTGGACGAAGCTGGATAAAGGCCTTCAAGCTAGGCATCGCTCAGACTGAGGGAGTCAACGTTGTGAAGTCTACGGAAGACCTGGTAAGCCAATATCACGAAGTTTTTGCGGAGCAGCTTGGCACGTTTCAAGGCGTTACAGCATCTATATCCGTACAAAAGGGTGCAAAGCCACGTTTTGTCAAGGCACGTCCGATACCATATGCTTTGCGCGATAGGGTTTTTGAAGAACTACAGAGGATGGATTGGGAAGGCGTTATCAAACCGGTGAAAACTTCTCAGTGGGCCGCGCCCATCGTTCCTGTATTGAAGCGCGACGGCCGGGTTCGGGTCTGCGGCGATTTCAAGACTACCACAAACCCGGTGACAGTCGTCGAGTCCTACCCTATTCCTAGGATTGAGGAACTTTTTGCGCGACTTACAGGGGGCAAGAAGTTCACAAGGCTTGACTTGTAAGATGCCTACCAGCAGGTTCCACTCGATGAGGAGTGCCAAGAGCTTGTCACCATTAACACTCCGAAGGGGTTATACCAATTCACAAGGCTGCCGTTCGGGGTTTCATCAGCTCCGGCTATATTTAAGCGAGAGATGGAAAATCTGTTGCACGACCTTGACCATGTCGTAGTGTACTTTGATGATATTCTGGTCACAGGAACCAGTGACAAAGAGCATTGGGAAAATTTGGGCCAAGTGTAGGATCGCCTGAAGACCGCGGGACTGCGACTGAAGTTACCCAAATGCGAATTCATGAAACTAGAAGTCCAGTACTTGGGCCATATCATTAGTGCGGCTGGGCTGCGTCCAAACCCGGCTAAGACTGAAGCAGTGCTGGAAACCCCCGCACCCCGAGAGGTCAAGGAACTTCAGAGTTACCTCGGATCGGTTAAGTTTTACAGAAGGTTTTTGCCGAACCTTTCTGCCGTAATACAGCCGCTCAATAGTTTGTTGGCGTCGGGAACACCATGGCGCTGGGAAACTGATGAAAAGCAGGCATTTCGGAGAAGCAAAGAGCTATTGGCCTCTGCTGCTATATTGGCACACTTTGACCCAGGAAAGCCAACTGTGCTTGTCACTGATGCATCTCCTTTCGGGATTGGAGCAGTACTGGCGCAGCGAGACTCATCTGGAGAAGAGTGCCCCATTGGTTTTGCCTCCCGCAGCCTGGCAACCGCGGAGAAAAACTACAGCCAATTAGATAAGGAGGCATTGAGCCTTGTATTTGGCGTTACAAAGTTCAGGCAGTGCTTATGGGGCCGGCAATTCGAAGCCGTCACAGATCACAAACCGCTGCTCGGCCTGCTCGCAGCAGACAAACCAGTTCCCGAATACTGTTCTCCGAGAGTGCTAAGGTGGGCTTTGCTAATGTCGAGGTACAGTTATGACCTGAAGTATAGGCCGGGTTCCCAAATTGCACATGCCGATGGGTTAAGCCGGCTACCTCTGCCAACTGCCGAATTTGTTGTTGACTGCCCTGCCGAAGTGTTAATGCTGGAAGGAGTATACCCAGGGGTGCTATCGTCAAATGCTGTTGCGGCAGCCACCACCAGAGACCCGGCGCTGTCACAAGTAAGAGCAGCGTTGTGGTCAGGCTGCCGGATAAACCTAGGGTCAGAGGGAAGAGCCTACGAGACGCGCTTTCATGAGATGAGCGTGCAAGGGAACTGTCTATTGTGGGGCAACAGAGTCATTGTTCCAAAATCCTTACAAAAGCAAGTCCTCTAGCTGCTGCATGAGAGTCATCCAGGACTGTCCAAAATGAAGGCAGTTGTGCGTAGCCATGTGTGGTGGCCTAGCCTGGATAGCGATATAGCGATAACCATTCAAAGGTGCCGTATTTGCCAGGAGCATCAAAGAGTGTCACGACCAGTGCCTGTCATGCCCTGGCCGATCCCGGATAAACTGTGGTCACGGCTGCATGTGGACAATGCCGGTCCTTACAGGAGCACCTACTTTTTTATCGCAGTCGATGCGTTTTCGAAGTGGATTGAAGTGTTCCCGGTCTCTACACCCTCAACTGAAGCAACTATTTTTTGCATGCGCAATATGTTCGCAAACCAAGGCCTTCCAGATGTGGTCGTGTCGGATAATGGGCCAGAATTTACCAGTGAGCTTTACTCCACATTCCTCACAAAAAACGAGGTGAGGCGAATGCTGGTGCCACCGTATCATCCAGCGTCAAACGGTGCTGCAGAGCGGGCCGTGCAGACTGTCAAAAACAAGTTGCGGAAGGCTGGCCCTAAAGATATTCGCACTCAAATTGCCCGCATGCTCCTGGCATACAGGTCAACGCCTCACGAGGTCACGGGTTGCTGTTCGTCGGAGCTGTTGTTGGGGCGGAAGCTGAGGACTGCGTTGGACCTGCTACACCCAGACCTCAGGACCAAGATGCTACAGAAGCAACTTAAGCAGAAAATCAGATGCGACCAAGGCACAAGACCCAGGGTTTTGGGCTACCCGGGTGACCAGGTGTTCGCAAGGAACTTCCGTCCAGGACCTGCGTGGCTCTCTGTAGTTGTCACCGAACAACGCACTTCGCCCATGGATGTTCTACTGGAAGACGGACGACGGTTAACTCGACATCTGGCTCACAACCGCCAGGTCCCTGAGGAACTGAGTGCAAACAACCAAAGGTCAGGCAGCCCGGTATCTGCCGGTCTTTCTCCAAGCTTGGACGTGGGTCAGACGCAGCTAACTGGTCTTGCTCCATGCTTGGACGTAGGTCAGAGGCAGCTATCTCCGGATCATCTCCACGACACAGAGTCTAGGCAAGATCCCAGGAAAGACGTGGCGAGGGAACCGGAACTTGCTGTCACAGCACCCAGTACTCCTGTCCTGCATCGAAGTACCAGAATTCGACGACCAGTATCGCGCTATGCACCTTAAACAATTGTATGCAACCTTTAATAAAGTGAGGAGGGATGTGATAAGATTAGTTTGCCGTTCCGGCGCCCAGGGGCATCGATGTTGCAAGGAAGTAAATACGGCACACATGACCAGCCAGTCAGTGTGGAACCCGCCAACGTACGTGTGTGTGATTCGGTCCAGCAGGTAGGCAGGCAGGTAGGTAGGTAGGTAGGTAGATAGATAGATAGATAGATAGACTCAATGTTGTCAAAGTTCGCTAAGAAATGCTTCGCATCTAAAAAATGTGGAAGTTGAAAGGCACGTTTGTAGGGCTTTATAAGTGAACATTGGTGATGTAGTGTTGAATGTACCCGACTTCTACTATTATGCACTGATAAAAGGTGGGTTTGGTTCCCAGGCAAGCCAAATAAAAACTGCTTTACATTGCAAGTGTATTCCACTGGTGTACTGCCATGACGGGAACACATATGTGAAGTATCACAAAAGCGCCTGACTCACTTTTGTCACTGATGTTTAAGCTGTATCTTCTCTCCCAACATGTACATTTTTCACACAGTTTCCTTAGTGATCTTGGTGGAAGCTCAGGCATAAATCAATTTGGGATTAAAAAATTTGCAGCCACTCCATTTGACAAATATGGATGAGACAAGCAGCGGGTGGTACCAGTGCTGCCTCTGTTTTCGTCAGTGCTTTTCATGAGCCGGCTGCACATCTAGGGTTCTCACAGCAAACACGACCACACCAACGAATCTTATAGGTCGAACGATGTGGCGAAACACGCATACCTGAGGCGTCTTCCGTCCCGTTTCCAGGCTCAGCTGATCTTTGACCAATCGTCTTAGACAACGGACAATGCCCATTGATGACGTCAATCAGGTGATGTCATGGTGCAGTCACTAATTTTTGCAATCTGCAATGCTTTGCTAATATCATTACTTAACGTCATAGCTCCATTGCTTGGAAGAACTCACGTGGTATTGTAATAGAATGAGCACCAGCACTCTCTGCTATTACCCAGACCACTCTGTGCACCATCTTTACACGTCCGAAAACCCTGACAACCAAAAGACAGAGTACATTGTAGACATGAGAACTAAATAGCCTGTACCGAGAAGACATGGAAAACCAACACTCTGCGTAGCCACCCTTGATACATCAATATAGGCACATCAAAATAATTATCATGATCACCATTAGCCTGACTACGTCCACTGTAGTACAAAGGTCTCTTTCATCATCTGCCAGTCAACCCGGTTGTGGGCTTCCTAATGCCACTTTATAACCGCAAACTTCCTAATCTCGTCAGCCCACCTAACTTTGTTGCACCCCTAAACCGCTCACCTTCTCTGGAAACCCAGTCAGTTATCCTTAATGAGCAGCGGTTATCCTGCCTACAATTAAGGTACATGCCGGCCCATGTCCATTTCTTTTTCACTTTTGATATCTTTAACCCCGGTTTGTTCCCTGATCCACTATGCTCTGATCTTGTCTCTTAAGTTTTCACCTATCATTGTTCTTTCTATCACTCGCTGCTTCGTCCTCTATTCAAGCTGAACCCTCTTCATGAGCCTCCAGGTTTCTGCTCCATAACTAAGTACTGGGAAGATGCAGCTGTTATATACCATCCTCTTGAGGGATAGTGCCAATCTACCAGTCATGATTAGAGAGTGCTTGCCGATTGTGCTACACCCCATTCTTATTCTAGTTATTTCAATCTTGTGGTTCGGCTCCGCGGTTATTACCTGTCATAAGTAGACGCAGTCTTTTACAACTTCAAGTGCATTATTACTTAATTCGAAGCGCTGTTCTCTTCCCAGGTAGTTGTACATTACTTTTCCTTTCTGTAGTATAATTTCAAGACCTACCTTTCAGCTCTCCTTGTCTAATTATGTAATCATGAGTTACAATTCATCACCTGAGTTACTCAAATACAATGTGATCAATTAAGGGGACATGCTACTCAAAGGCACTTTTTTTTATTATTCACCCTAGAGCAATGAAACTTGAGGTGTTTATGGAACTTTTTATGCTGATTTCAAATATATAATTAGTTTTCTTTCACGTTACACACTTTTAGCTCTGCAACATGACAAAGTGAAAACGTTAATCCTTTTGCCCTCCCTCTTTTCCTCCCTAAACTTTTGTAAGTTTTTACCATTCATAGTTCATATTGCCTCAAATAAAGTGTAGAGTGAAAATAACTAACAAGGAAGCACATACAAAATATGTAATATGCGTGAAAAATAATAGGCGTAAAAAGTCTATATTTCTCCTACCCTAGTCAAGATTTACATAGAATTTCTTCATTATACAATAAAATATAGAAATTTAAACTAGATAATCGCATTTGCCATACTTTGGAAAAATATTTGGGCAAAATTTCATGCAGATCCGAGCACTAGAAGTGCCCGAAAAAGGAGGGGCACATTGAAAAAATGGCGAAATTTGTGTTTTGAGAAAAACAAGTTTTAAAGATAAAATTGAGTTTTTATTTATGAAAGATATTAATAAATCAGATGAAATTTGCACATCAACAAGAACAATTCTTATTGTAGTGGCTACTACAACTAAAATATGCTAGCACCATGAGTTTCTCTCTCTCGGCCTTTTCGAACCGACACCTCACAGACATTTCGGTCACAGACAGGGCCATGAAACACTTGACAAACTTCCGCTCCATCTGGCGTTGTGCCAACTGCAAGCTAGGAAGAAGTTTGACACGACTGCGAAATCCAAACTAAGTCCAGTGTCATGCCATTTTGCAGCCATGCTTGTGCCACATACCGTCGTACATAATGGCAATGTCGTCCCTGCTAAGTTCTCTCACTGCGAGCTTTTTCGACCTCTCAAGACTGGCGCTGATGTCATTCATTGTCGCATCACGAACTTTACAGCTGATGGGTGTGAATGACTTCTGATGCATTGGCTTTTGCAAGCCAACAACTGCCGCAAATCGGACCAGCTGCTCGTAGCCTATTCCTACAGAGCGCGCTACACAACGGCTTTCACTTGCGAGCAATGCCTTTTTTAATTCATAACAGAGATAATTACACGAGAAAAGCATTGTACAGCTGTGCTGCTCGACAAGACATGGACAATGCAAATAGGTTTCAGAGCACATACAGGCGCGCAGCGGTTAATGGCGGTCCCCGATTCGTACCATGTGATAAGCCCGTTGCGGCGCTCGAAAAACGCGCAGAAGAGTGCTTCTTTTTATTATTTCTTGCACTGCATCAGCGAGAGAAACTGTTCTTATTTGAAAAGTGAAGCACGACCCTTCGACTCATACGATCAACAATAGCGAGCGGCGGCACATTATCGGCGGCAACGTGGTCGAAGACTGCGCACTTTCGACCTTTTAACAGGCACCTTGGGCTCTTTAAATATGATTTTAAAGCATTTTCAGTTAAGTCTCGACATGTATTATTTTTTTCATAATCGTAGAGGTACTAATCTTATCAAAAGAGGTGAAAATAAAAATTGGTATTTTTGAAAAAAACTCGCGTTTTTCGACCCGCATCTCCCCTTAAGTGCATGTTGCAAAGGTACTCTTCATTAACTCTTATGTATCACTCTTCCTATTCTGGGCCTGTGAAAACATTTTCTAAGCATGCATTAAATAGCATTGGGGAGATTGTATCCCCTTGTTTTACAGCCCTCTTGATTGGTGTTCTGTCCCTTTCTTTATGGAGCACTATCGTGGCAGTTGATCCTTTTGCATGTTTCTTCCAGGATGCTTATCTATGCATTGTGAACGCCCTTATTCTGCAGTGTCTGCATGACTGCTGATATTTCTACTGAATCAAATGCCTTCTCATAACATTTCAAGGCTATGTATACTGGTGCCCTCCCCTGACGGGGAAAGTACCAGAATCTTGGAAAAATGCTAACATAATCTTAGTAGACAAGAAAGGACATCACAAGAGCTTGAAGAAAACAGGGTGATCAGCTTCCTCTCCATTGTACACAAGCTATTTACAAAGGTAATTGCTAGTTGAATTGAAACAAGATTAGAATTCATCAGCAAAAGAAACAAGCGGGATTTCAAACTGGCTACTCAACATTCGGCTACATTCATACTATCGATCAGGTAATAGAGAAATGCTCAGAATACAGCCAACCACATCGAAATCTATTTAATCAAATATAATTAGACTGATAAACATTTACAAACCAGTTTCAATACTAATCACATCTTAGAACGTCATCAGATTGCGCTCATTACGGCATGCGACAAATCATGCCTCAAACAAGCACTTTGCTTCTATCTGTGGGGTTGAAGGCGCGTAGAGAGAAGCGCTTGGTTGAGATCATAGTTGGACGCTCAAAGTGCCTTTTAAGCAAGAGCTTAGTTAAAGACACTGGGCGTGCAAACATTGCCAAAAAAGAAAAGACACCACAAATGGCATTTGTGGTGTCTCCTTTCTTGAGTCCTTGTTCGCACGCCCTGCCTTTTTAGCATCAATACCTAAGAAGTAGGTCAGCTTGTCATTCCAAGAGCCTAGTGCACTTTCTTTATGTCTTGTGCGAGCATCAAAGTTAGACATTGTTGGGTTTACCGAACAAAAACACGATATATGCAGAAAAAATAGTTTATTTTATCATGAACGTAAAATATAAAGAACGATAATACTACTGCAAAGTAATTGAACGATGTAGTAAAGCACTTGTGAATGATTTAGTAGTTAATTTTATAACTTCCTTTGTCCGAGGAACATGTGATAATGTCACCTGTTTTTGGGATGATTGTCACAAAAGAAAATATAGAGAAAATTAGCAAGCATTTAAGAACAAATACAATTTGTAAACCAAATTATCTGAAATTCTCCAAGCAATAATTCTGGAGCAGCCATATCCACACTTAAAATATCACAGAGGAGCTCTTCCCTATTTTGTCAGTCAGCTTTCTGCACGCTACATAGAAAGCAACTGAGGCTCGTGCAGGAACTTCAACTGCCCTCAATGCTTTTCAGGAACCAGTCAGGCAAGCTGTACAGCTTTCCGAGATCCGCCAGACGCTTGCACGTTATCTGGTAGGATGACGGCTCATACTTGAAAAGATACACAGTCCTGCAAATCAAAAAAGATGAAAGTCAGCTTGGAGGCTATGTGTTTTTCCTGCCCAAATGAAAACTTTTGGACTCACAGATATAGGACTGTATATATGTAATGTGCTACAGTCGAATGTAATTATTTCGAACACGCTTAATTCCAACTCCCGGTCAATTCGAACTCACGATGAGGTCTCGTATAAGCAATGTGTATTCCAATGGGTGGAAACGCACGGTAATTCGTACGTCCAAGCACTTCTGACGATTAATTCGAACATACCGCGCTCCCAAAATGCTCTCAGCAACCTGCCCAATCCCACTGTGGCACCTGCGACACCTTAACGCTGCCTGCGAAGTAAATAAAAGGAAAGAAAAGGCTGCGGTGGAATGTTTGCTCTCTCTCAAATGCTGATCTGCGATGCGCTCATGTCACACTTCTCCCTTTTCTGTCCCTGTCACGTAAAGACCCTGCTCTTTTCAACGTCGTGCGCCAAGAGAGAGGGGAAAAAAAGAAAGCCGTCGCTTGGCGAATGAATGTGTGGTTGAAGGAAAGGAAAAAGGCTATCTTCTGCAGCCTTAGCCCTTTGCGGGAGCACAGCTCCGTGCCTTGAGGGGGAGGGGGGGTCTCTCCCGCGCCAGTGCCACGCTTCTCTCTTTTCTTTTCCTGCCATGTAACTCTTCTTCTTTTAACGATGTGCGCAAAGAGAGCGGTCATTGTTATGGTTGTCTTTAGAAAGTGTCGGCGCTCGACATTTCCGCGCACAGCTTTTCTTGCCAGGTGAATGCTGAAGTCAAAGTAGAAATGCTTTGCAAGCTGCGTGCGAAATAGGTTGACTCACTGCGAGACAAACTTATGCAGACGTGCATTACCGATTGCTTCAAAAATAACGGATGTCCTGTGATTTGTGAATAAATGTAAGTCTTAAATTTCCCCCTTGTGTGTTAGCTCAATGCACATGTGCGACTGCATAGAGAGCCCTTCGTTTATTTGGCTTTCAATAATTCGAACATTTTTAATTCGAACTAATTTTCGGGTCCCTTCGAGTTCAAATTATCAAGATTTGACTGTATTTTGTTTTTTAATTCTTTGTTTGTAACAATCAAGTGGAAACGGCTAATCATCACCATGTAGCGGTGACAGGAGCTCCTTTGTTTTTTATTTCAATAAAAAAATTAAAGGTGGTGACGGTCATGTAACAAAGCCACACAGAACCATATTTAGAGGGTCAGCCTGAGATGGTGACTTTTACGTCTTTTACTCGAAGTTGAAATACACCCGATCAGGTGACGCATTGTAGCAATAACAACGGGGCACACAAGTTGCACGAAATGCTTGGCGAGATAATATTGAAAGGTATTTTAAAGCTACAAGATGTATCAGATAATTTAGCTAGAAAATAAGCACTGAGTATAATATCTAAAAGGCAAAAGCTCGTCAAATCTCTGTCAGAAATAAGAAAGGTTTCCTCCCTGAAAGCCTTTTAGTGGCAGAGACATATTTCCACATCAAATGACTCACATAACATGACTGCATCACATGACCCAGTAATTCGAAGCTGTTTGATATATAGAAATGAAAAAAAAGGCAGAAATTTGCAGAAGGTAATAGCTTGAAGGGCACACAGCCGCTAAGCATCTACGGTAAGCCTTGAAGGAAGCAAATAAAAATTGATATTTTTTTTATTAGCCCAATATAATAAGGCTACAATGCAATTATCATGTTACTTTTCTAGCTTTTCTTATTTTGATTACCTACTGAACATACTGATCGTGTCCTTTTATTGTATGGTTCTTATTTCGCTATAGCGTATGTGAAAAGAAAACTCATGTAAGGTTAGGCAACGTCATATGTCTTAGTGGTAAGTTGTCTGTTCCTACACTACTTTGTGTGGGCATTTATATTTATATGTGCCTAGAAAAACACTGCGATTTCGGAATTTAATTGCTGTGTCGCCGAGATATGAGCAGAAAAATGTGTGCTCATTATTAGGGATAGTAGTTAAATTGACAATCTTTCTGGGGTGAAGGCTTTGACAAGGAGCCTTGATTTGCATACTCATAGTGATTGTGTAAGGAAATGTTTCTTCTTCTTTTGGGGTTAACTATCTTAGTATGTTGGAAAATCCGAGCACCCGTAGCTTACTTGTCTTCAGCATTATGTAACAATCGTGCACAGTTCTGACAGGCCAGCTTAATCATTATAAAGTGGCAGAGTATTTTAGACTAGGGAAGCGTGGTACAGTGCGGAGTATTTCAAGTTGATTTGACTGCTCGTATGCAACGTGAATGTTCATATAAACATTAATAAAACAATGGAACCAGTGATTGATATGTGAGGTTTAACGTTCCAAAACCTCTTGATTAAGAGAGACGCCATAGTGGAGGGCTCCGGAAATTTGGCTGCCTGGTGTGCTTCAACGTGCACACAAATTTAAGCCCACAGGCCTGCAGCATTTTCGCCTCCATCGAAAATGCAGCTGCCGCAGCTTGGATTCGCACCCGCTACCTGCAGGTTTGAATCTGGGCTCGGGGGCAAGGGTTCGGGGGCAACGATGAAAGCCATACTACGCTCGACATAAAAATTGCAAACAATACCTTAAACCAGGTGTTTTCAAATGTTCCGATTTGGGGAACCCCATCGGTTTTTTTACCAGAGTGCCGCGGAGCCCCTAAAGTTTTTTGAGCATGAAGACAATCCAAAGCAAAGAGAAGGCGGGGGGCATCAACGCCTTTCGGCACGCACAACCGCAATTGCAGTGCCCGTTTCAGCCTGTTTTTTTTTTCTTTCATGATATCGCAGTCCACTTCCGTTGATCTAGAACTCCCGATATTGTATAAAATAGTGATTTCCATTTGAGTCAAATAAGATGCCCCCCGACCTTAAATAATATTATTGGGGAGTATCATACCCCAAAACCACGATATGATTATGGGAGATGCTGTAGAGGAGGGTACGGGAGATGTCAAACACCTTGTGTTCTTGAACGTGCACCGACGTCGCACAGTACATCCCTATCATTTCGTCTCCGTCTAAATGTGACTGCCACACCCGAGATCGAACCCGCGACCTTCGGGTCAGCAGACGAGCGCTGTATTGATGTGGATGCCAACCGTATAATCAGCATGCTTCAGACGCCACGAAGTGCGAGTGATGGATTGACGTAAAGGAAGCGCTGGATATACGATACTTTTTTTTTTTTTGCGAAACAAAAAAATGAGACATGCCAGTAGCACAGCGAAACGACCATTGACCAGTACATCGGTCGTAAATTTATAATTTATAATTTATATATATTGAAAAAGGGTTTATTGACGACTGTTGCGACGGTGGTCCTACGAAGAAACACGATCGTGCAAGAGCAACGGTCAAGCAGATGCCGGCGATGATCAGCACGAGCCGAGCGAGCGAAGCCCAGCACCCAGTACCCAAGCGGTGGCGATGTTGCTTGCCAACGACGCTCTTTCTTCTTCACAATTTGCCCCCGCCGAAAAAGAGCCATCCTGGCGACCTAAGAGTCTGGAGGCAGAGGGCTATAATATGGCTTAAGGCGGGCGACGTGGATGATGTCACGTCCACGCCGGCGCATGTCGTCAGATGGGGAAAGTGGCTCGATGAGAAAATTCACCGGCGAGGTTTGCTCCAAAACGCGGTATGGGCCCTTGTACTTTGGAACGAGTTTTGAGGAAATGCCGGGGGTTTGGTAAGGAACAGCCAGCCATACAAGTGATCCCGGGGAATAGCTGGGGCTTTGTGAAGAGTCGACGTTGTTTTCTTTCTGGCGCTGTTCTTCTCGAGACGTAAAGGTGCGTGCGAGTTCACGGCACTCTTCCGCGTTTCGTGCAGCTTCGGACACAGATGGGCATTCGGATGCGTCAGGATGGTATGGAAGGAGAGTATCGATGGTGTGGGATGGTTCGCGTCCATAAAGAAGAAAGAAAGGTGAAAATCCAGTGGTAGACTGTGCCGCGGTGTTATATGCGAACGTAATGAATGGAAGAATGCGATCCTAGTTAGTATGATCGGATGTCACATACATGGCGAGCATATCGCCAAGGGTGCGGTTAAATCTTTCCGTGAGCCCGTTAGTCTGCGGGTGGTATGCCGTGGTCTTGGGATGAACAACATGGCATTCAGAAAGCAGAGACGTGACGACTTCTGATAGGAAAGCTCGACCTCGATCGCTTAGTAGTTCTCGAGGCGCACCATGTCGTAATATGAAGCGATGAAAGATGAAGGATGCTACGTCCCGCGCAGTGGCACTTGGAAGGGCGGCGGTCTCAGCGTAGCGTGTTAAATGGTCCACAGCGACTATAATCCACCGATTTTCATCTGATGTTGTCGGTAGATGGCCATAGAGATCGATTCCGATCCGATCAAAAGGTTTGGCAGGGCACGGAAGCGGTTGAAGCGCACCGGACGAGTGGAAAGGCGGTGATTTGCGACGTTGACAGTCAGGACAGCCCATAACAAATTTTCGAACGAAATTATACATTCCGCGCCAGTAGAAGCGATGGCGAATGCGTTCGTAAGTTTGAAAACTCCGGCATGACCACATTGGGGATCGTCGTGAAAGGAGGCGCAGATTTGTGATCGCAAGCTGCGCGGGACAACCAAGAGCCACTTACGACCTTCGGGGGCGTAGTTGCGTCAGTGTAGTAGCCGATCACGAATGGCGAAATGAGCAGCTTGACGTCGGAGAGATCGTGGTACCGCAGTGGTTGACGATCCAGAAAGACAGTTAAAAAAAGAAGCGATCCACGGGTCCTTGTGTTGTTCACTGGTAAAGGAGTCGAGGTCGAGAGATGCGATGGAGATACCAGTGGTTCCGCAGGCCGAGTCGGGAGGTAAAGGCGAACGCGACAAGGCG
This sequence comes from Rhipicephalus microplus, assembly GCF_043290135.1. NCBI lineage: Eukaryota > Metazoa > Arthropoda > Arachnida > Ixodida > Ixodidae > Rhipicephalus > Rhipicephalus microplus. The sequence continues at coordinate 1,747,164 of NW_027464596.1, forward strand.
TCGGCGTCAGAATGCTTGCGTCCGCTGCGATAGATGATACGAATGTCGTACTCCTGGATTTGCAGTGCCCACCGAGCTGGGCGGCCAGAAGGGTCTTTCAATGTGGCGAGCCAACAAAGTGCATGGTGGTCCGTTACCAGGTCGAATGGGCGACCATACAAATAAGGGCGGAACTTGCGAAGCGCCCACACTAGCGCCAAGCACTCTTTTTCAGTGACGCTGTAATTGGCCTCAGCTTTAGTAAGTGTGCAACTCGCATAAGCGACGACGTATTCGGAGTAGCCCGGCTTGCGTTGGGCGAGGACGGCGCCTAGACCAACCCCACTAGCGTCTGTGTGAACTTCCGTTGCAGCTGTTGGGTCGAAATGCCGTAGAATTGGAGGAGATGTTAGCAGACTACAGAGCGTGGCAAACGCGACGTCGCAGTCAGAAGACCAGGATGAAAGGTCTGCATCACCGCGTAGGAGGTTGGTCAGTGGTGACATGATCGATGCAAAATTTCGCACGAAGCGCCGGAAGTACGAACATAGTCCGACAAAACTGCGCAATTCTTTCAGTGTAGTAGGTTTCGGGAACTCAGCGACTGCTCGCAGTTTTGCAGGGTCGGGTCGAACACCATGCTTGGAGACGATGTGCCCTAAGATGGACAGCTCTCGCGCGGCGAAGCGGCACTTTTTAAGGTTCAGTTGGAGCCCAGCGTTGGTTAAACACGTCAGAACCAGTTGGAGCCGAAGCAGATGCGTAGGAAAATCGGGAGAGAAAACGACAATGTCGTCGAGGTAGCATAGACACACAGACCACTTCAGTCCACGCAGTGTGTTGTCCATGAGCCGTTCAAACGTGGCAGGAGCATTACAAAGACCAAATGGCATTACGTTAAATTCGTACAGGCCATCTGGTGTGATGAACGCAGTTTTCTGGCGATCAGCTTCTGCCATAGAAACCTGCCAGTATCCAGATCGTAAGTCTAAGGAGGAGAAGAATTCGGCTCCTTGTAGGCTGTCAAGGGCGTCGTCTATGCGCGGTAATGGATAGACGTTTTTCCGCGTCACCTTGTTTAATCGCCGGTAGTCAACGCAAAATCGAATCGATCCATCTTTTTTTCGAACTAGAACGACAGGAGATGCCCAAGGACTGTGCGATGGTCGAATAACGCGACGGCGTAGCATCTCTTCGACCTGGTCGTTGATGACGTGGCGTTCTGCAGCAGAGACACGGTACGGTCTTTGACGCAATGGCTGGTGCGAACCGGTGTCAATGTAGTGGTGCACTGCGGAAGTCCGACCCAATTGCGGCTGAGAAACGTTGAATGAATTTGCGAAGTGCTGGAGCAGATTAAGAAGCTCGGCGCGTTCATGGGCACTTAAGGTGTCGGCGATGGAACTCGAGAAGGTGTCACTCGATGAGCACTCCAGTGGGGAAAGGGCATGAAGTTCGGTCGAGGCGCTACTGCACGATTCGTCTGGCATGTTAAGGAATAAAGAGGAATCGAGGTACTCCACTCGATTGAGACATTCGCCGGCAAGTAGCGTAAGCGGTGCAGAAAGGGGGTTGTGGACGAAAATATTTCTTCGGCCCGCAGTGACGTCGAGTGTAGCGAAAGGCAAGGAAACGGCTCTGCGGCTCATGAAAATGTCGGAAGGTGTAAACATTACTGTAGCATCGTTATAGTCATCGCAGCAAACCGGGACAACGGCAAGAGAGGCTGGCGGAATTTCAGTGTCCTCACGCACGACAAGTTTTGGCGACCGCTCAAGGGTTTCGTGCAAAGGTTCGTCACACAGGTGCGAAAATTGAACTTCAGCGCGTGCGCAGTCGATGATGGCATGATGATTTGACAGAAAGTCCCACCCGAGGATAACGTCATGCGAGCACACCGGAAGGACGATGAACTCGACAACGTACATAGAGCCTTGGATGAATATGTGGGCCGTACAGGTGCCAAGAGGTCGAACTTGTTGTGCGCTAGCTGTACGAAGCGATAGTCCAGAGAGCGGCGTGGTCACTTTGCGTAGGGAGCGGCAGAGCTGGGCGGCTATAACAGAAACGGCAGCACCTGTGTCGACGAGGGCAAAGGTAGAAACACCATCGACAGATATAGCGACGACGTTAGCTGGTGAAGTGCGAGGACTTGAGCATTTCGACGACGGCGCAGTTCTTGCCTCTGGAACTGCGGCGTTCAGTTTTCCCGGTTGGAGGAAGCGGGTCTAAGACGCATTGGGGACAGTGATCGCCTGCGAGGAGATGGGGAACGGGGAGAGTGAGTTTGAGGCTGGTGTGACCGAGACTCAGGAAAGTTAGTGCATCCATACTGCGGTGAGGGATAGGGAGCCGGTATGTGCATGGTCTGTGGGTCATACGGTAACGGCCGAGTAGCGTCGTGGAGTGGTTGGAAGCGACGGCGACAATATCGTGCCACGTGTCCTGGAGTACCGCAGGCGTAGCAGATCGGTCAATTGTCAGGAGTGCGCCAGGAATTGCTGACTCGTGGTGCGGCCCAAGGTGTCGAAAATGGGGCGGAGTGGGGAGCGACTGAAGACATGGGTGGCCAATGCTGCTGGCGGGGTCGGCTACGTACCACCTGGGCATACGTAAGAGGCGCGGCCACGGGCTGCGTAGCCGGCGCATGGGCAACAGGCATGGCCACAGGCTGCTGGTGGGCAGCGACGGGAACAGCCTGAGCTACCTCTTCGGCAATAACGTCGCGGAGTGGTGAGGGCAGACGAGAGGACGGCGGCTGCTGCGTGAAGGGAATCAACGACAGTTGCGGAGCTACTTCTTCACGCACAAAGTCTTTAATCTCTTGCAGGGTTGGTGAGTGGTCGGGAACAGAAGTGAGACTGGAAAGCGAGTCGGCGTGTGAGGAAAATGGCCGAGTCAGGGCGCGCTGCTTGCTCAACTCGTCGAAACTTTGATAAAAAGTGACAAGTTCCGCAACGGTGGCAGGATTACGGGCCAGGAGCAGCTGATATGCACCGTCATTTATCCCTTTGAGGATGTGTTGAATCTTCTCCGACTCGGGCATGGTGGTGTTCACACGGTTGCAAAGACCAATAATGTCTTCGATGTAGCTGGTGAAAGATTCCGTTGGCTTTTGTGCGCGAGTCCGCAAGCGTTGTTCGGCTCTGGACTTGCGGACTGCGGGTCGGCCAAAAACGTCAGCAAACAAGGTTTTAAAGATGGACCACGTCGTGATGTCGTTTTTGTGGTTGTTATACCACATTTCGGCCACGTCAGTGAGGTAAAAGATGACGTAAGTCAATTTGTCCGCGTCATCCCACTTGTTGTTTGCGCTCACCAGTTCATAGGTAGCGAACCAGTCTTCCACGTCGGTCTCATCAGCTCCGCTAAAGACCTTGGGCTCTCGCAAACGAAGAACGCCGGGGTTGCTGGGAGATGGAGTGGAAGAGCCAGGTTGTGCGTTGTTGGTAGCCATGATGGGAGGTAGCGTTCGGTTGCGCAGCTCCAGGTTCAGGCGATGGTGAATGGCAGCACCCAGGTTCAGGCGACGGGGAATGTCAGCACCTTCCACCAATTGAAAAAGGGTTTATTGATGACTGTTGCGACGGTGGTCCTACGAAGAAACACGATTGTGCAAGAGCAACGGTCAAGCAGATGCCGGCGATGATCAGCACGAGCCGAGCGAGCGAAGCCCAGCACCCAGTACCCAAGCGGTGGCGATGTTGCTTGCCAACGACGCTCTTTCTTCTTCACAGCCTAAATACCTTCAGCCGGCCCGAAGCAAAGCTTTTAACGAGTATCAAAGGGCTGTTTTCTTGTTTGGGATACGAAACCAGCACAGAAAAGTGGAAAATCACCAAGTATAAAAACAGTGCCATGTGATCACCGACTCACACCATAATCCACAAATAAAGCACCGAGGTGCCCATAGGTGTAGTTTGAACTAAAACACGGCTCACGAGTATGGAATTATCAGCACTCCACGCATTCGGTCACCACGGTTTCCCAAATCTTGCAAGTGTCACAGTGCCCACTAAACACGATGATTTGTTACTGCTGCTACCACGTGGCTCTCTCATTACCCGCTGGCGCCCAACCTGTAGATGCGGTGCACGATGGCTTAGCCAGTGAAACCAAATGCATTGAAAATTTGCTTGTCTACACAAATAAATTAATTACTATTGGGGCTAACACGAAAAGGCTACCTTCAATCTGACCGCTTGTGGAACCCTAAGATCACCTGAAGTGAGACACTAAGCTTAGCTAGGTGGTTTACATTCACTTTTTAAATGCTTATTAGTGCACTTTTTACCCGGACGCGGACGAACACAGGTGTAAGACGGGACGCGCGCAGCATTCTTGTTTAATACCACAGTTATATCCCTTTGAGAATCACTGCATCCGCACGAAGTGAGAACTGATGATGAAGCGAAGCAGGGTCCTAAAGTCCATATAGTCTACGTTGATATCACCGACTGGACGGACAGATGAACGTACAGACAATAGTCATAGAATCACTGCCTGACAATGACTGATGAGGGTTGTCAGTGTGCATATACTGCACTCCGAGCGAAGGGCGAGCAAAGTATGGCCTCCAAAATCTATGGAGCAATTTTTTTTTCGTAGCCCTCCCGCTATCTCAGCGCCTGGCGCCACTTGTACGCGGGACCCACGGGATGCTGAGGAGTCGGCGGAGTAGTCCTAGCAGTCTTAGGCCGCTCCCGGCAGCGTCACTTTGTTCCTCGAGCACGTTGTTCGTTCACGCCGTCAAGCCGTCTTATTCCGCATCGAAGTTGCAAGATGCCGCGGGGAAACTACTGCGTGAAGACTGTCAAGGAGAAGGTGGAGATTTTGCGAAAGGTTGACCAAGAGAACTCGAGCAAATACGAAATTGCGAGAAAGCACGGCATACCTCCGAGCACGTTGTCAACCTACATACGCAACAAGACGGCCATTGAAAACGCCTATGAAGCCGAGAATTTTGGCGCCAGTCGAAAAAGGCTATGGACAGCGAAGTTCCCGGAACTGGAGCCAGCTTTGATTATCTGGTTTAAAGAAATGAGAGCCCAGAGTATCGCATTGAGTGGCCCTATCATCGTGGCCAAGGCAGCCGATTTCGCCCTGCGCTTGGACATTGAAGACTTTGTCGCCTCCGAGGGATGGTTTCATCGTTTCAGGGAGCGGCACAATCTCGTATTCCGCACGTTATCCGGCGAGGCAAAGGAAGTGGACGCCGAAACATGCGCTACTTGGAGAAGCGATACCCTGCAGCAGTACTTGGAGAGCTACTCACCACAGGATGTGTTTAACGCTGACGAGACAGCGTTATTTTTCAAGTTGCAGCCAGACAAGGCGATAACCTACAAGGGAGACAGCTGTGCCGGCGGCAAGCGCAGAAAAGAGCGTGTCACTGTTCTGGTTGCCGCAAATATGACCGGTACGAAAAAGGTCCCCCGTTTTGTGATTGGCAAAGCACTCAAGCGACGGTGCTTCAAAAACATTCGCTCACTGCCGACGGAGTACGCCGCAAACAAGAAAGCCTGGATGATAGGTGACCTAGACCGGAAGTGGCTACTGAAATTCGACAGGCGAATGGAACTAGGCGGCAGACGCGTTCTTCTTGTCGTCCACAACTGTTCGGCGCACAAAGACAACGTTGAGCTGAGAGCAACTAAGTTGGTGTTCCTTCCGGCAAATACGACTGCGGCCCTACAGCCAATGGACCAGGGTGTGATAAGGAACATTAAGTGCTTTTATAGGCGTCACGTGCTGGAGAGAATGATTTTGTGCGCGGGCGACAGGAAGGACTTCGGCATTACGCTGCTCACTGCCATGCACATGTTGGTGTGCGCATGGGAACAGGTGACCGCGACCACAATCGCAAACTGTTTCAGCCACAGTGGATTTGCAGCTGGAAGTGCGCAGGATAGTTGTGACGTCGACGTGGATGGGGCTGAGGAGCTCATGCTAGCGGCGTTGCGTGACACTCTTCGGGGCGTACGTTTTGCCAATTATGTTGAAGTTGACACCGGTGCATCGGTGTGTGGTGCCCTGACTGATGAGGACATTATCGCTCAAGTAGCCAGAGCGCAGCCTGATGCTGAAAAGCCAGAAGGTGAGGAAGACGAAAATGGCGAAGTGCCTGTACGCCCGTCAGCTTCTGCGGTGATGGAGGCACTTAATGTGGCGCGTCTCTTCTTCAGCTCTGAAGAGGGTGAAGAGGATTCCCTACGACGCGTACGCGCGCTGGAACAGGGAGCCACTGCTGTGGCATTCAGAGAAAAGAAGCAGATGGTCATCCCCGACTTTTTTGGCCAATAAATATTTTTCGTGCCCCCCCTCCCCAAATCCACCCATTTTTTCTCACTTTCGTTATTTCGAATTTTGTTTAATTCGAAATTGCTCAGCGTTCCCGTGGTATTCGAATTAACGAGCTTTTACAGTACCAAAAAACTAGTCGGCGCCATTTAGTTTACTGATTTAAACGAGAAAATGGCATCGTACATGGACGCAGAATACACGCAGACATCCGTGTGCCTAAAACTGACAGAGTAGTAAGCAGAGTCCAATTAGCCTCAAGGCAAGAAAAATTCGGCAGTGTTAACACAGGTCGGCAGGCGAACTCATGGGTCGACTGACTCAAAATATTTCGAATTGTGCTGTTTCTTTAAGGGGTGAAGCTCCTTAAGGCGTGGGTCGTGGATCTCCTGTATGTAGTATCCACCTCTCGTTTTAGTTCTTGGAATGTGTGCCAGATGGCGGTACTTGTATATGATGAATATAAGATGAAAATATGCGAAAAGGTGGTACTTGGAGTGTTCACTAGATGGACGGATGAACATTTATACAGAAAGATGGATATGCATACAGACAGGTGGCAGAACAGACGAACAGACAGAAAGGCAGATGCATAAATGCTGCCAGCGAATGATTCACGGTTTACCAATAAAACCTTTGAAACCTTCGCCCCACTCATCATCATTCATTCTGTAGACATGCTGTGCTTTTTTCCACTTAGACTAAGGTTTGAACCGAGAGTGTGAGTGATTTCAGATGAATAATATTTTTCTGAATCAGTCTGAGTGAGCCTGGTTGAGTAAAGTTTCGGATCGAAATGAGCACTATTGTATTAAATATATTTTGAGAGTGAGTCCAAGGAATGTCCCCTTTGCTTGCCAACCTATGGGTGTTACACTCTTTTACTATAACAGAACAAGGTAAAGATGCACATCGATAATCCATAAGCACAAAACTGGCAAGCCCGTTCTCCTGCGTGGCGGCATCTTTGTGGGGGCAACATGGCCTGCGCACGTAGATGCTTCGCTACGCTCTGCTGCAGCTGTTTCACACTCATTTTCTAGGTGTGTCTTGCAAATTCGGAGGTGCATGCAAGTCTCGTTAAAAGTAGAGCCAACATTTCTACTTAGCTATGAAGTCTTCAAATTTCAATTTCTGTAAGGCACGGTAATGCAATGCTAAGATGTATTAAGTTAATTATGGCGTGCTAGAACACAGGACTGCTACAAGTCGCTGAGTTCTTCATGGCCAAGAGCTTCCGACAAAGATGCACGGCCCGAAGAAAAAGTACTGGTAACTACACGGGTATATTTGTCAGTCATATTTATTGTTAGTTACTGTACCAATTGCTGGCTAAGGTGTGCTGGAAGTCGATTCCTCGCCATTGAAAATAAACACTAGCTATGGTTTTTTTTTTCCGCGAAGGTGAATATTCGCCTAGCTACTAACAGGGGTGGAGCCACGTTTGAGGGGAGGCCATTTAAAATAAACACAAAAAGACGCTGCCCCTCTCTTCGAGAAAAAATTTTGAAACGAAGTGCTCATTGTGATAGGAAGTGCCCAAAGTGATAGAGCAAGGTAACAAACGATGCTGTGCCAGTTTAAATTGTTGTAATCGCTCACTTACTCATCGACTTTACAAGAGTGGCGTAGCAAGCATATGCAGTCATGTAGAGACTTCTCGAGATGCCAGAGGAAAGTCATCAATTTCAAGATTGCCATCTCGTAGAGGCATACACAATTTCAGTTTCGGCATGTTTTGAAGGTTTAGTGTACACAAAGCATGCCTTACCACCAGCTCTTCAAGCAGCGATGAATAAACCAAAGAGAACTCAGCCAATAGAAAAACAAGTCTTCATTTCAAGGAATCAGGCAACAATGTTACTGGTTATGATGGGGTTAATGGAAGCGCTATGTAGTTTGTAGAAATTCTTGGTAGAAAATGATGCCTTCAGGTCAAGAAAATTGAGCTGTTTATAAACTGGCAATGCTTTTACAGGCCTTATTATTTATTTTGAGTGCTGCCAATGCACCGCAAATGTGCTAAAAAACGGCCTGCTCTTTAATGACAGCATTTCTTAACAAGCGTGGCAGAAGTTTCTCAAGCACGGACGCTAAGCAATGCTTGCAGAAATACACAACTGAAGCGATATTGGCTTACCTCGGCCTTGTCTGGCATTGTGCTCACATCAAACTCCTGGACGTGCCTGACAATGCCATCGTCATCTCGAAAACCACACAATCCTTTTGGTACGCCTCCAAGACGCGATTGGCCCACCAGGAGAGCAGCTTGTGCCTACAAAACAAGGACAAATGTAAACAGTCAAGTTTATTGACGGTTACATGTACTATTTATTTCTCACGGTACACAGGCTAATATATATCTTAACTAAACAAAACATCCCCAGTACTGAAATTAAGGATTCACTGCCAAACTACAACTACCAGAATACGAACTCGATTGGTCGATAATGGCGGAATGTTTACCGATTACATGCAGTTTCACCACATGATGCACAAAAAGTGCTTGGGGAAGTGGAAGGTAGGTCATAGGTCGACATCAAGCATTCTTTAGTTTATCACACCAAGTAGAATCTCCCGCGTCTTCTCCACAAAATAGCGTTATGTATTTATCTATTTCTCACACTCTATAGACGCAGTAGTACCTGCCAGAATTGATTAGCTTTCCTCTATATGCTGGTATTTCTCCCAGTCGCTGGTAACACACCGCCGCCTGAGACCTATGAAGCGCGCTTGTGAAATCATAGGTGCGCACTAGTGTTAGTGTATTTGAGCTTGTGACTTAGCCCATTATGGCCCCCACACATATGAACTTCTGTCCTTTTTTGTTTAGAAATGAACTACACCACAACAACGATAATGGCAGGAGACCCTATTCTTTTGGTCTACGATGCCTTGTGGCAGCACTCGCGCATTGTTCTTCGTGTTCTCTGGTGTACTCATCGCGTGAGCCTTTAGTTTTGTTGTGCTGCCGAGTAGTATCGCAAAAGAAACACATATAAAAGCACAAAATTGAGATCTGCTGTGCCAGATCGAGCTGCTCATATGAAAACTGTCTTTTTCGATGTAGTCATTGAAATATTTTTTAATAAATACCATGACAGTCAATTTAGCGTTTTTTTAGAAAACTCATCTTATAATATTTCAGCAACGTAAATCTTAGTACAAACATGAACTATAGAGTTCATGCATTTTTTTTTAAACACGCCTTCGGAATATTTGAAAGAAAAATACGTGATTAGTCCTCTGCCACATCTGTTTGAGAGACAATGAAGAGTGTCACTCGCAGTTCCTGCTGCTACTATATGAGAGTGACACACAGTCATATTTATAGAATTCAAAGTCACGTTCACTTTTGCAGGAAAACAAGTGTATTCTCATGAGTCAACAGTCGAGCAAACACATCTTGCGGCATTCAGCAGCACTCTCATGCTCGCACAGTTCTTTGATTCATAGCCATCTACGTCAGCATAATCATTTCTAATCAAAGTGGACGATTAGGTCAGTTGGAGATCCATGATTGGTGGATATTGCCAAGTAGAGCACACAGACAAATAACAGATGGGGACATGCGCAGACCATCAACTTAAGGCTTATTTTTCGCATACTACATATACGAGGTGGAAACGGTAAGAGCAAAAGAAAAACAAGAACAGTTAACCATTACGAAACAACAAGGACTATACACCCGAGAAACAACCCAGGTGAAAATTTCCAGCTGGCTTTCTGCTGGGAGCTGCTGGTTTCTGGTGGAACCTGCAACTAACCAGCTGGTTTCATGCTGGTTGTGTTGGTTCCAACAGTGGTTGTATTGATTCCACCTACCTAATACAAATTCTGCACAATAGAAAAGTCATGTTATTTATTTATAGGTAAAAGCTTACGAAATAGTAGTCCTATATAAGGTTTAATTTATCATGACGCCTTAGCTCCGTAGTTTAGCACAGAACACACGTTGCGCCTTTGTCGTGACTTGTCTGTCTTTGCATTTGTGTGTTTGATGTGTTAGTTGCAAGTTTGCTCTCGAATCTGTGTGATATTAACACGTAATAGTTTATTCTTGGGTCAGTTTTACCTGTAGAAAGTGTAACAAGTGAATACCAGCCTACTTGAGCTATTCTCGGTGCTGTGCAATATGGTGTCTTGATTTCGTGAGTGCAGATTGAGGCCCAGCGTGTTTCTCAGCCCTGTATCTTCTATGCAAGTAAGTTGCGTTATTATTTCAAATATAAGTAAAGCGTGCATATCTCAAATGTTCTTGTGCTTTATTAAGCTCACTGTCATTGTACATCGGTATTTGCAATGTTAATGAATGCGCGTATGCATGCCGGTTAGTGTAAGACATGTTTCTTTGTCTCCGTGTAAGGATCTATTAAGAAAGTTCTTAATTTTAGTTTGCAGAGTAAACTAATGGGGTTGTAGAGATGTAAAAGTTAATTTGCTTGATATGTATATCCTCACGCGCACTACTTCCCGCGGTGTTAAGTAGCATTTTTTAAAGATTGATATCTGCATTTGCGATCTGCACGGAGAACAAAATTTTTTATTTTGTTAAAGATTGCCTTCATCATTTGGCTGCCCTTCACAACACAGACATCTAGGGTGTGGATCAAGGTCCCTTTTGGATTTCCACCCAGAACGATTCAAAACATAGAGCATGAGCCAAAGCTGGCAGATAACCCTTTTGTAGTGTAAATACATTTTTTGGAAATAAAGATAATTGATCAACGATTGTATGTTATGTGCATATTTAACGCACTTTTGAAAAGCAGCACCTTCAGAACTACATGATCTTGGGAGGAACCAACTTATTATACTCATTGGTACCACTGTAACTCGTATTATTAACTCGTATTACTAAGTATTACACAAGTGGAAAGCGACGATTCTTCAGCTGTGATGGTTACTAACTTCCAGTTAGAAACAGGTCAGATTTCGGTCAGATTTCGCTGGTCTAATTGAGCTGTATTAAAGCTTGCAGCTGATAGTATAGAGCTCGAATTAGGCTTATTGCCAGCTTTGCCTGCTCAGCTCCACGTCTGCGAGTTACAAGTTGGCCGTCTGCCTGCAGAACTGTGCTGGAAACACCAGCTAGTGGTTTCATCAGCTGCTGGTTCCATCACCTACTCAGAATGTACTAATAAACCAGCACTGCTGGATCCAATAGCCAACCAGAAGGAAATTTTCACCTGGGAAGGCAGACGATTAGATTCATTGCTCATGTGCACCATTTTCCAGGCAACTTTTCATTTTTCCTTTTCTCATTTTAATTATACGTATGTGGTATATATATGTGAAAATTAAGTGTTCAGTTGACAGACTGCGCATCTCCCCGTCTACTTATCGTCCGTGTTCTCTACCGCAAAGTATACATCGATTATGACTCATGTCTACTCGGGTCGAATGAAAGCTACTGCTACTAACAAGCTAAAGTGGAGTTGACGCTATCTATCTGTCTGCCTGTCTGTCTGTGTGTCCGTCCGTCCGTCCATCTGTCTGTCTGTCTGTCTGTCTGTCTGTCTGTCTGTCTGTCTGTCTGTCTGTCTGTCTGTCTGTCTGTCTGTCTGTCTGTCTGTCTGTCTGTCTCTCTGTTTGTCTGTCCGTTCATCCGCCTGTTTGTCTAAAGGTGCCTATGTTGGAGCCCATCCTAAAAAACAATATATGTGAAAAGATCTATTTCACGTTCGGAGGCTCTCTGAAGGCGAAACCGATAAAAACAAAAAGAGCAAACTTAACAGCAAAAGTTGCCAACTGCTCGAGATGAACCAACTCCCATGCAGGAATATGTTATTTTATGAAATTAAAGCTAATTTGAAGTATTCTGCATTTGTTTTCCCATATATTCATAAAGCTATCTCATAAGACAGTGAAACGCAAGTTGGTTTACAAAAGCTGGAGATGCTAACAGCTACTGCAACCTGTCAACTTTTAAAAAGAGCTGACAGGTTTAGGGCAGTGTGGAGTGGACAAGCACTTATATTTAAACAATCCCAAATAGATTAGTGTCTGTTGTTACCGCATATATTTCAACCATTTCTTGCCGAGCCAGTGTCCATCTTTAATCTTATCTTCGCACTAAGTTTCACAAGTAGATAGTAATAATAATAGGTAGTTACAGTGATGGAAGCAACATTTTGCTTTTTGGAGCAGATTCTGGAGGAAAAAAGGGTGCTTTGAATCAGGCTCAAGTGTCTTAGCAGCAGAAAAAAATGCTACAGCTTAGGGTTGCTATTGGTATTTTCGGAGCAGTTGTATGTTCCTAATGACTACAGAAGTCTAAAACATCACTTAATCATCAATTCAATGCTTATATATATATTATTAAATGTTTTATATGCTAGTATGCAGCTAGTATACAAGCAGTATAGTTGGCATAAATCAAGGGCGGGAGGAAGGGTTCAGGAGACTTCGGACTTTACTTGTGTTCAGGCTGGGGAGGACACCCCTGGCAAGGGTCACACTGGAGATTTAGCTTTAGCACGTGATATAATTGACTCGACAGTTAAGTATAGCACAATCAACTTTTTAAAAGACTTTTTATTTTCTGCTGCGTACCTGTGTTAAATGCCCTTCAGCTGTGTGAACAGCTGTGTGACCCCATGCCCGTTTTTTTAATTTTGTTTGAAAGCCCGATTTAATTTTTATATAAATAAATATACAAGCCATAATAATAAAGATACGAATTGGACACCATGGCCTGATATGTGTCACCCCTTGAGATTTTTCTCGATTTATGCCACTGAGTAGCTTACTAGGATGATAATGTATACAGCTTGCTTTTCGTTTCGCTTAGGCTCACACGATGGCCCCTTGTTTAAACTTCATTCTCTTTCGTTTGCACACAATTTTGGAGCAGGTTTAGAGCAGTTACTAGCAAATATTGCACTTTGAAGCAGCATGGAGCACCACTTCCATTACTGCAGTTAAAGTTTAGAGGGCTTAGCAAAATAGCGTGATCTAAATGCACATGTGTCATACGCTAAATGACACGTAGCCTTAAGGGTGCGCCCACTATATTTTATATAAAGCATTAACAACTTTTGTCGGTTGACGTAGTACAGGACAATGGTTTTGAGTGCCCCTCAAGTAACCACGGATATCTGGTAGGCAGACGACGGGACATACGTTTCGGATATTCCAAACATTCATCAGATGTCGACGGATGTACACAGTAAGTATGATGGACATTCATCAGATGTACAAAGGTAACAAATTTGTACGCTCGCTCGTCATCCATCTAGGACAGCCAACAAAAATGTTGACAGGCCGTTCAAGAATATATATACATATACACACATCAATGCCATCTGACTGTGGGATGTTCGTGTATAGTGACACTACATTCATTGTCACCTAGATACTATTGTTAGAAACATCGTTGACAGGCCGTTCATGAATATATATACATATACACACATCAATGCCATCTGACTGTGGGATGTTCGTGTATAGTGACACTACATCCATTGTCACCAAGATACTATTGCTAGGAACGTCGAGTCTGGTGATTTCACGGAGAAAGTGGTTAGTGTCCAAGCGTCACAAGCTAGAGCGGGGTGGGGTAACTGGAACAATTACTACACATGCACTTATACCGGCGACACCAATAGATATCAACTGGGATGTTCAAACCGCACCTCCGAGTGTAATTAATCTTTCTTCAGCACAGCTATCTGCGACTGAAATCGGACTACTTTCAAAACGCCTCATGTTCTGTCTGGCTAGTGGAAAAGTTAATGAATTGCAGTTGTATCAGGATTTGGTTTACTTTGCCAGAAATATGCACCTACAGGAGTACTTCCATGACCATGAACCGAGTCTAACAGCATTCCCTGGTTCTTCAGCAAAAACTTGATCACTACCTGAGCAGTGGGACAGACACCTAGACATGTATATATCTACAGTACAAAAAGACATCATATCAGCTTGTTCAAAAACAAGGCACTATAGAAACAATCTCTCCTCAGAAGAGTTTAAGTCACTGGAGCTACTAAGCCGTTGAGCGGATTTGGTAATTAAGCCTGCGGATAAGGGTGGTGCGATAGTAATGTTAGATAAAACTGAGTACCTGAGAGAAGGCTATCGGCAACTCGAGGACAAGAACTTCTATGCTGAACTTGAAGACGACCGCACTCAATCATTCAAGTCAGAATTAATCCATGAGCTTAATTCGCTTCGTAAGAACGGAAAAGTCATGGTTGATATGTTCATGGCAATGCAATCAATTCAGCCTGCTCCAGGCCGCTTTTACTTGTTCCCTAAAATACACAAAGCCAACCAACCTGGTCATCCTATTGTTTCAAGCAACGACACAGTAACAGAAAAATTGTCAAGTGCACTAGACTTCATCCTTAAGAATATTGTTCCAACTATCCCTTCATACAATAAAAACACTAACCACTTTCTCCATCAAATCACCAGACTCGAGGTTCCTAACGATAGTATCCTTGTGACAATAGATGTAGGGTCACTATACACGAACATCCCACAGTCAGATGGCATTGATTCATCAGTCGCAGCTTTCAAGAAGGCCAGTGTGTCTGTGTACTTAGATGAGGACATGCTAGTCATGTTTTCTGCGGTTGGTACTCAGCCACAATAACTTTGAGTTCAATAATAAGGACTTTCTCCAGATAAACGGCACAGATATGTGTACAAAGATGGCTCCTAGTTAAGCAAATATTTTTATGGCATTCATTGGAGAATCCTTTCTTGCAAGCAGGTCATTGAATGAAGCCTCTCGTCTACAAAAGATTCTTGGAGGATATATTCATGATTTGGCATCACGGAAAGGAAAGTCTGCTGTCATTCATAGATGACTTAAATTCAACTCACTCATCAATCTCGTTTACACACACCTACTCCAAATCAACTATAAACTTTCTTGATGTTACTGGTCAAATGATGGAGAAACAAATTTGCACAAACCTATACAAAAAACGAACGGATCGCCATCAGTATCTTCATTTTAAGAGTAGCCAACCGCATCACTGCAAGACATCCATCCCATACTCGCAAGCAAACCAATACCACCGAATTTGTTCAGACGTGTTAGATTTCTAAGGTCATGCCAATGATCTTAAAATGGCTCTTGTGGCTGTTGCGAATGGGGTCCACCCGGTCTCTTGTGGTAGCGTGGTGTAACCGGGTGGAGGAAACGAATGCTGACAAAAAGAGAATACGAAAAATAAACAGGTTTATGGCACTATTTACACTTATTTACAGCAAAGAAAGGTTAGGGGTTTCACAAAACACGAGCATGGTGGTTGAACTGGTACACAGTTCAGAGTCCCGTCCAGCACTCTGTGGCGTCGTTTTAAGCCCTGTTGGGCTCCTCCTCTCCGACTGGAACACCAATCACACACACACAACAGATGAGGAGAACGAGCATGCACGGCCCACGAGAACGTCCAATATTGAGTCGTGATCATTGCACTGCAAGGTGGCGCCTGCGGGGCTCTTCCTCGTCGTGTGTGTGTCGCTAGTCGAGAGGTCCCACGCTAATGACAGCATACATCAAAGGGTCCGCCAATCTGTTCGCTCAATTACCGGGGCGATTCGCGGCGGCCGCCACGATCTCTTCCAAGGAACCCAGAGATACACCGATATCCTGTCAACGTAGAAATAAGATCCATACATCTACATCTATTGATAACATCTAATCAACATCCCTACAATGTACCATCTTTACAGCCCAGAGAGCCGATGTATTATTAACGTTGCATGCACTTCTCCATTAGACAAAAACTAGATATTGCAACTGAAGTCGCCTATACGTACTCACAACATCAAATGCACCGCAGTTCTGCGATGTTATAAAAGTGATCTTAAGGAGTTTGTATAAAACACCTTGAGATTACTTTTATAACGATAAATTTATTCTGGCATGTAAAATCTATAAACTGCTCAGAACTAAATTGATAGTAATGTTCAAGCGTACGTAATATCCGTAGACTTACATGTGTGACCACAAAATTAGCATGCGTGGTGTTAGTGCTGCTGTACATTATAGCGCGAAATCATGCACGTCGAAGGTGCTTTTAGTTGTGAAGCACTTTAGTGGTCTTTGCGGTCGTCGCTTGGGGTACAATCAGAAAAGAGGTAGCAAGCAAGAATTTGAAAGATATGGAAAAAGAAGGAAAGCAGGAAGGGCAAGGGAAATAGATAATTACAGGAGCAATAAAGACAGAAAAAACTAAAAAAGAAAGAGAAGAGGCAAGAGATAGCTCAAGAGAAACAAGGCAGACTTCCCCTTTTTCTTCAGGCTTCTTGGCACCACTAGCACACAGCTGCCCTAATTTATGTTTTCACCCCCTGTACTGCCTTGTTTGAACAAACATACAAGGTTGACCACATCCAGAATTCAAGTCAGTAAATCCAGAACGTTTATTCAAGCTCATGAAGGATACATATATGTCCTCTGATCAAAGTATCAATAAACACACTAACATTTTTTTAAAAGTATGTATGCAGCACCAGCTTCTTCATTCAAGGGCTTGAATACATGCTAGAATGAGGTGTTCACCTTGGATGTAGACGAGCGTGCAGGGCATGGCTGCGGCTGCCCTTTGATGCGAAAAAAAGTTAGAGAGAGCCAAAAGGTATGTTCATTCTCGAAACGTTATGCATAAATTCAATATATTGCTACTATACAGTTTACACAATACACTCTATATGAAAACACGGGTGTCGGGAACACTAAAAAGAGTGCCGGGGAGCCTGAGAATACATTGAATATACCTTTAATACCACCACATTAAAACTTATTTTGGTTTTGGTATTGAAAGGTAGGCTTTGCAGTGACGTGTCAAGTCTTCCCGTGACGTCACGCACAAACTGCAACTCGTGAAAGATGCACCTGTTGTTCTTTGCTGTCAGTCACACGTGGTTCACGATGAGTGAACAGTTGTCCAGCAACCCCAAAAATGATTTCTGCAATTTAGGCTGCATGCTGGAAGCAGATTTCGCAAACCTACTGAGCTGTTTTGAAACGGCATAACACTATGATGGTGGTGGAGCTGCTTTGCACATGCTGGGAGGCATCGGCATAGCCAGGGGGTGGCACACCGGGCCCGTGCCTCCTCCGCCGAGTTTTCTTTCGCCAATGTACAGAGAGAAAAACTGACCATTTTAAAAGGGTGCCCTTTCAAAAATAAAGGTGGTGCCCCCCTGTAAAAAGTATCTGGAGTCCCTCGTGGACACCCTGGTGTCCTAAAGCTTAAACTCCTCAGGACTGTATATTAAAGTTCTTGACTGACTGACAGGCCTGCTGGGAGTTGAAAACTTTAAAATCAAAGTGACATATTTTATAGGTGTTTCCCAGCTCCTGTTTGGGAAAGCGTTAACACTACATGTCAAGGAAACTAAAAACGTCTATTTTGCTGCACCTCAAAATCTGTGTCAATACTCCTTTAGGCTTTTCATTGTGCCAGACAGAGCGAACAGATATGATGAATTCTTTAATGATTGGCTCACACCCACTATGGGAGATTGGCAAAGAAACTATTGATTTACATCTAAATGTAATCACACGCGCTATTGAATTATAAGATTGTTGATTGATTGATATGTGGGGTTTAACGTCCCAAAACCACTATATGATTATGAGAGACGCCGTAGTGGAGGGCTCCGGAAATTTAGACCACCTGGGGTTCTTTAACGTGCAGCCAAATCTGAGCACACGGGCCTACAACATTTCCGCCTCCATCGGAAATGCAGCCGCCGCAGCCGGGATTCGAACCCGCGCCCTGCGGGACAGCAGACGAGTACCTTAGCCACTAGACCACCGCGGCGGGGCAATTATAAGATTGTTGGAGTGAATTAACAGCGCTAATGTAAACTTTTGAAATGATTATCACCATAAATCGGCATATACTCTCTTCGTCATTTTTAATCTCTCAGAGCTCTTCATCTTCTGCTTCACATCCAAAACCAATGCCTCCTGCACATATGCCGATTTCTCCAGTGTGGCTTGTAATAAATCTGATGGGTGAGAGGAGAAAAGTAACTGGGAGAGTAAAAGAAAGAGAGCCAGGACAAAAGATATAAAAAACGAAAATCATTGCAAAAAGAGAGAACCAAGTAAAGGGAACACAATAGAGGAAAACATGGAAATAAAAGGAAGCAAATGAGAAATAGGAGAGACAGTGAGACAAAGGTAGGAAAGAAAGAGGTAGAAACAAAGAGAAAAAAGTTAAATAGAACGAAAGAAATAACAATGAATGCCCGGCCTATTATTACCAGTTATATAATAACACTATTGTAGCAGCAGGTAGGTAATATTGTTTCAAACCACCTCAATTCAGCCCACGTATGGAGACCATGCAGCGTAGACATACGCAAACACGGAGAAATCTTTAAGGATGTCTGCCCCCCATCCCCCTTGAAAAAAAAAAGTGGTCAACCAGTTTCTTGCCATCATTTCTCTCCACCTCATCTAGTGGGCGCACCGAATACGCAGCAAAAAACCTTGCTCTTTCACTCAGTGTACCATAGCCGCTTGAATTTACAGCTTGAATTTACGAGGTTGTATCATTATAGATAGGTGTAAATCGGCCTCTTTGTAATCCCTGAGAACGCGGGGCAGTAATTGGCAGACGAAGTTGCTGCGAACTATTGACGTGTCACCGTGTGGCTCACGGCAATCGGCATTTCATAAATGATAACCACAGCTAACCGCATTAGCCCAACTAACTATATTACACTGCCGAACAATTTGTCTGTTTTGCCGACTGACACGGCCTGGCAACACTGAAGTACTTCCGCACTTCGCTAAATAGCTAGCAATGCGCGCAGGTGACAGCGTTGAAGTACTTACACACACCTCGCTAGAAAGCTAGCAATGCAGGAGCAAAGGCTGTCGGAGATCACGGGCTCAGTAACAAAACTTCGCAGCACCACTATTTCATGAGCGTCCAAATTCTCACCAGACGTGTACGTGCCCAGAGAGTGCAACAAAAACACCACACAGAGACGGGAACAACAGAGAATAAACTCAAGGCACAGCGCTGATTCACCGCGTTTTAACATCGCAATCTACACAATTTACCAAACCCAGCTTAGTCTAAAAGCAACCCGCACATTCGCATATGCACTTTTAGGCGGCTGCCATCTTTGCCAGTGTGATGATGACGATGATAGTGAGACCATTTTTTTTGTTACAGTGTACTAAAGTGTGCCTTTGTAGCGGGCGGGCACTACATAATAATAAATAAGTATTACAATAAAACAAAAAAGTTGAGAAAAAGCAAACTGGCACTTTCATTTTTTTTTACTGTTGCGGTGTGGTATACGCGTGATAGGTTAGAAAGCCCACGTCTAGTTCGTAACTTCTGCCGCTAGGGCCGTAACCTACGAGCCGCATGGCTCTAATCAGCACCTGTTCACTCAACTTTAGTGATTGTGGTGATATTTCGGCCAACAAAGACCTCATAATGCAAAATTTTTATGCAAAACAATTTAAAAATACAAATACTAAAAGTCATTCAGAAACATAGGTTGCCATACACAATTCTACGGGTTTCCACGTTTGTCAACCAGTATGCAATAAATACTTAACCTGCTCACTCGACCAGCCATCTAAGCGAAGCTATATTTACATACGCGTATATTCCATTAGTTCATCACAGAATCAAAAGAATGCAGGCATGTTTACTCCGCTGCCATCCACAAAGTAACAAAAAAAACAGGTTATGCAGATAGCGCCACCAACGGCAAGCAGTTGAACGAAAGCGGAGACACGCGCTCTTGTAGAAACTCAGCCATCTGGGCAAATCAGGAGTACAGTAGGTCGTGCCTGCTAGGCCTAGTTCCAGCATGTTTCGAACGGTTTCTCGTCACCTAGAATTTCCAAATCTGCCCACTCTGAGCAGATTTTCCGTCTTCATCGCTGCACCGAAAAATCATCAGGAAAGTATGTTTCTGAGTATGCGCCGTGGTATTGCTTGTGTAGCGTACGTAGCTGAAAGTTAACGTGTTGTCGTACGCAGGCAGTGTTGCCGACTATGCCTTCAGTGTTTCATGAAGTCCAAATATACGTGTGTTTCCAAATATACCTGTGTGTCGCAGTATTGCATGTGTAGCGTTAGTAGCTGCTATAGTTGGCGTACTTCGCAGGCTGTGATGTGAATAAAATCATACCTTGAGTGTTTCATGTGTTAGTCACAAAGAAGTGTGTGTAGTGCACGTGTCAAGCTCTTAATCACAAAAAGTTTATTTTGCTTGTTACTTTGTAGTGTCGTACTTGTGTTCTGATGTCACAATATATTTCTCATAGTCATGTTCGAAAAAAGGCCCATTGTGAGGTCGACAGTCTGTTTGAAACTTTAGCAGAGTGTCACTCTGTAGCGTCACATGCACCGTATCTCCAGCGTCAAGCACGAGACGAAAGTTGTGGCAAAATACGCAGCACTCGAGTAACTATGCCTATGCAATATTCATTGGGAAGCGAACCGAGTGAAGTAGGATTGAAACTCGATAGTGGTGGTGACTTTGATAGCGACAGCACAGTTTCGGTGAACAGGGTCGATGGAGGCCTAGAACATCAGGATAGCGTTGGACAAGGAGAGTGAAACCTTCTCAATGTCTTTCCTGGATCGAATGCTTTAGAATCACGAGGAACAAAAGATTGTGATGTCAGCAGTGATTCACCTACCTATGCAAAAAGTCTGGCTAAGTGGGCAGTGGAACATAACATAACTCAGCGATCATTCACGCCTCTCTTGCGGCTCTTAAGGTCACATGATTGCTTCAGTGGCTTACCAAGAGATGCTCGTAGCTTGTTGGGAACCCCCCGTAACACTGCTGTTGCAGCAGGTATTGTACAACTGTCTCTTGGAACAGGCGTCTCTCATAATCATATGGTGGTTTTGGGACGTTAAACCCCACATATCAATCAATGTCTCTTGGAACATACAGTCATTATGGGCTCAGGAAAGGGCTGGAACACATTTTGGGCTCCGCAGAGTGTGTTCCAGATGTAATACCCCTTTGTTTTAATATAGATGGGCTTCCTTTGGGAAAGAGTTCGAAGCAGCAGCTTTGGCCAGTGCAGTGCTGTGCCCGTGGTCTAGACTTGGCTGATGAGTTGCAAAAACCTTTTCTTGTAGGCGCATTCGTGGGTCCTTCAAAGCCAGATTGTGCTAATGACTTCTTGAAGCCATTTGTTTCCGAGCTGAAGGAGCTGCTTCAGTCCGGTATATCGGTGTCTGGAAAAGTAGCAGAAATCAAACTCAAAAGCATCATCTGTGATGCGCCGGCTCGGGCTTTTGTATTCCAGATTAAAGGACACAGCAGTTACTATGG
This sequence comes from Rhipicephalus microplus, assembly GCF_043290135.1. Taxonomy (NCBI): domain Eukaryota; kingdom Metazoa; phylum Arthropoda; class Arachnida; order Ixodida; family Ixodidae; genus Rhipicephalus; species Rhipicephalus microplus. Next base: position 1,768,746 of record NW_027464596.1, read on the forward strand.
CTGTCCAAAATGCTCAGCAGAGGGTAGCTTTCATGAGAAAGTAGTTTTCTCTGCAACAGTTGGTAGACCTAGAACTGATGATTCATTTCGTCAGCAAGAGGACATGGATCACCATCTGGGAGTGACAATCTTGACTGAGCTTCCAATAGACCGCATCACTTGTGCACCACTTGATCCAATGCATCTGTTTTATCTTGGTGTGATGCGTAAACTTGTGAACCTGTGGTTTTCAGGACCTCTCAGTGTTAGAATCGTGTCACTAAACCGAATAGAAATATCAAAACGCATCAAAACGCAGCTGTTCTCTTGAAAAGCCCGTTCCTCAGGTGTTTGCACGTAAACCAAGGTCATTTGATGAAAAAGACAAGTGGAAGGCCACTGAGTTCAGACAGCTCTTGCACTACACTTGACCTGTGGTACTTGAAGGCAGCCTTTCTGCTGCTGCCTATGCTGATTTCTTGACACTGCACGCAGCATCAAGTATCCTTAGCACATCTTCTCTCTGTCCTGAGCATGCAGACTATGCACAAACTCTTTTGGAGCATTTTGTCAGAGGCTTTGTGGAATTGTATGGCACGTCAAATGTCTCGTACAGTGTTCACTGTCTTTTGCATCTTGCTGCGGATGCGAAGGTGCATGGTACTTTCGAATCTTTTTCAGCATTTGCTTTCGAAAACAATTTGCAGATGATCAAAAAGCTTCTTCCCCGGTCAGGCTGTCCCTTCACCAATTGTACAACAGGTTAAAAGAAAGTGACAACCTACAGAGCTTTTCCTCATCATGCACTGTTAATGGATATGAGCTGCTTGGTAGCCATGATGCAGCTGTTACACCTGCAGGTTGTATGAACCCTCAATATAAGGCAGTCAAGTTTCGTTCTTTTACGGTTACTCCTAAAGCAGCCAACAACTGCTGCAAAGTTGAAAATGCGATTGTCCTTGTTGATGCTATAGCACACAGTAGCCAAGATGAGAGCCCTTGCATTGTAGGAAGGCATTTTCTAGAAGTGAAACCACTGTACACTCAACCGTTTGACTCTACTAGGCTCAGTATTGCTGTTGTTGACGGGCTTTCAAATGTCCAGTGCTGGTCAATCACTGACATTCAAAATAGGCTGGTTATACTTCCTCACCATAATAAGTTTGTAGTTGTACCTTTACTTCATACGAGCTAGCTGGAACACCGTTCCTATGTTGGAAGAATAAACACTGTTTATGTTCTAGCTCCTGGCTAATTTGTTGAATGCAGGCTACAGCAATGAAGAACTGAAATTTGTGCCAATGTTCTGATAGAAAGATATTTTTATCTCTTCTGAAAAATGCATTCAGCATAGCGATGTTTCTTAATGTTTCCATTTAAGTGAGTGTATTAAAGGGACACGAAAGGCAACTATTAAGTTGACGTTGATTGTTGAAATAGCGGTTCATAAACCTTTTAGTGCTATTTTTGTACCAAAAAAGGGCTTATTTTGAAACAAAATGCAGTTTTAGTTGCCCGCATGAGGTTAGAGCACTTCAAATTATGCGCCTCAAAAACAGAACCGACTCGCGTCTCTGTTGCCGTGCACAACAATCGCCCAGCTTTAATGCACAGTCGCCGACACGAGTAGACAGAAATCAGTGGGATCCACAGCAGCAACAGCGGCCATTGATAAATTTACTGCCATTGGCTCTGAGATGGCAGATGTGCTTGGTTTAACCGCGCCCCGCTAGACGGCACGACCTGTCCAGTTTAGCCACACAAAAATCGAATTTTCGAAGTACTCACGCCACTCTCCTTAGTAACATCTGGCATTCTTTTTTTTTTCATGAATCAAACAAAAACGAACAAGCAGCATTTTATTGCGTCTCTTGTTGCATAGAAGGTTCTTCATTTAGTGCAGCTAGATCGATTACTAGTGATTAATTTTAGACGGTTCGTATGACGTCATTGGTATCATTTTGAGAATGTCCTACTGTGGCGTTTGCATTCTTGTGCATTAACCTTAATTTTACAGTAAGTAGGGCACTGCTGTTGATATTGTCGATTTAGAGGTTGTCATACATCGAGCTTTCACTCTGATGCAAATTGTTATTTTTTCTTTAGTGTCCCTTTAATGCTTGCAGTATTTAATAATATTTCAATAAAGAAAGGTCGTGCTGCCATTATGTCATGTTGTAGCCTCTGCTACTAAAAATTTTCATACCACATTTATGGTTTTGTTACTTTTTCTTGAGTTAGTTTGGCAGATGAGAATCGTCTTATATGTCCACTGAAATCTGAGAACACACAAACAAAAAATGGAAGTTATCGCTTGATCTTTAGAAATAAAATTAACTAGTCAATGTTTATGTTCATTTTTTGTCTGAGAGTGGTCACAGACAATTTTTTTACAGATGCACTTTTCCATTGTGGAGTTTACTGAAGAGCAAACAGTAGCTGTTGTGCGCAACATATGGATCGTTGGTGGCAAATGCTATTGGCCACCAGGACCTGGCTGCAAGATGGCAACTGTTCAGAAAGCAAAAGCCCCCAACAGAGACTGGAAAAGATACAGCATTGTGGTGAAAGCTACCTATAGTACGTTTATTATAGATAGCTTTAACTTGGGTATAATGCATTAAGTTTCTCTGAATGTGTGGGTTCTTATTATAGGCACATATCAAGAGGCTCGTAGAAATCTGGATCAAGCTCAGTATTCTGATGTTGAATCTGGGTACCTTCAGAAACAGAAGGTTAGACTGACCTTTTGGCTTACCATCGTGCTATCCATATTGCATTTGTTTTTTTCCCCACTCCACAAACCTGCTTTGCAGTTTTGAGACAAAGCCCAGAGTCTGTTGTTCTGTCTTTTTGATAAGGTGTCAAAGCCAAGTCGTTACATCAGCGATGATGAAATGTCTACTTTTCATTCACGCCCCACTGGTTCAACTAGGCCGTCTGTAGATGAACGTAAGTTATCACAAAAAGAGGTTATTCTCTTATGTAACATTCCTTTCTGCATGCAGGAATGGAGAACACTTGTGCAAATGCTTGCGATGAATTTCATGAAGCAAACCAGCTGCAAAAGATTGGCAACCATCAGAAAGGAGAGGTAAGTAGCAGCTCACCCTTTCACAATACTGTACTATAGGTCTCTCTTTGTTGCTACGTTCGTTCAGTGCTGCATGCATATTTCTTTTTAAGATGTCAAAGCCAATCCACACTTCTAGTGCTTGTTTGGAACCCCCCAGCAGCTTTCCTGGCCCATCTGGTTCAACGTGTAAGCAAATACGACCTTAAGAGTGCTTCTTGTTTGACATTGTTTTCAATAAGGAGGGTTACAAAGGGTGAGTGTCGCGACATTACGGTTTTGTCGCGACACTCACCCTTTGTAACCCCCCTTACACAATGCCCTGCAACAAGGGCCTGTAAGGTTTTTTTAAATAAAATAAAAATAAAATAAAATTTGCAGACAGAGACTGCAACACTCCCGCAGAAAACACTGAAGGTAATTATTCACATTTCTGGTCTCTTCTCAAGTTCACTAACTAATCAATACTTTGCAGATCATTCAAGTGACTCTGATGAATTAGAAAATGATTGTGGTAAGCATTGCACTCTTCTTACGGTGGAGAGCATATAATGAATAAGCTATGAAATTTAAAAAGTTTCCTTAAAAAAGGTGCCATTAAAGCATGTAAATAAGCTTAGCTGTATTTAAACCTTGACTTTTTTTAAGCTGTGTTGTAAGGCTGTTAGGAGCCCAGCTAAATAAATTGCATAGTTTCCCATGAGTGAATATTCAGTTATCCCTATATTCTGCACAGCTGGGTGATGTTGCAGCACTTTCTTTTCAGAGATGCTGGATGGCCAGGAGACTGAAGCTGGCACACGTGACTCTGGTAAACTGTGAAAGCTTCTCTTTAGCCATGCGTTTTCAGTTAATATGTGCCCCGTTAAACTTCTCAGTCCTGTACTGACACTTTGTTAACCAAACCTACATAGAAATTTTCATGTTTCATCTGCAGCCATGGCTTCACCTCCTGCTCAGGCAAAAAACAAGAAGGTGCTAACTCAAGAGGGTACGTTTTTTATCAACGAATGGTATTTTCGTACATATTGTCTCTTTAAAGTGCAACCTCGAATGCATGTTCATGTTGCCTGTTGCAATGTAGGGCTAGTGTACTTGAGAAAACTTTGTGTGCTGTTTTTTGTTGTAAATACAGATTTTTCCATATTCACTAAAGTAAAGCTTGTGTTATTTCCCCTTTCCTTCACCTCCATTTAGGGTAGCAAAATGAGCCAAGCCCTGCCTTTCTGCTTCGTTTTTCTTTCTCACTATATTCTTACTTCACCTGCGTGCCTCACTGTTTAGGCATATATGGAGTTTCTGTAAAGGACTTCTGACAACGAAATATAAAGCTTGAAATGTTTGCGTTCATTGATTGTCTAGCTTACACTGACATTACTGATGAGCACATCATTCCAAATTAATGTGGTGAACATTGTCCTTGAAAAATTTCACTGGTTTTTGCATTACCATTATTATTTATCTGAATAGGCAGCACATCTGGATATTGTCACTAGTATGATGAGGACAGGGCACCCTGTGATAACGATTAAGGAGAGTATTCTCAGTCTCGCAGACAAGTGTGCAGGGTTTTTCTTCCCTCAGTTGTGTGGCTGCTGTCAATGTGGTTCTGGCTGTTGGCACCAGTGCATGGCTTTTTTAGGTACCATAGCACAAAGTTTTTTTTTCAAAAGGGCACACTTATGATAGAAATGTTAGTGCTCGTTAGGTTTGTGTATTGTATCGTTTATTTGTTTATAGAAATTTTCATGCTAACACTTCCCTGCAGTGTCACACCCGGCTGACTTCCACCAAAGAACCATATGCACTTTCAAGGCTGCCAAAGTGCAACCACACCCGGCCATCCACGTCGTCCGTCTCTTTTTATGTATGTGAAAAAATTGAAGCACTGTTCCGGTTCTTCGCACAATATACCAGCTCACCCAAGCTTCAACGTTAGCACATCTGGCGTCATGGAACTCTCCTGTTAGGTCACTTGTTCATAATTTTAGATGGGGGTTATGATTGATGATGTCGTGATGTATTATAATTATACTTGGATAGTTATGATGCATTACAATATTTGAAGTTTACTTTTCGGATTATCAGAGCTAAAAATTAGCACAAAAGTCACAAAGATTGGTTGTCAGGGGTTTGCAGGCTTTTTGTACCATTTTATTTCAGAGTTCCAGAATGAAGTACTTGTGAGGCTGACAGTGCTGCGAATGCTTCAAAAGCAGCATGGGAAACTTCTACATGGGCTGATCGGTCGGTTTCGGTTCAATGCTGCTAAAGGAAATGCACCTTTAGTTTCCAGCCCGTTCTCAGAGTACAAGTCACTGAAACTGTTCGATGACAAGTTGACTGGCCAGATGAAAGATACGCTTGTAAGTGCATTGAGATTGTGTGTTGTGTGTGTTTTTATATCTGAGGGCCACCTAATGTCTTCTTTTCAGCACTAGAGCAGTGTGTAAAGCTTCAGCCTCTACTGAATAGAATTTTAATTTGTCTCCTAGGATACGTATACTTATAAAAATTTGAAGTAATCGATGTATTCTTTTATTCAAGCCTGTATTTTCATATATATTCATGACATATGTGCAGTTTTCATTTCGCTCTTACGATAAGTGTGTATTGGCTTGCCTCTATTTCCGGTGGAAGAGCACGCGAAAAAAGGTGGCAGCAAGGCCGCTGCATGCACAAAAAGAATTCTCTCATACCTACTTTGCGACAATCTCGCAGCACAGTTTTCATGGTTTGGTAAAAAGAGAAAACACCAATTCAGCCAGCTCCGTCTCGCTTCTTGCATAATAAGTGAGTGTTTTTTATGTATTTGATTGAGCGTCTCTCTTGTTTCCTCGGTGAAAGCGGTCTCTCTGTTCAATTCAAATGAGCCATCAGGTGGCTGCCATCCAGATTTTTTTTTAACTGTTTGAAGCATCGTGTTTTTGCTTCTATGTTTATAGACAGCAGGGAGCTTAACCAGAAAGCTGTTAATTGGCTAACTATGCCAGGTTATTGTTCTTGTAGTGTTGTTACTGGTGGATAAAGAGGGGGAGGGGATTCAGATGCCCTGACACCTTCCTCTCCTTCATTCATGGAAACCTGGTGGGTGTGTCGCAGCCCAGTACTGTTAATGAATCACCTTAGTATTTAGTTTCTCTTAAAAACTGATGAAAGAAAGGTGTCTTTTGGTGTGACGAGCGTGCTGCTCGTAGTATTGCAAGGGTTCATGGCAGCCCAGACAAGGTTGCATATCTATACCAACCAATAGAAAAGGTAAATATATACCTTATTTTGAACATGGAAATAGAGTTAATGTCAATGAAGGAACAACATGGGGAATATAATCAAAGTGCACAAAATATTACTAAATAAGTCACTTGCACTTATACTAAATAAGTCACTTTCACTTACAAATTTATTACAAATGTAAAGCTTCAAGTATCAGACTTCTATATAGCTGCCCCTCTCCCTGGACAGACTCTTGCATGACAATTGTCATCTGAGAGGAAATCGGGCTGTTGGCCAAATCAGGCTATTGGCATGATTGAATTTTTAAGTTGGTGTCACTTTTTTCTCTCAATCAACTATTGCTTTGACTTTCTCAAAGGTGCTGTGCAAAAAGTTCATCCTGCAGATGAATTCACCATAGAAGCAGCCGTTCGAGAATGGTTGCATCATGCCCCAGCAAGGCATAGAAATGCAGCAAGAGGTATATGCATTTTGCAGTAAGCTTAAAGGAAGTGACAGCTAATTTCTGCTGTGCCCAGTTTTTTTCTGTCGCAATCGAAGCTCGTTGGTCTCAGTATTCTGTCGGTGTGATGTAAATGGAAAACACTGTAAAAAATTTTGTATAAGCTGTGTGGATTAGTTCGTGCTTGGAAAACGAGCTAGAAACAGTGATGTGTGAGCATGATAACTGTTGTGTTTTGGGTTTTCAGCTTCAGTTTCGGATTGACATGTGCGGATGCCAGGGGGCGCCGCTCTGGCACCTAGGATTTCAAGGCGACTGTAAAATAAAGCAGAGTGTGTTGGGTAACCGTAAAGTGCGGTTGTGCTTTCTTTCGGCGCTTGGCGCCAACCCGCGTGTTCGGGCTGGTCGGTGTCGCCGCCGGCCGCGTACGTCTCCGTCGGCCGTCTTCTTCTTCTTCTGCTTCGTCGGGACCAGCCAGCCCGCAACACAGCGATGGCGACGAGGACTTGTAAGAACCCGTTTCCTTCTCCGTGTTCGTGCTAACCCTAGACGCTCTTTGTTCCCAGCAAGGTGGCTACTGCGTGCTGCGTCGCTTCATTTCTTCATTCAGCTACGCCGCCTCTGACTTCGTCTTCAAACAGTGTACTGGCGTCATTTTCTTCTCGCCTGCACCTCTCCATTCTTCTTGCTTGAAATGGCGTCTCCTATTCCACCTCCCCTATTTCTTCATTCGCCCAGAGACCCGCCACTTCCGTGGGTGGACTGGAAGTTGGTGTTTCAGGCCTACGAAGACGCGGCCGGGGAGGACGCCAGCAAGCCCGAGCGTCGCAAGGCTCTGCTGCTCAACGCGTTGGGCCCTGCCGGGTTAAAGCTCTTCTATACTTTGGAAGCCACCAACGCGTCGCCGACGCCAGCGTTGGGCGATGCCTTCAAGAATGCTGTTGCTCTTTTCGATGAGCATTTTAAAGATGTTTTGTGCGATTATCTCGCACGCGTGAAATTCCAAGAAAGGCGACAATTGCCTGGTGAGCCAGTCGCCGAGTTTATTACTTCTCTTCGAACGCTCGCCGGGTCGTGTGGCTTCGGCGCGCTCGAGGACGATATGATCCGCCATCAGCTTTTCACCGGGGTAGCCTCGCAAAACGTCCGCTGCCGCATGCTTCAAAATGGCTCTTCGATTTCATTATCCGAAGCCCTCTCGATTGCGCGAGAGGACGAGCTTATTCGCTCCCAGTTGAAGCAATTCGCTCCGCATTCAGTGCAGCAACTTTCTGCTGCGGGGGGCCAAGGCGGCGGCTCTTCGTTTTACGGGACGCGTCAACACGGCGGCCCTTCATCTTTGTCTCGGCGCGGCGGCCAACATGGCGGCCCCTCTGAGTCACGGGGGCGAGGAAGCCGACAATATGGCGACCCCATTCCGCCAAATTCTGGTTTTCAGGAACAGCACCGAGCTCCTAATTCGCGTTCGCAATTTTCTTGTCCAAGCGCAACCGCACATTGCTTTCGTTGTGGATCGGCTCGGCATTTAGCCAATTTTGCGCAGTGTCCCGCGGGAAACCGCACCTGTCTTGTGTGCGAAAAAATCGGACATTTTCAGTCCGTATGCAATTCCCGTCCAGGAAATTTTTCGGAACCAGTTTCTTCGTCCGCTCCTTCGAGCACTGCACAAACCAATATGGTCACTGTTTTAAATGTGGATGGCCTCCACACCACGTCCGAGCCCAGCATCGTAGTTTCAGTGGGCCATGTGCCCTTGTCATTTTTCGTGGACACTGGTGCCTCAGTCTCTTTAATCAGTGCCGCTGACTTTCATAGTCATTTTTCCAACATTTGGCTTTTGCCTTCACACGTCGTTCTACAAACATATTCCAAGGAAACGATTGATAATTTTGGTCAATTTACAGCTCAGGTCTCCTATTGCAGTCGCACTGCTTCCATTACTTTTTATGTAACAGCCAATGGCAGCTCACTTTTGGGACGTGATGCCATCAGGGCTTTGTCCATCAACATCGTCGGTGCGTCTATGACGTGTGCTCAAGTCGACGTCCAAGATGATCTTCCGGCCAACGCGCCTTCTGAATTCCACCATCTGTTCACCCGTGAACTGGGTTGTGTGCGTGGTTTTGTGCATAAAGTGATGCGTCGACCAGGTGTGTGCCCTTTTCATGCCCTGTGCGTGCCAAGCTGCGCCGCATTCCTCTTTTTCTCCGTGAGCAAGTCTCTGCGGAACTGTCTCGCCTTCAAGCCAGCGGAATCATCGAGCCTGTCTCTGCTTCCGACTGGGTTTCTCCACTGGTCGTCATCAAGAAAAAAGATGGATCCCTTCGATTATGCGTCGACTTACGAGAACCGAACAAGGCGATCGTCGTAGACGGGTGTCCACTTCCTCGCATTGAAGAACTGCTTCATCAGCTCTCCGGAGCAGTATGTTTCTCCAAGCTGGACCTCGTGTCCGCTTATCACCGAGTTGAACTTTCTGGGTGCAGTAGAGACTTGACCGCATTAGTATTGCACGAAGGCTTGTTTCGGTTTCGCCGCCTGTGTTTCGGGCTTGCATTTGCCCCTGCAGTGTTTCAGAAAATGATGTCAACTATTCTTAAGGGTTGTAATGGCGCCCTTTGTTACTTGTATGATATTTTGGAGTGGGGACAGACTCGGGAAGAGCACGATGCTAACTTACATACTGTTCTCAACCGCATCAGTGAATGTGGTATGAAACTTAATAACAAGTGCATCTTTTCTGTGAATGAGTTACAATTTCTAGGACATAATGTCAGTTCCCGCGGCTTGACAGCTGTTGAATCGAAAGTTCAGGCCATTGTCAATGCCCCACGGCCTACTGATGTTTAATAAAAACCTTGCAATCTTTTTTAGGTCTTGTTGGTTATTATGCCAAGTTTGTTCCTCACTATGCTGATGTTGTGGAACCACTGCGTACTCTACTTCGTCAAGCACAGCCTTTTAACTGGTCAGCTGAAGCTGAGCAGAGCTTCATTCAAGTTAAGTCAATACTGGCCTCAAAGCCAGCCGTTAGTATTTTCAATGAGAAGCTTCCCATCGTCATCACGACAGATGCGTCCGATGTTGGACTGGGAGCAGTGTTTCAACAACTCAGAGATGATCAGCTGATCACTATTGCTTTTGCATCTCGTACATTGACCGCTGCTGAACGCAGATATTCAGTAGGAGAGCGTGAAGCTCTCGCATGTCTTTTTGCCTGTGAGAAATGGCATGTTTACTTGTGGGGCCGGCACTTCACATTACGTACAGATCACCAAGCACTAGTTGCTCTTCTTTCTGCAGGATCTGAATGTCAGCGCCCCATTCGCATTTCCCGCTGGTGTGCCAAACTCATGTATTATAATTTCAGTGTTAAATATTGTAAAGGTTCTAATAACGTGGTTGCTGATGCACTGTCGCGCCTTCCTCTTCAGATACCGGTTACTGAAGAGCGGGATGAGGAAGTTGTTTCATCAGTTACTTCCTGCATTACTAAAGCTGAGCTTCAGGCAGCTACAGCTGCAGATTCCACTTTGTCTCAAGTTCTCAAATATTTACGTGAAGGATGGCCTTCCAAATGTGCTCTTGCTTCTGAATTCTTGCCTTACTTTACTTCACAGTCCGACAGAAACTGTCTTGTGTCGAGGACTTGCTTTTCCGTGATGAACGCGTGATTCCCCCTGCTTCTTTCCGTAACAAGCTAATACAGCTTGCCTATGAGACCCATCCAGGCATTGTCCGCACCAAACAGAATCTCCGAGACAGGTACTGGTGGCCAGCCTTAGACAAGAAGGTCGAGCATGCAGTTTACAACTGCCATATATGTCAGGCAGCTGACAAGTCTGCCAAACCTGCATTTTCTCCGTTGCACCCAGTCCAGTGGCCTGATTGGCCTTGGCAGAAACTCGGCATTCACATCATCGGTCCTTTGCATAATGTTCCGCAAAATGCCCGGTTCATTGTTTCTCTCATCGACTACCATTCCAAATGGCCAGAAATTTGTTTCACACATACGGTTACTTCTGAGGTCATCATTGAATTTCTGTATTCAATCTTCAGCCGGGAAGGGTTTCCTGATGCCATAGTTACGGACAATGGTCCACAGTTTCAGTCCCAACATTTCGAGGCTTTTCTTTCACAACGAGGAATTCAGCTCTTGAAATCATCAGTTTTCTATCCCCAATTAAATGGCCAAATCGAGCGCTTAAATCGCGTTCTGAAGGAACATATCCAGATCGCCCAATTAGAGCACCGTCCCCTCAAGCAAGTCTTGACTGAATGTTTAGCTTCGTACAGGTTCACATCACAAGGCACCACTGGAGTGTCTCCTGCTCAACTTCTCCACGGTAGGCAACCGCGAGTTGCTCTCGACATAGTCTCTTTGCCTCGTAACATAGCAGTGTCTTCTCCTGATCAAATTCGTACCAGGGTTTTTTTCTCGTCAACAAGCAATGAAAAAGTATGACAACACCTGTCGAGCTGCAAAGCAGTCCAAAGTTTGCACTGGCGATCTAGTCAAGGTTCGTGTGCCAGGCAAGCGCCCCAAGTATCGGGGTCCTTACAAAGTCTTGGGCCAGGTTAGCCCCACTTATTTTCGCTTAAGTGATGGTAACATCTGGAATGCTTCGCGCCTTGTTATTTTTCATACGGATTCGCCTTCAACACCTAAAAGTCTTCCTCATCACGTTCCGTCTGCGCCTTTCAACTATCCATCAGATTAATACATGTGGCCTCCATGTACAGGCATTTCTTCTTCAAGGGGGGAGGAGTTATCAGTCGATGTCGCTGGTTCAAGTACACCAAGTCATACGGTTCACTTCGAACCTTCAAATACGGCTGATACCGTTGAACCGAACTCCGGTCCGCAAAATTCTTCCGAAGCTCATGCTGCGAGCTCTGATGAGACCGCAAATTTTAACGCTCATTCAGAGCCTTCACAATCTTCCACTGCTCTTGATGTATCACATCAGAGCAGAAGTGACCAAGGTGCAGACACACCCGATTCTACACCCAAAAGGGCCCGCCCAAAGCGAAAGCGGCAGAAGCCGCGTCGGTTCGAAGACTACGTGACGTAGAACTCTTGTTCGGCACAGTTGTGTACATTTTTTTGTTTGTCAGTGCATTTTCAGGACTTGTAGTGTGTGAGTTCGGTGTGCCGTGTTCTAAATTTTCATATGTTCTAATGTACATACCTTGTAAAATATGTTGGTATCGAGCATATATAAATATAAACAGTGTATAGGTGTGCTTTTTTCGAGGAGGGGATGATTGTTGTGTTTTGGGTTTTCAGTTTCGGTTTCCGATGGACATGTGAGGATGCCAGGGGGCGCCGCTCTGGCACCTAGGATTTCAAGACGACTGTAAAATAAAGCAGAGTGTGTTGGGTAACCGTAAAGTGCAGTTGTGCTTTCTTTCGGCGCTTGGCACCAATCCGCGTGTTCGGGCTGGTCGGTGTCCCCGCCGGCCGCGTACGTCTCCATCGGCCGTCTTCTTCTTCTTCTGCTTCGTCGGGACCAGCCAGCACGCAACACAGCAATAACGGTCATATGCCAGCACTTTGTAAGTTAGTAGGCTACATCAGTAGTTCTGCTCATCCAGTGGAGACACCTGTTTATGGTAAAACTAGTACACAGCTTTTTTGAATCTCACATAAAGACAACAGCGTATATAATGCCTGTTGAGTTTGCCTACAAAAGCACTAGAGTGGATCTTCATGCAATTCCAGACACCGCATTTCACAGCAGGTCTGCTGCTCTACTGTTGCCATAACGGCAGCTTTGCTTCCTAGATTATTTGATCTCATTATGCTATCGAATAAATAAACTTCACATGGCTGTGTGGCATAAAGACCACATTTTTAAAGCACAAGTATAATGCATTAAATGACAAGAAATTGCATATATATCTCAATTTTGTGTCACATAGTACCAAGCCAACCCTGCACAAGCGGTAAATGCATTTTTAAACAAAAATTTATGCCGAACTTTATACTTCCTACTTAAATCACAAGCGGCATGGTCAAAATAGTCACGAAAGTTTAGTTTTCATTTGTTACTAAAATTTTGTGACATGTTCTGATGAATTGTTGATCCATTTATTGGTTGTGTTTCTCATCATAATTGGACGTTAAGTCGCCTCTGAGAAATTTTCAGCAAGTTGAATGTTATCCCATAGCTTTATGGCACCATGTGGCAGACAATTACGCATACACTGGAAACTCAAGTTTGTGTCCAGTGTAGCTTTTATCTGCTGCACTGTTGTATGAGAACATCGCTTCCTTTTGTAGTAGGATGTTTCGAAACTGACATTTACAATGAAGCACAAATTACAGAAATGTCTTTGTATGTATTGATACTCATAAGACACGAGGGCATTTCAAGGTGCTTTTTAGGTTCTAGAAGTAGCTATACTTACATATGCTGAAACGAGTAACATCGTTATTGCTAATGTATGCAATAGTCATCTGCATTTGCTGTGTTTCTGAAGTAGGCATCATCTTTCTCAATTCTTCTGCTAAGTTCAGGAGTAGAGCATCACAATCCAAGCCAAGCATTTTTTTTCTCATGGTAACATAGTATCGCTGGTATGCTGTTGCTTGGAATGTCTTATAGTATTTGCTTTCACTGTTTCTGGATAGCTAATATTGATTCCCTTTTTTCTTGTATTTTTAGGATCAACTGGTTGTGACCAGTAGCCATTTTGCATCAGGAATCTTTCAAGTGGACCTTCTTTTCAAAAGGAACTTCATTGAAGATTTTCGTGGAGCAATTTTTTATTCAGATTACTTGAAGCGTTCAAGGCGAACTTTAATGAAGACCTTTGTATTGTAATTTTTCATTCAAATAATTTAAGGCTTTTAAGGGGAACATCGTTTAGCAATTTTTCATTCTTGTCACTTCATAGCGTTTTGAGTGAACTTCATTGAACTTTTGTACATTTTCATAACAATGAAACTTGCAAGGGGAACTTCGTCGAGAATTTTTGGTCAGCAATTTTTTATTCACATCTCTTCGAAGCGTTCAAGGCGAACTTCATTGTAGACTTTTGTATAGTAATTTTTCATTCGCATAACTTTAGAGCTTTCAAGGGGAACTTTCATTCACGTCACTTCAAAATGTTCAAGGTGAACTTCATTGATCGAACTTCTGTACATTCTCATAACTTTGAAACTTTCAAGGGGAACTTCGTCTAAGATTTTTGGTCAGCAATTTTTTATTCACGTCACTTCAATGCGTTAAAGATATCTTCATTGAATAATTCTGTACAATATTTTTTCATTCACATACCTTCACTTGCATTCAAAGACTGATTTAATTTTATGTTCAATAAGTGTGTTTGAAAACAATGTGCTGTCTGTTGCATTAGATCTCTAAGGTCTTAAGGACCCAGCATAAACATGCAGGTTAGACGGCAGCTTGTGCTTGATGATAATGCCAGGCTGTTTGGGCTTTCTTTACCAAATATTGCTAAAATTTTGTGAATGAGAACTTTTTTTTTCTATGCACATCCTCAGACTTGCTGCGTGTATAGTTCTGTGTGCCAGAGGCCTGCGCTCCCAAGTTTGATGTCTGACAGCAATCCGGCCAGCTTCATGTCTTTGATGCTTTACCGCATGTAGTTGGTTTGTTAGACCTGCAGTCTCATGGCAGTCTTGCTCATTGCTGCTCGGCTGTACTTTATAGTGTTTGATACCCACAATAAAGTACAGCCGAGCAACTATGAGCAAGACTGCCATGGGACTGCAGGTCTAACACACCAACTACATGCGGTAAGTGTGAACAGTGCATGAAAAAAGCTTTTATTTAATAAATGGCAATGTCTATGTATATCTATTAAATGTCCATTCAGTGTCCATTGTGCAACGTACCCGCAACCTTACTCGGAGGAGCATTTTATAGTTACGGGTACATCTAATCTTCGTAATTTAGATTTCTATGGATATCTAAGAGACATTTACAATGTCCATGAGAAACATACCATAGATGTCCATACAATATTTGTGGTTCACTGGGAAGATCCTGTCTTTTTTGTCCTTTCTCGAACAGTTTACGGCGTCGTGACGACACGACGTCTCATCCTCTGGCCAGCAGGGACATTGCCTGGCGGGCATAGGCAGCCGGCCGGTCGGCTACTTGATTGAGGATTAAAAGAGCGCCGCTCCCCGTCAGCTCTGGCGCCAGTCACAACAGCTTCCCCTCACCAGATGAGTCGCTGAGGGCATCAGTCACCACTGCTGCTCGCAGGTACGATGAAAGGGTCCATAGTTGAAAGTCGGGAACTCGCCTTCGCTTGCCGCATGGTCTGGGGGATTGCCGAAATCTTCGACAGCGTCTGGCAGACTAGGTGCCGAAGGGGTTCAGAGCCTCACCAGTAGACTGCATTACGCACATTGGCGTCTGCCCAGATGAATTGCCGGGCCAATTCTAACAGCTCCTTTACTGCCCGGAAAATCTCAGCTGGCCAGCGCTCCCAATTGCTGGGCACGAAGAGAATGGCTGGTGACGAGGACGATGGCCTGGTTTTGACCCTCCAGCTGCGAACTCGTAACCAACTCCCAAACTAGCTCACAATGATCGACAACAGCAAGGCGAACCACACAACACAGTACCATGCTGCAGTCAAGCACATTGGACCCGCTCAAAACCCTCCAGGCTTCTCAAGAAACACAAACAAAAGAAAAACCTGTACGCTAAAATTTTGAGACAATTTGGCGCCGCCAAAGTTACAACAATCGTGGACGTGGAGATGCTTACCAAAGATGGAACAAATTGCCATGCGAGAAAAGCACACAAAGGCAAATACAATTTGGCCCTATATAATCATGATTATGCTCTTTCAAAACTAGCTTCCTACCATCAATCTCACTCGTAACAGAGCAGCATCTTCCGCAGCTCTCACATTCAGTTGATCTGCGAACCTGCTGCGCTCTTCACACGTGCTAGCCTTCTCTAATGCTCTGGACTGCATCTCACTCATTGGATCATCGCACTTCTCCTTTGCTACAGTTGCGGATGGTTGAAACTTCCGCCGCATTGCTTCAATTTTACCTTCCATAAGTTTAAATTCTAAGTCGCCGACCAACCGTTTTCTGACAACTAGGAAATTGGCCTCGGGTGCTTAGCACTACTAAGTTGTAACTTTTATCCGCTGACTTATCACTAACTCAATATAACACAACCAACTACTTGAGTTTTACATGAATCCTGCCAGATCCTATACACAAGGTATCTGGGGGCCCTTTTTTTCTCTATTATTACAAACTTGCAAGGCGTAGTCGAGAGTACCTACTTTTAGGACACCCTGACACCAACAAAAACTCACTCGTAACAGATCAAACTGCATCCTATAAATCCTAGAAATGTATCTCAAGCCTCAGAATTTGGTGAACGCAATGCTCTCAGCTCAAGTGATCATTAGATCCTTATAAGCAATCACTAAAAGAACAAAATGAAGGAAATAAACCTCTCATACTACACGCTCATTTGTTGAATGTAGCTTCATGTCAGCCTACCCTAGCATGACATCATACTATCATCCAAAGAGCGCTAGCATACCAACACACACCTAATCATAGGTCATTTCGCTATAACTAATAGGCACCACTCTTTCAAATTTAGCGGGCGTACCAAATCTTCATCTCTGACCAACATGCTTTTAGCTCGAAGAAAACTAATTTCACGCAGTCGGCAGACTGATGCGGGCCACTGCTTCCTTATAAAAACTAAACTAAAAACACTTACAATGCTTTTATAAAATCTAGAAGGGAAAAACTGCTGCTACACGAACTAGCCAAAAGTAAGTTGCGGATGGCGGATGGCTGACCGTTGCGGATGGCTGAAACTTCCGCCGCATTGCTTCGATTTTACCTTCCATAAGTTTAAATTCCAAGTCGCATGCTTGATCACGCTCTTTTCTATCCCTTTTTTCCTTTTCCTCTCTTTCCTTTTCCTCTTTTTCTTTCTCCTTTTTCTTTCCATACTTTTCGTTTCTTCTTTTTCTCGTTTCTTATTTCATTTCTCCAACCTTTTCAAAGCTTTTAATGCGTATTCAATATCCTTCTCACTGCCGCTTCGCAAAATTAGCTCTAAGATTTGTGACCTTCTCATTCCTTCCTTAATCTTAATACCCAGGTAATTACATAAATACAAAAGTTCGTCTTTTAGCAGTGCGTATACCTCCATGATTGCGATTTGTCTTTGGTCTTGCCTCTCGCACAATTGTAGGTGATCCCTAAAACACACTCAGCACTCAGACTAGGTGATCTTCCTAACTTCAAATCAAGCAATCCAGTTTATACTAAACTCACACAATGAAACCTGGACAGTTAAAGCAAGGACCAAGCATGCATCTCAACACAGCACCATGTCGCGAGGTTCATCACACCGCTGCCAACCAGTTGTTGCGAATAGGAGTCTACCCGGTATCTTGTGGTGTAACCGGGTAGAGGAAACGAACGCTGACAAAAGAGGATACGAAAAACTAACAGGTTTATTGCACTATTCACAATTATTTACAGCAAAGAAAGGTTAGGGGTTTCACAAATTACGAGGTACATAGTTCCGAGCATCCTCCAGCCCTCTGCGGCGTCGTTTTAAGCCCTGTTGGGCTTCTCCTTTCCGAGTGGAACACTAATCACACATAAAACTGGTCAGGGGGACGAGCATGCACGGCCCACGTGAACGTCCAATATTGAGTCGTGATCACTGCACTGCAAGGTGGCACCTGCGAGGCTCTTCCACATCGTGTGTGTGCTGCTAGTCGAGAGGTCCCAAGCTCCTGACAGCATACATCAAAGGGTCCATCGATTTGTTCGCTCAATTAGCGGGGCGATTTGCGGCGGCCGCCACGGTCTCTTCCAAGGAAGATGCTGTCTTTGTTTTCCTCTCTCAAACGGTTTACGGCGTCATGGCAACACGACATCTCACCCTCCGGTTAGCAGGGACAATGCCTGGTGGGTAGGCAGCCGGCCAGTCGGCTACTTGATTGAGGATTGAAAAAGCGCTGCTCCCCGTCAGCTGTGGCGCCGGTCACAACAGCTTCCCCCTCGCCAGATGAGTCGCCAAGAGCATCAGTCACCGCTGCTGCTCGAAGGGACGATGAAAGGGTCTGTAGTTGAAAGTCAGGAACTCGTCTTCGCTTGCTGCATAATCTGGGTAATTGCCAAAAACTTCGACAGCGTTTGGCAGACTGCCGCCAAAGGGGTTGAGAACCTCCCCAGTAGACCGGCTTACGCACAATGGAGTCTGCCCAGACGAATTGCCGGGCCATACGTAACATGGCAAAAGAGTACCCAGAGAGAATTATCGATGCTGCTATCAGCCGGGCGTGTAGTTTAGATAGGAACAAAATTTTGTCGGGCTCGAAACCACGCCATTCAAAAAACCAAAATAACCTTGTCGTGACACACTCGTCCACACTACCGCACCTCAATAATATCCTTTTAAAACATTTGAACATTACACAGCATAGTGCGCGTCTATCTTCAATTTTCACGGAGCCGCCGCGAGTGGTCTATCGCCGCGAAAAGAACATAAAAGACATTCTAGTTAGAGCTGAGACGACCGAATCTGAAAGCAGTGAATCGGGTTGTAAGCCATGCGGGAAACCATGCTGCCAAGTCTGCAAAACGGATGACCAACGCTTGTGTTGCCAATGCTTCGTCCTGAAAGTTAAGGACTCACTGAATTGTGACCGCCAGAACATGGTATATATGCTGCATAGATATGTTTGTGGCCAGCAGTATATTGGTCAGATTGGTACAACGACAAGACTACGTTTCAATAACCACAAAGCCCACGCACACACACTACAAAATCTTCTTTTTTCCAAGCATCTGAATTTGCCAGAACACTCATTCGATAAAATACACTCCACCCTCCTCCTGTCAGGCTTCCGCGGGACTCGTGAACGGGAACAAAGGGTCATCCACAAATGACAAACATTAACAGATGGCATCAATGAAAGCATCAGCAGCCTATTGTTCCTTAAGACTTGCAGAGGAGAGATGGTACACGAATTGAGTCTGGCATAATAAATATATCATTCCTCGACATCCTCAAAGGAAGTGCCCAATAGTTATCCGGGGGAATGGACCAACCAAACATTTTCCCATGCTCTGTTCGCATATGTATTTCTTTGCTTCATTACTGTTTTCATTTATTTTAATTTTTATTTATTTTTGTTACTATTTTTACTATATTTTATTATTTGTATTATTTTATTTTTATTACTGTTTTGTCGCTTTGCATTTCTTTGAGTTTCCAGAGTTGTGCTTATATCTGTCCTACAATATGACTGCTTTCATTATCTCTTGTTATTATTTGTTCCATAATGACAATTCACATTTCTTTCTATTTTTGGCCATTCCGTTTACTTATGTTTGCCTTACTTTTTGTAAGTGGAAGAACCCAACCAGTGCCAGCCGGTTTCAATCACAAGCGCTTCGGGGAGTGGTACAAAAGGGCTGGATACATACACGCTGTCATAATAACATGTGCCTTCCAGCGAAAAATTTAGCCTGTACTTTTCAAACGGGCTTGTGTGTTTTTACCATCTTTGCCCCGAAATCTACCGCCCTCCCCCCACACATATGGAACGTGTCAGTGTGGTCTCAGCAAAATACCTGGTTCTCCTTCTTTCCTAAATGACTACAGAAGGGGCCACAACGGGGGCTCTCTCTGCAGAGTCGCCCCTTTCGCTACAAGCAGTTTCCTGCCACTGAAGCTCACCAACAATGTCCCTCCACAACCTTCTAAGATGCGTCCCAGAAGCCCTCTATCCCCCCCACTCTCTTTCTCCTTTCTCCCCCATTTCTTTCCTTTTTTTTTACATTTCTTTTTCTTTTTTTTATTTTGACTTTTTTTGGTTTGCTTCAGCGAATAACTGTTTGGCACAGCATATGTCAGCATCGTAAAACAACACTAATTTGTCGCTCTCTGCCGTTTCCTTCTTGCACCACAATGTCGATACAGCATGTTCGCTTAGCGTCGCACTTGTTCGCAAACCCTGACGAACACCAACGCTCGAAGCCGTTGGAAATAAAACTAAGACAACCGTGAAGTGTTTTCTCTCTTTATATATATATATATATATATATATATATATATAGAGAGAGAGAGAGAGAGAGAGAGAGAGAGAGAGAGAAAGAAAACACTTCACGGTTATATATATATATATATATATAAATGATGCTATGATGAATGGCCTGGCTCATAGGCCATGTTTATTCGTTTATTCCAAAGCACTTGTTCATTCTCTGTCTCTATCACAGTCACTGCCTTCTTGCATCACAGGATTACCCCTCCCTTGAAAGAATGCACAACCTACAAACTTTAAAGCATCACTAAGAAAAATATATGAAAAAATGAAGTGGTACCATGTAACACGGCCGTTCCGTGCACTTGCACAAATGCGTTCACAAGAAAGAAAGTCCGGTAATATCTAGGAGACCTCAGGGGGGGGGGGCGAGGTTGGCTGTTGCGTTGTGGAGAGCATGTCTATGCCTTCAACGTGGAAAATGATGATAACACAGCCTGGATAGTAATGAAGAATGAGCAAGGTTGCGAGTCCTTGTAGCATTGGAAGGTCGGATGTCTCATGCGTTGGATTCTGAGTTGTAGCTGCGACAGACGCTTCGCTTCTAGAATGCGTGATTCTTGACAGATTATGACGGCGTGAAGCCTGGATGCTGGCGGTGTGCAAGAAGTGCTTCTGCATTCTTCTTGGCATTTTCTATGGTATTGTAGCTTGTGTAATTGCAGGCGCAGAGAGCATCTGTGGTGAGGTTCCTTCATCCGGAAAAGTCTTATGTTTTAAAATGGTCCTTAAATCAAATATTTTATTTTTTCGATGTTGTTCAAGTTGCAAGTGTACTTTCGTTGAAGTCTTCATTCGTTGTCATCTTTTTTTGGTTTGGTGATGGCACTGTGAAAATTGCGGGTGGTCATCGATGTTGAATGAGCAGATGCTCTTGGTAGTCTCCGTATTATTTACGAGTGGGATGTAAGCATGATTTGTGTCAAAGAAAGCTGTATATGCCTTTTAATTTTTATCAATGAGACTCACATTCAATGGTGAATCCTTACGTTTTCGACTTTCGGTTGGTTCAGCTCCTGAGAATGAGATCGCAGCAAAACATGGCTTGATGTGCTTTTAATTCCGTATGTTTGTTTCTTTCCGGGACAATTGAGCTAAGCGTTCCTGAAGTACAGCCACTTTCGGAATGGCAGTGGCTTCACAAGGTATGAGGCAGATATTTCAAGTGGTCTGTTGCGTATATAGCGATATCCTGAGGCGTGCGATGTGAGGGACCAGCGCCAAAAAAGCTACTTGACCCAAAACCAAGTGGTGGCTTACATAAGCAAGAGGAAGAGTCAAGTACATTGGGTGCTTGAATAATGTCTTGATTTGTGTATTGTATGGAAGAGGTTAGCCTTGGCGATATTTGTGCAGATGGGAAACGAGGTAGAAGATTGCGCTTGTAGAAAAACGGCCGGGATGTCTTTCCATGAGCACATGGCTAACTTCGCCTGACGGGAAATGTAAAATTCTGCTCTGTGCTCGAATGCGTGGAGGCTGCCTATGACTGTGATTACTGAATTTGAATGCATCGTTATGATTGGTTTTAATCAAATTTTCATTATAGTCTCGAAGACGCTTTTGCTGGCATTGCTGATGTTGCTGTGGAATGTGTTGCGGTGGGAGCCCTTTTTGAACATCAGCTAGTAGTCTGTAGGCTGTTGTCATACAGTTCGGCAATCAAGATAATGCTTCACAGTTGACAGAAAGCTCTTCAGAAGCTTCTCCTACGCTGTTAACTACAACAGGCTCTTGTGCCAGGCAACATGCAAGGTTCGATGCGTCTGATCCTTCTGTTTTGCTTCCAGCGTCAAGTGTGTATGCACTGAACGGTGATGCATGAGCCCGTGTGGAAGGAGTATGGCTCGACAGGGTATTTTCACGATGCGTCAGCTCCTCTATCGCGAACACGGCGTCCTTATGAGGCAACGGCTGAGTGTATGGAGCGCTTGAAGAGCAGCGTGATGGAGAACCGGGTGGTGGACCCACGCATGCCAGATGAAGAATGAAGGGCTTCAGGTGGGCGAGCAAGATTCCGTGTTGTATGCTGGAGCGACGACTTTGAAAATACCGGCTTTGGGGAAGAGAAACTTGATGGAAAGCTATGTCCCTTGCAGGGTCTCGGCGAGGTGAACGAGCGCATCGCCACGCTCTTGAAGTGAACGGACACAGCAAACGCGGTTGGTACAAAGTACACAACATACATACATTTATTACCTAATTTAGACGACGATATCGTCCGCCAAATTATACACCAATTTCAATTAACACGCTACCATACAAACAACATAACGCAGTGACACACTAAACACACAATAACATGATAAACACACACTAACACACCCAACCCACTAACAAGTACCCAAGGTGGCGTCGACGCCTGACTTTCCAAGTGGGATCCCGGCGCGAAGCCCGCAGTGCCGAGCACCGGGGACCCACGCTACAGACAACCGTTCGCGGCAGCCGCCATGCGCAGAAGAGGCTCGCTCAACTCTCGCCCACCACCAAGGCCTGCCTTCCGCCAGGGGCCACCGCCGGTACTACCACTCTACCAACAGTGGTACTCAAAGCGAACACAACGCCATCTATCGCCCGGCGGTGGTCACCACCGAAATAAAGCCTTTGGGCGAGACACGTGCGCCATGCGACGCAGATAACTTTACAGAGGGGGTGTAAGCACCCCCACACCCTTGAGTAAAGATTGTGGACTGTGACTGCCGAGTGTGATTGTCTCCAGACGGTTAGTAATGAGGAAGTTCTTGTCATAGTCATTAAAACGGGCAATCATATCTTCTCTCATCTATTGCCACGATTCATCGTTATCGAATATGTATGTAAGGTAAAATTTGAATGCCTCATCAGTCACATAGTCGCTGAAGTTTGTAACCATCTCCCACTCCGACCATGATGAAGTGGTAGCGTGGAGCTCCAACAGGTCGAACCAGTCCGGTACAGGTCCATCATCTGCAACTCCGGTGTACTTGGGGACGGGAAGGTCAGTCGATGGTTTTGTCATAATGCCACAAACTGCATGCGCCTGAGATCACCTCTTCTGTGGTCGATATTCATTTGACGCGTATTGCCGGTGGCTTCGTGAATGATGCGAGGCTGATGAGCGGCGGCCAGGTCTTCATCCCGTCGACTCGTGTGACGCTATGGCGAATGGGAGACGTGGCCTGGTTTATACGCCATGTTTATTCTAAAGCACTTCCTCATCCTCTGCCTCCACCATCAGTCACTGTCTTTCTTCTTACGACACACGCACACATGCACACACACACACACACACACACACACACACACACACACACACACACACACACACACACACACACACACACACACACACACATATATATATATATATATATATATATATATATATATATATATATATATATATATAAATATATATATATGAAATTGCTTGTGTGTGTATATAGCTAGTGCATATTCAAGAAAGACCTTTCATGTGAACAATGTACCCACACAACCTCGGAGGCCCGTCTTTTTTTCATGGGAGCTTTTCTGCTGCAAATGAATTCTAAAAGAAAATAGAGTCCAAGCGGGCTTTCAAGAACCATCTAATCTTTATTACCAACATATATCAAAACTAAGAAGCACATTTCTCACAGTCCGCATCCGTGATTGTGAAAGTGTGTATATTGTCTTTCAAGATTTTAGTGTTTAATGCCCTTACGCCTTCACGTGCGATGACTTCTAAGGTGGCAGCAACTGCTTCTTTGCGGGTTGATTAAATTTTTAGCAAGAAGCCCAACTCCCGCTTGTTTATGGCAATGTTATTCTGGTAACCGCAATACGTACATACGAACAAGCACAGGAGAATAACTAATGGGTGTAGCACATGCTTTTAAAGAAGGCATACAGGCACCGACCACGTGCTCGTCCTAAATCGGTTAATAGCAAAGAATACGCGAGCAAATGAAGAACTTAAACATGCGAGGTACTAGCAGGGCTCATACAAATGATGGGCAATAGTTAGCGCGTGATAAAAATAGATAAATGTTCGATATGAGATGTAAAGAACAGATATCCCTATTGGAAAAATTGCCATGGTGGATACTGGAAAACATGGTGGGCGTAGTGGAAATAATAGTGGGCATGGTGGAAATAATAGTGGGCATGGTGGAAATTATGATGGCTATGGTGGGACGTAGTGGAAAATATGGTGGTTATGCCGGGACATACTGGGTGGTATGGTGTACAGATGATGGGTAAAGTGGAAATGATGGTGGAAAGCAGAGGCTAGATAGTGGGCAATAATGGGACACTCTGCCCACCATTGCGATAATGCTGGGAAGCCCTAAGCATATGGTGGGTGGTGGTTATTATGGTGGGCTACATGGTGTACCAAGCTGAGAAACTCTTCCCACCATTGCGATAATGCTGGGAAGCACTAAGCAGATGATGGGTGCTGCTTGTTATGGTGGGCAATTTATATAGTGTACCAAGCTGGGATCTGTACACTACATGTTCTACCACCATGACTTCCACCAAAGGTTAGGCCTACTGACCGACCCGTACAATTGTGTTATCCGTGCTTCCGGGTTTCAGAATACATGATTACGACGATTAAGTATGACAATACAGCGCAGCCATATGGCATAAATTAACCTAAATGAAGCATTTTTCATTGTGTATGGTGTCCGCTCAAGAAGCAACAAACATCGATGCGACGCGATTAAAGCACTCCCAGAGAACGTAATTAAGTGTCTTCTCACCGACAGCCGCCAGTCGCACTTGCCGGCACTTCTCTAGCTTTTGTACGAGAACTCAGACGTGGCAATTCGTGTGCTTGGTGAACCATTATGATAGCGTAATGTTTCCGGCACACTGCATTCGTTTTGGCCAAGCCGTTATGTAGTTGTTGCTTTAGCGAAAGAGCTACAGCATTGCGCTGGCGCGACCGCCCTCTACATTGCGCGAAAAGCATCCCAATACTCAATCAAATAAATTAGGTGGGCGTATCTATGAAATGAGCCTAGAAGCGTCATAAAGCGTGAGCAGATGTCGCCCTTTAGAACGAGCGCGAAACGGATATTAAACTTGGCAGACCCCGCCGGTAAACTGTTGCTGCTCCCCAGTCCGCTTGGTTTTTTTTTCCTTGAAGTTGTGAAATAATTGTAAAAAAAATAGCACTAGTGCCATTAACATAGTGGCAATCGCTACAGGCCGCAGTTGCTTGTGTTTAAGAAATGTGCAATTTTTAGTAGCAGGTGTAGATATTGTCTATGATGTGTACACGAGAAACATCACTTAAGTTGAACCTTAAGTTTGTATGCCAACTAAGTATTTAACACGCAATGACCGTCATGGTGGTGTGGCGCAGTGGTTAGCGTCTTCGAATGGGAATCCGCAGGTTGCACGTTCGATCCTCCGTGGCGGCTTGTTTTTTTTTTTTACGGGACGGGTGTTTTTTATACCGTTTTTATAGAATTCTTTTTTATTTTTCGTGGCAGCTCGTCACGGTGATTCTGACGTCATTTCGCGCTCAAGTGTTGCCGGCACTGCAGCACCCACCATACCCACCATGCGCCATGGTGGGCGTTTCCCACCATTCACCCACTACATTAATCCACTATAATGGTGGGTGGTGGTTTCCACCATGCCCACCATTCGTTTTTTTCCGATAGGGATGTAACAAGTGGCCTTATCTGTTCCGTGCGAGTGAGCGGGGTTGCTGCTGCTTGCCGCGGTAATCTCTGCCAAAAACAGTAGTGAGCTAGTGCCACGTTTCGGTGCTTTGTAAGAGTCATCTATCGTAACTGCACATATTGATGTTGATGTCCACAAGAGCGAACTTGAAAAAAAAAACTGCCTTCTGCCCTCGGAGCCTCGGAGACCGGCTCAGCATACATACGTGCAATTCAACACGAACACCTTCCTTTTTCCCGCTCCTTCCTTTTGTGCGCCGCTGGTCAAGCAGATTTCGGGACAATAAGCACAATGGGGCGTGTTTTCTTCCAACACATCCAGAGGGCCATAGCTAGTGTAATGTGTACGTTCGAGGAATCTGAGCGACTGCAGTGCACCGCTTGTTCAGAAGTGTCGAGTATGGCGCATGAAAGTTTGCCTACATGATGACTGCTATGAGGCACTCGATCTGCATTTTCGTCACTTCACATGCGATAATAATAACACTAAATACATTGTTTCTAATGACATATGCAACATATATTGAATCAACCAGATTGTTTTGCCGCATGAAGCAAAATTATTTGGCACCCTGGAATCAAATCGCTTAATCCTTGTTTGTCTTTCTTTGTTGTTTGTTCTCTGCCGCCTGTATATTTTTGACCGCGAATTGACTGTTGAATATTTCGTTTGACATGCTCTGTTTTCTTTTTGTTTTTTGTTGCTGCCTCTATGTTTTAGTAATTCAAAAACTGTAACCATGAACTGCATTTTCATTGAAATTTGTACTTGGATTGTTCCCCCCCTTATGTAATGCCCTGAGAGAGGCCCTTAAGGGTAAAATAAAAGATGATGATGATGAGGATAAAATGCATGTGCTGAAGTTTGAATGAATTTTCGAGTAGCTTTTTAATGAAATTTTATAAGATTGTCACCCGGGATTTGGCAGGTGTTTATATATATACATATATTCACTACATTTTAATTTTACAATAATTGAGAGCAAACACACATATCCTTGGCATGTCCTTATATGAACAGCTAGTCAACATTCAAAACTTGATGTCCAGTCGGACATCTCAATCGGACGTCCGGAAAGCAGCCACACGGGACATAGATTTTCACAGTACAATTATTGGCTATTCGAGTTAGGTATCCACACGGCGGGACATTTGTATTCATTATGGACAGTCAGTGGATATCCGTGGTTACTTGGGCCGCTTTGAACTGAATTTAGTGTTGATTTGGATGAATCAACTATTTTTGTAGCAAACTGCTGTGTAAAATGATTACGCTTGCCTTCAGGTAGCTTTAGTGAGCCAGTACTAGGCTAACTTCTCTAACGTTGATTTTGAGATCACTTTGAAGAACGGTGCCATTGAATCTGCAACATAAAAATTATCGCTTTTGTTGCGTGGTTCATATTAATTTTATTTTGTTGTTAAAAACACGTAATGATATTGCCGCGTGCAGGAATGTAGGCGAGCATTTTAAGCTTGTTCACTATCACAGCTTGGCCACGTAGGCACTATCCTCTGACATTAGCAAGTTTTCGAATGGCGTATGCAAAGAATTGCACACGCTATTCATTGCAGTCACTGACACTGTGCATGCGTCATAAAGCTTACGATCATTAGCGTTTGCAGTCCATCCACAAGGTGGCCGCAAAGCCCCTTTGAGATGACTCGAGCATGCGCCAGCGTTTGTGGTGAAGAAATGCTATTCTAAAGCTTATACAGCACCCACATGCAAACGCTACGCCCTGGGCGCCCGCTAACTTTAAGTACATTATTAGAAAACTCCTTATAAAAGCAGGCTGTCCGCACAGAACGTTTGCAGCATGGTAAAAACATTTCCTCAATTTGCACTATTACGCAAACTTTAAACTAAAACCAACATGACAGGATGTTACGTGCAAGAACTATGACGTGATTATGAAGTACGCTAAAGTGAAACACTCGGAACCACCTGGGGTTATTTACTGTGCTACTGATTTAAATCATCAGCTCTGCGCCTCCATCGAATTGCCATCTCAGCTGCCGAGATAACCCCAGGACCCTCGGGTGAGTAGTGTGATGCCAGAAACCACTGTACCACTGAGACACTAAGGTATACACAAGGGCTGCTTTGCGGATTAAATTTTACCACTGACAAAAATTTTCATAACTATGCTGTATTAAAATAAAAAGTTTTTTGTTCATCGACCCACTCGGAACAGGTGAAGCAAAAGTAAAATAAAAGGGTAAGTTGGGTTTACTGCAGTGAACACTTACCTGTGAAAATTCAAGTGGTGTGATCCATCGGAGAAGACACGGTTTGTCTTAAAATCCACGTAGCTTGCTGTAGAACCTGGCTCGCACTCAACAGAAGGGTCCACAGCTTTTACTTCTCCAGATATCACAAATGTGTGCATTCCAATCTGGCCACGCAAGACGGTGTTGTACGAGTCACCTTCTCTCACCACATCCCCTTCCTCGGATGCCACCCATGGCTCAGCTGCGTCGGAGTAAAAAAATGTTTTTCATTTAACACATGATTTTTCGCTTGAATCGATGTCATATTTGTAAAACAAAAATAGTGAGGTATCATAGCAAGTAAATTAACGTCTAAGCTCTGATTTCCTTTTCTTTTTCACGATTTGTGCTGTTTCTGCACAATGCGTAATGCCTGCTTTCCATCATGTGTTCTTTCAGTTTTATGGTGATGAAAAATATAAACACAAAAATGGCAGATAAGCGAATGGCACTCCAGCGTAAAATTCAGAAATTGCAAAACGTAAATGCCGACCCCCCCCTTCTCCTAAAATATGAAATCAATCGTACGGCTGCAGAGAAACAGCAAGGGAGAACTGACTCTACCTATGGAGTAAGGACAGGTGCTGCTTCCAATCATAAAGTCAGCGCCCGTCCTGTCGCACATTTCTTTGTCGCGTGCTCGTAAAATGGGGTGCAGGCATATTCTAAGAATGTATGACGACCTAGCCTCGAAAAGTATTTAATTACAACAAAAATGCCAAATGTTGGGTTTCATGGTGGTACCCGCCATGGAACTTTACATGGAGCCGTGGAGCTTTACAGCTACAAACTGCAAAATACAAAAAATAGAAAGAAGTAGGAGTGTCGCCGCAAAGGGGACACAATGTGAAAGCAATAAATTGAAATGCTATATGAACTAGGGCTAGTAGTGTCGATCCACCCATTCGTGTTTCGATCGAGGTGTTTCATATTTCTAGGACAGAGTAGGGTACCCGTCTGCAGGCGCCTTGAAGTTCGCTCATAAATCTTACTCAGCCATTTTGCAGAAGCCGGCAAAAAGCGGTGAGTGTGGCAATAGCAAGAATTTATTTCATTGAACCATAGCAGAGGAGTTTAAAGCTGGAGTAAAAAGGCTGGTGGGTGAGCACTCAAGCCGCCTCATTTCGACATAAACACTTATGGCCCAAAGCCCAAATACGTGCTTCGGGGTAGGACCAGTGGCAGCCCTCCTTAGAATATGGTTGGCTAAAGAGCACCTCTCTACAGTGAAGTATTGAACACACGTTTTTTTTTTGAAAGATGTTATTTTTGCCCTTGAAGTTGGTTCCACGGCTGCAAGTGCTACTGCTAGTCCCTCCGTCTGCGCTGACTTTTGTGCTCGGAAGGATAGTCCGTTGACATGTTTTACCTGACGTTGACGTGCCTGGTAAAGAAGAGCAGCCGCATAAAATTCCTTGGGTGTCGGCCCTACTATGTCTGTGTAGTATACACCAGTTGGGTAGCCGTGTTGTTTTTCAAGCATCCAAGCCCGCCCTTGTTGCCTAGCTGCTATTATCTATGTGCATGTCCATGTTAGTGGGGAGCGGAGTGACCCAGAGCACATGGCGCCAAAGATTTGGAGTAAGTGCCTCCTCTGGAGTGCAAGTGTGTTGGATATATAAGCAGTGGAGCAGGCAGCGTACAGGGGCCGTCTGGATGAGCCCCGTGTATTGACATATAAGGTGGGCTTCCTGCACTTCTTGGTAAGAGTTGAGCACACCGAAACCCTAACATTGGACGTAGCCGCCGGGAGGTCCATAGCTACCTCAGTAGCCTTGCAGACATGGGCGTCGCTTCACCTTCCTGCTTGTTAGTGCAAAGGTATGGTATTGCGTAGAGTATCCAGATTTTCACGAAGGCATGGGTAAGCCGAAGTGCATCCCTACCTCGCAGATCACCCCGCCTGTTAGAAACACAATTTACCCTACCTGTCTTGAGTTTTCAACCAGTAGTCTTGTTTGACGTTTGAGTGTGGTGAATGAACGGGCCGAAAATTCATATCTCCTCCACCTGCCTGACGGGAAACCCAGACAGAGAGATGTGTATAGCTGAGCTGTCTTTTGTATTTGCTCTGACAAGCAGAAGGCCTGATTTGGTCGGAATTCCTGAGAACCTACGATTGTTGACATACGCTTCGACTATTGATGCGTTCCGCTGAAGGCGTTCCTGCTTTTCCCCGAGGCTCCCCTCAGTCGTCTTACCTGAGAGGTGATAACAACGCTTGCTGATAGGTACTTCGTTTTTCGCTTCACGCCGCACATGCAGCGTTCCCCCAATGACGAAACATGAAAATAAAAGGAGGCAGAGGTGCCAGTGCTTATACTACATGCACTAATTCTTCCAGTATTCCTATTTTCATCACTATATGTTGCTGTGGGAGCAACAATCCAAAGCTGTCATAGTAACAGTTCTTATCAAAAAGAGTGAACGATAAAGACAGACACATTCGTGGCGGGCGCATAGATGATAGAAGGAACACCACCACCTTCTTCCAATTTCTTTCACTTTTACATTTAGCAACAACACCACCTCACATGTGTGGAACTAGTCTATCTCTCACACGCTTGCATGTTTTCTTTCAAAAAAGAAAGATAGTAAAGAAAATATGGTACAGAAAACTAGAATCGAAACTTCTGGAAACCGTCCCGCAAATTATTATGATGTTTACTTCCACACTACCATTCACCATAAATCGGCAAAGTTCTTAAAAACGTTATATGGAATTGCAGAGTATATCAGACTAATTCCCATATTTTGTGAGCTCGACATATGTGGGTTTGACTTTGTGTGCGATTACTGTAATGCCAGAATCGAAACTTCTGGAAACCGTCCCGCGTATTACTATGATGTTTACTTCCACACTACTATTCACCATAAATCAGCAAAGTTCTTAAAAACGTTATATAGAATTGCAGAGAATATCAAACTAATTCCCATACTTTGTGAGCTCGACATATGTGGGTTCCACTTTGTGTGCGATTACTGTACTGCCTATTTGCGCATGTGCAGAAATTCCACCTTATGTTGCAAGTAAGAAGAAATAACCATAACAAACTTGTCGTCGTGTTAGGAAATACTGGACTTTCACTTGTGCTCATGATGCGGCGAAACTTGATGCCCCAGTATGTCATGCGATCCACATAGCAGTTGTCCTTCCTCCTTTTTAGGTATTCGTGCACTTTCTTCTTTGTCGGATGGACAAGTAGATAGATGACGCCTCGGTGTCGGGAAGCCACCATCTGCCAGGCCGTCGTCTTATCGTATGGTGTGCACATAAGAACACACAAGCACAACCGGTGGCCGACGAAATCCGTGCATACACTGCACAGAAAGGGCATGCATGAGTACATTGCAAAATAAGTCATGACTTTATAAATTATTTACAAACACTACAAGAAGGAGAATTTGTGATGCCAAAGCAGTTCAAATTGTACCATTCAATGATCAGCCTACAATCAGTAACAAAAAACCAAAACCCCTGTCATAAGAAGAAAATTTTGTACGTGAACCGCGTGAAGCCACTGCAGTGACCCAGCCAACACATCAAATGCACTCTGCCTTCTTCTGTCATGCTTGTTATCCAATAGGCAACTGTCGTTGTCTGTCGATGCCACTCTTACAGATATAATCAAATTCGTCACTAAAGCTCCACCCACTAAAAACTGCTAATCCTCAACTACTGGTGCATTTTGAGATTTAGAACACTTCCCGAGAGCTGGCAATGCTGCAAGTTCCTTCCCGCCATAACGTCGCAGAAAGGAGTGTTAAGACGGTAAAGTTGAAAAGTACATGCACAATCTAAATGTCCCCACTTATGAGGCCCGTGAAGCGATGTTAAATTTGTTGCTTTTCTTTCGCCAACCCCCATTTGTATGCAGAAACTGAAATAAAAACTTCCTTGAGACTTGAATGATCATAACCAGTTTCGCTACATTCACTGTGGCAAGGCAAAGGCCAGTGGGGTAGCCAGAGGGTAGAAGACCAGGCATGTTCTCTCCTCCCTCCAGAAATTTTTTTTCCCTGGATAACGGACCCCAAAATGATACTCAACTACATCTGCCTGCCCGGCCTCCACTTTAGATGACAATTGTGCCTCTCTCCCTTCGGAAACATTATTGCTGCCTACGCCCTTGCTTCATATGCGGCAACCCTAGCAAAAATTCTGATAGAGTTAGGTCTCAATCAGTCTGATACAGTATCCTATAAGTTGTACCAGTCTTGTGCCAGACTGATAAAAAGTCTTACCAGTTCTTATAGACATTCTTATCAGTCTGATACATTTTCTTACCAGTGCTACTAGTCTCATATCAGACTGATACACAGTCTTACCAGTGCTACCAGCTTTTGAATAAGCTTGATTGGTCATTTATATGGTATATATTAGTCTATAGGTTTTTAGTCTTTTGTTCATTTATCGGATCTTCATAAGATGCATTACTGTCATTTTAACGGTAGTTCTTTTTTTGAACACACTGCCCACATATACGTGATTGGTCATTTCTGCATGTATATTAGTGTATCAGTGTTTTCTATTGAACACTTGACGACCATTGTGTAAAATATTGTGATGCCTCAAAGAGTGCAACTGGCAGCTTTTGGATGCGTAGAATAAAATGTACAATGTTTCATGGTGGTGCATAATTGACAAACTGAGCTTTAAATATGCAAAGCAGCTTTCAGCCTAGATGAACGCTTTATTCTGTGTACAAATGGGATTGCAGGTGCCAGATAGCAACACAGTTAATGCTGACAATGATAGATGACATCTAGAAATTTCAAGATACTAGTATCCAAAGCCTATCAGATGACAGCATAAACATAACTTGAAACAATACAAACAAAACTTCTCATCACAGGGCTATAATAACATAATTTCTAAATTTTAAGTTATAGGGCCAGTAAACAATCCAAGGGAGATAACTTAATAATCAGTCCACAACTGTGAAATGAGCATGCTTATACAACAATTTTTCCAAACGGCGTGGATTCGAAAGTCTCAGGTGGTGCTGCAGTTTCTCCCTTTCACAACACAAGCCAACCCAAGCTGCCTCTCCCACATAGTGCTTTGCCTTTATTGACGAGCCACTACATTAGTGTCATAATCCATACTGGATGAGATACTTTAAAGAAACAATGAAATGCTTCTTTGAGTAATCATTAATTGACCTCATCATCAAAACTTAATGCCTCGCAAATCCACTGCCAGAAATATTTCAAAGCAAGTTGAGGGGTTTATTGCGTACTTCAACCGCTTTATTTTTTTTCTCAGCGGTCCCAACAAGCTGTGCCGAAAACTACAGGGAAGAATGGCAGTAAAGAAGTGC
Organism: Rhipicephalus microplus; assembly: GCF_043290135.1. Lineage (NCBI taxonomy): Eukaryota > Metazoa > Arthropoda > Arachnida > Ixodida > Ixodidae > Rhipicephalus > Rhipicephalus microplus. Next base: position 1,801,824 of record NW_027464596.1, read on the forward strand.
GATATGTATGCACACATTATGAGCTAGAGCATGCTTGAAGAAACACAGCAGCTTTTTCGTGTTGCCATTCCCATGTGTGAGTGTGACTATGCAATGTTAGAAGATTTTGGACAGCAGCGCCAGCATGTGGCAGCACACTGTGGCAAGAAGCACATTTGATTAAAACCCTGCTCCTGATTTATTTTGGCTATAGGTTAATAGCATGCTTTCGGTTGTTTTACACCACATACAGGCATCCGAAAATTCGAAGTGAGCACAGTCATCTATATGAAAAAAGTCACTTGCAGCTGCAAGATTTGGCTTATATGTTGATAGCAGCATCTGTTATTTACAGGTGTGTCTTTTCACAAAGCCCAAGCGGTGGCACAGACCTGCTATATTACTTGCCTGTAATCCTCACAAGAATGATAAATCAAAAACCATGTGCTAATTAAGGCTAAAGCATTTGACTGCAAAACACACACACACACACACAAGAAACTGCCTATCATGAGAAAAGTTCAGTTGTGAAGAGAACAACAATAGAAAGGATCAAGCCAACATTTAGTTGTCCTAAATTGCTAAAATCATATTAGACTGGCTATGTATGTCACAAGTTTTATACAAAGTTGGTATATCAGCAACACAGCAAACACATCCAACTTTCATGTGCAAACACACTGGCCACATCCTTCGGCAGAAGCACAACTTTTTTTCTTTGTTTCTCAGCAAATACCAATGTGAGATGGGTTCTTGAATAGTTTTGATGTAAGCCTCACACACATGAGCACACACACAGAGCCTGGCAGTAGTTTGGCATGCACCAGTGTAAAAGACATGCCATTGTTGCATTTAAAAAGTGTCGCTCATGCCAACATTGTCGTGAGCCGCCATCTGCAGTCCGGTCGGAATCGCTGAGCGAGTTTTCCTCGAAGCCGTAAGTGTCGTCGGGATCAGGATTTTCATTGCTGTCACCATGCGCATCACTCAGACGTCGCGTGTCGAAGGCCGCTACTCCAGAACATCAATTACTAGCTAAAGACTAAGGAATGCTCTTGCTGAGTGTAGCTGGTTGGCCGACTGCGCCTCCACCGCTCCTTGTCCGAGGTACTACATATTGCGATCCAGGTTCCAAATAGCGTTTTTTTTTTTTTTTTTTGATCGAGGCTGGGTTCAAGTTGAATCCATCTCTCGTCGAACTTGACAGAAACTTCAAATAGCGCGCTTGATGATGTCCACGCAAAGTGAGGCTGCGGGACTGATAATAAGTGAACGGGTAAAGATCGATTAATTTATATGTGGGGTTTAACATCCCAAAACCACCATATGATTATGAGAGACGCCGTAGTGGAGGGCTCTGGAAATTTCGACCACCTGGGGTTCTTTAACGTGCACCCAAATCTGAGCACACGGGAACGGGTAAAGATTGATTACATCGACCAAGGCTTCACATTCACAACCTGCTTGCTGTGCCTTGAATGTTAAGCACGCGGCGCGGATTTTGCCGAAAACTATAACATGTGCCGCGAGGTAGTGACCCTACAGAACACCTCGCGTGCTGAAGGTGTATTGTACTGTGGTCGCCACGGAGAAAGCTGGTCGTCGCCATGGTGGTCGCTGACTGTCATTATGGCTAGATGATTGTAGCCATAATGATGTGATAGATGGATGGATGAATGGATTGATATGGCTGTACCCTTTAAATTGGGCAGCGGCTAACGCCATCTAGCCTAACCAACGCCAATATGGCGACACAGTGCAAGACCTCTGAAATTGCCGCTGCGCGCCCGTCATTTTGCGTTTGCCATCTCGGAGACTATGCACAGCGTCACAGTTTTTTAGTAACTGCATTTATTGTTTATATATAATTTGCTGTGAGCACTGAAAAACTACCCTATAAAGTTGTAAAAACATGAAGTAAATGTTTTATTGCAAATAAATATTTTTGTTTTCATAAACTAAATTGCGTTGTGTTGAGGAAGAAGTCGTGGACTCATGGTTGCATAAACTACTCGGGAGATCCTCAGAAGTCTGGAGATCCACAAATGTCACTGCAATCGTCATCAATAGCAAGTTCGTGGCGGCCTTGGTGCATGTGTAGCGCATGTGAACATTGTTGCGTCTCTTATTTGCTCAGTATCGCGCCTGTACACTCGCAATTCTCCAAGATGTTTGATTTCACGATGATAATTAAAAATAATAGTCCCGGTAAGTGCATGCAAGTACATCAATCCAAAGGATACGGGCAATTTTGATCCTCACAAGTGGTACCGGGTATTCTGGAAGGATAACACACACTGCGGCCACAATCACGCTCAAGTGATTAAGCTTTACGGTAAGTCCGCACCTCTTGTATTCCCAATACGAAAACAAAGAGGAGTAAGCAGTCATTCTGAAGTTATTTACTGGTCATATTTTCTTAGGCACCGAGGATGATGCAAGGAATACAACAGAAAAACGACCATCCATTCCGCAGACCCAATTGCGACTCCTCCGATAGCTGCAGTTCAAATGAAGGGGACAATGAGTCGGTTAAAAAAGTAAGTTGCAATTGGTCACACTGCAGCTGATATTCTACTTGCAGCGTAATTATTACCGACAGCCAACTTTGGCTATCGTTGACATTGCGGCTGATGTGCTACTGCGGCGCAATTACAATCGACAGCCAATTTTGCTCTGCACGTGGTGCCGTGTCACACATGAAGCACCAATGCTCTGATATACTCCCCGCCCCCTGAGCGAATATATCAGAGCATCGCTGCTCCACTACTGCGCGGGCGCCGGAACGTCGTATTGAAGGTGTTAGTAAAGTTGCAGTATGCTGAAGGGCTATTTTATTTTATTCTATCGTGGTATGAGCGCAGCTTAGTCACATTTTTTTGTACAATTGACTGGTTTAAAATTATTTTTGCTTGTGCGGATATACGTCCTGTTTGTGCTTGCAAACTAGCAGTGAAATTTGTGTTGCGTTGTCTGCAGTTGTAAGAAACACGACGTCAAGCTGCTGTTAAGCAGAAGACAAAGCACGTCAGCAACTGTTTTAAGAAGCAGCAGGGAGGCCTGTTGTTTGCTGATACTGAAAAAAAGAACAGAGAAAGAGCTTCTGAAAGAAGTGAATATATATGCTGAGGGCTCAAAATACAAAAGTATTAGAAAGAATAAGCCTACTGTAAAATGCCCTTTGCAGCAAAAATTTCCAAACAGGTTTATCATTTCTTCATAAGCTGTTGTAACGCACTGCTGCTAGGGTTGTATGCAGCAGAAAGTTGCCCTATTCTTATAGCGTGCAATTTCGCTGAAAAGCAGAATGCAATGCAAGCTCATGGGTGGCATAGATGCATGCATGTTTTTCTAATCACTTGAAAATGTGCTTTTACAACTTTCACAGTGTGGTGGATATTAAAAAGAACACCACTTGGTCAAAATTTCTTGAGCCCTCCACTACGGCATCCCCTATAATCACACCATGGTTTTGAGACGTGACATGCAACGTATCATTACACTTTAATTGCATATCTCAACTGCATGCTATGTTTATCATATATATTATTTGACCATGCACACCTAGGATGGTACCATGACAATTAAGGGTGCAATATACTTTATTTCTTAACACTCTACTTTTTCATTGCAGCAAAGAACCTTGTCCTTTGCGGAAGTTGCAGCCGCAAAGGACAAGGTTCAAAAACAGAAACGACTTGCACCTTTGCCACCACTATGTGCTGCCACGCTGGAACCGCCACAGCGACCACGGACAGCCCTGAAGTAGCCCAGTCAAGTGTGAGGGAGGCTGCACTGCTTATCAATTATGTGCCCACTGACAGAGAGGTACTGTAAAACTCTAGTATGCTTTGTCTTGAAGATATATTGCTTTGCTTTAATGAGAAAATGTGCATTGACAAACTAAAGTGTGCACATCATCTTTGACTTGTTTTATAGGTGCATCGGAGCAAAGAAATTGCCGTTCCCAAGAGGTTGTACAATCACCCCATGGGCTTGAAAAGACAGACCCGTTTTGTTCGTGAGGCGGCCGTTACCATTTTTTATACAGCAGGCCAAGTCGGTAGAAGTGTTACTGGTGCAGCCTTCAATCGGTCTAAAAGGGAGGCGAAATCTCCCAAGGAGAAAGAAACATATGCTGTGTTTTCAGGTAGGTGAAATTTTGCAATCTGACCAAAATTCATAAAAGTTAGTGGCTCCATTTTTGCACGTAATCAGCCGAGGTTTCACTGCCAACTTGTGTTATAATTACTTACTAAAGCTTCAAGTGTAGCTTTTGCCTACTGGAGCTGGGTACTTTTATGCAAGAATCCACAAACTAACTTTAAACAATATTAAAGAGGCAGACTGGTAGAACTACTTATTTTCTTGTCATATTGACTCCTCTATTTAGAGTGCACATAATTGTCGCTTAATAAGTGCCTGTAACTTGCTTTGTTTTTGATCATGCAGCTTTCTTCAACCTTTTTTTTGAAGCACACCGTTCTGATTGGAGAGGTTGAGCAAATGAAGAAACTCCTCAATAAAGCTTTGGCAAACAAGATTAATGACTTTATGAAATCAAAAGATTAACCAAGGAATGGCACATCAAATAAAATATTTTGTTTGATTTCTGTGTTCATATTTGTGTCCTGCTTGCTCTGATGTAGTGGTGCACCTGCCGGTTGGCTAAGCACCGATTCGCTTGTGGGCCTATCAGAGTAGAATGCTACACTTATAGGCTGGCACATGAGTACTGGTACACTGATTGACTGGTACACTGATAGACTGGTACACTGATAGACTGGTACACTGATAGACTGATACACTCATAGACTGATACACCTATAGACTGATACACTTATAGACTGATACAACTGTCAATAACCTGATAGCCTATCAGTTTTTCAATCAAAATTTTTGCTAGGGATGCCTTTAATTATGTTATTAATACCCACCGGTAATGAAACTAACACTTCCAACTTCCCCACTGTCGTGATATTTGACAGCAATAAACACGCGGTAATATCAACTATCACTTTTTGGCACCCCAAGCTGAGGACAAGTTATCAAGGCGCGCGAGCAGCACTTCAATGCACCTCGGTCACGTGTGCCATTATGGATGCACTACGCATACCTTCAGTAAGCGACAAACGTAAAGCAGCCATGGATTCCTAATGGCACTCAGACACGACGGCAACGGCTGAAAAGCACGATCAATTCAGAGTACAGGTCCATTCGTTTCACCTGCACTTTTAAAATGGTTCACAGAGGCGCTGTATTTCGGCATTCGTTTCACGAGTTCATCATAGCGGCAGTGGCACCACAGTATTCGTTTCAAAAAAGTTCAGCTGTCGTGCAAGACTATAGTTCACGAATTCCCTGCGTCTGCTCGTGAGGTAGTGCCATGTCTGTGCAGTACAAGATGGCTAAAGCTGCAGTAGACGACACAGCCGATTGTATTCGTGTTTGTTCTAGCAACGTGTACCAAGTACGACAGTGAATTTTTTCCAGCAGACACATGCCAAACAACGCAAGTGGCGCCGTCTTTTACAAATCACAGCCTCCATAACCCTCGAGACAATCGACAAGTAGTATAGGCAGCTTGCACGACATCTGCACTCTCGTATTTATTACCTAGTGCTGCACCTGCAGGCAGGCAGGCAGGCAGGCAGGCAGGCAGGCGGGCGGGCGGGCGGGCGGGTATCACGATAGTTACGACTTTTACTTCCTCTAAATGATCAAGTTTGGTCATCTTTTCAACAGACCAACGCAACCGAAAGGCCGCGCCGGACATCGGTCCGAAGACCTCACTAAATCATTCAATCGGTAGTAGCGACGGGCGGTGTGTACAAAGGGCAGGGACGTAACCAACGCGAGCTTATGACTCGCGCTTACTGGGAATTCCTCGTTCAAGGGGAACAATTGCAAGCCCTTATCCCAATCACAAAAGAAGTTCCACGGGTTACCCAGTATTTTCAGACAGAGATAAAGACACGCTGCTTCCTTCAGTGTAGCGCGCGTGCGGCCCCGGACATCTAAGGGCATCACAGACCTGTTATTGCTCTGTTTCGTGCGGCTAAGAGCCGCTTGTCCCTCGTTGTAAGGTGCTGGGAACCCCGTACCTATTTAATAGGCTAGAGTCTCGTTCGTTATCGGAATTAACCAGACAAATCGCTCCACCAACTAAGAACGGCCATGCACCACCATCCACCGAATCAAGAAAGAGCTCTCAATCTGTCAATCCTCCCAGATTCCTCACATTCCTCACGGCAGGCAGGCAAGCGGGCGGGCGGGCGGGCAGGCAGGCAGGCAGGCGGGCAGGCAGGCAGGCAGGTAGGTAGGTAGGTATGTAGGTAGGTGTTGCAAGAAAATAAATATGGCGCATATGACTAGCCAGTCAGTGTGGAACCCGCCAACGTACGTGTGTGTGATTCGGTCCAGCGACCGGCATGGCCCAGGACTATCCGGTTATCACAAGTGGCGACGAGGTCAACTGACGAACCGGACGGGCACAGCACAATCACACGTCGTCATGCCTGTCGTCGGGAAGCAGGATCCGTTCGACCCGAGTACATCGGAGTGGGCGGAATGGAGCGAGTGGGCCAAGCTGTACTTCATCACGAACGACATCCCGAGCGACAAGCAGACAGCCATATTTTTGACATACTGCAATCCAGAGACTTATTCTCTGCTACGAGGCCTCCTAGCACCAATCAGGCTTGCCCAAGCAGAACTGACCGAAATTTTTACCACACTTGGCAAGCACTACGCCCCTCGCGTATCAGAAGTAGTGGCAAGTTTCAAGTTTTTCTCAAGACATCGAAAAGAGGGGGAGACCGTAAGTGACTACATTGCCTCGTTGAAGAAATTAGCCAAAGACTGTAATTTTGCAACAATTCGAGAGCGCATGTTGCGCGACCAGATAGTCAGCGGAATCAATGACGTAACCATGCAAACACGGCTGCTGGAAACGACGTGTTTAACCTTCGAAACTGCAAAGGACACCGTCGTAGCTATGGAGGCTGCACGTAAATATTCACGCACATTGAGCTGTCAGTAAGCACAGCTACTATCTCACAAAGCTCCGAAGCAAGCGAACGTTGTCACCTCGGGGAAAAATGACAGCTGTTGCTTTCGTTGCGGGGGTGGTCATTCTGCACGTCGGTGTAAGCACGGCAGCACGATCTGTCACAACTGCCGCCGAAAAGGGCACCTTGCAAGAGTTTGCAGAGTTCAGCCGGGAAGTAGAAATTTCGACCAGAGCCAGTTTAGTCGCGTAAACAACCTGGGCGACCTGCCTGTCTCTGCTAAAGAGCCCGAAGTTTTCAACTTGTGGACGCTTCACACAGCTAGTTCGGAGCCAATGCGCATAGCGGTTGAAGTTAATGGCGTAATTCTCGATATGGAGTTGGACACCGGCGCTAGTGTGTCGACCATTGGTGATGGCAAGTTTGCCGAGCTTTTTCCGTCGGTGCCATTGGAGCCATCGAGTGTGCAGCTGAGAAGTTTTTTCGGCGACATGAAACGCGTCCAGGAAAAGCTGGAAGCATTGGTCATACTTGGCGACAAGGAGCGCCAGCTACCACTATTTGTCGTGAAAGGGGCATGTCCTACACTGTTTGGACGAAGCTGGATGAAGGCCTTCAAGCTAGGCATCGCTCAGACGGAGGGAGTCAACGTCATGAAGTCTACGGAAGACCTGGTAAGCTAATATCACGAAGTTTTTGCGAAGCAGCTTGGCACGTTTCACGGCGTTACAGCGTCTATATCCGTACAAAAGGGTGTGAAGCCACGTTTTGTCAAGGCACGTCCGATACCATATGCTTTGCGCGATAGGGTTTTTGAAGAACTACAGAGAATGGAATGGGAAGGCGTTATCAAACCGGTGAAAACTTCTCAATGGGCCGCGCCCATCGTTCCTGTATTGAAGCGCGATGGCCGGGTTCGGGTCTGCGGTGATTTTAAGACTACCATAAACCCGGTGACAGTCGTCGAGTCCTACCCTATTCCTAGGATTGAGGAACTTTTTGCGCGACTTACAGGGGGCAAGAAGTTCACAAGGCTTGACTTGCAAGATGCCTATCAGCAGGTTACACTCGATGAGGAGTGCCAATAGCTAGTCACCATTAACACTCCGAAGGGGTTATACCAATTCACAAGGCTGCCGTTCGGGGTTTCATCAGCTCCGGCTATATTTCAGCGAGAGATGGAAAATCTGTTGCACGACCTTGACCATGTCGTAGTGTACTTTGATGATATTCTGGTCACAGGAACCAGTGACAAAGAGCATTGGGAAAATTTGGGCCGAGTGTTGGATCGCCTGAAAACCGCGGGACTGCGACTGAAGTTATCCAAATGCAAATTCATGAAACTAGAAGTCCAGTACTTGGGCCATATCATTAGTGCGGCTGGGGTGCATCCAAACCCGGCCAAGACTGAAGCAGTGCTGGAAACCCCCGCACCCCGAGCGGTCAAAGAACTTCAGAGTTACCTCGGATTGGTTAATTTTTACAGAAGGTTCTTGCCGGACCTTTCTGCCGTAATACAGCCGCTCAATAGTTTGTTGGCGTCGGGAACACCATGGCGCTGGGAAACTGATGAAAAGCAGGCATTTCGGAGAAGCAAGGAGCTATTGGCCTCTGCTGCTATATTGGCACACTTTGACCCAGGAAAGCCAACTGTGCTTGTCACTGATGCATCTCCCTTTTCGGGATTGGAGCAGTACTGGCGCAGCGAGAGTCATCAGGAGAAGAGTGCTCCATTGGTTTTGCCTCCCGCAGCCTGGCAACCGCGGAGAAAAACTACAGCCAATTAGATGAGGAGCCTTGTATTTGGCGTTACAAAGTTCAGGCAGTACTTATGGGGCCGGCAATTCGAAGCCGTCACAGATCACAAACCGCTGCTCGGCCTGCTCGCAGCAGACAAACCAGTTCCCGAATCCTGTTCTCCTAGAGTGCTAAGGTGGGCCTTGCTGTTGTCGGGGTACAGTTACGACCTGAAGTATAGGCCGGGTTCACAAATTGCACATGCCGATGGGTTAAGCCGGCTACCTCTGCCAACTGCCGAATTTGTTGTTGACTGCCCTGCCGAAGTGTTAATGCTGGAAGGAGTATACCCAGGGGTGCTGTCGTCAAATGCTGTTGCGGCAGCCACCACCAGTGACCCGGCGCTGTCACAAGTAAGAGCAGCGTTGTGGTCAGGCTGCCAGATAAACCTAGGGTCAGAGAGAAGACCCTACGAGACGCGCTTTCATGAGATGAGCGTGCAAGGGAACTGTCTATTGTGGGGCAACAGAGTCATTTTTCCAAAATCCTTACAAAAATAAGTCCTCTAGCTGCTGCATGAGAGTCATCCAGGACTGTCCAAAATGAAGGCAGTTGTGCGTAGCCATGTGTGGTTGCCTAGCCTGGATAACGATATAGTGATAACCATTCAAAGGTGCCGTATTTGCCAGGAGCATCAAAGAGTGTCACGACCAGTGCCTGTCATGCCCTGACCGTTCCCGGATAAACCGTGGTCACGGCTGCATGTGGACAATGCCGGTCCTTACAGGAACACCTACTTTTTTATCGCAGTCGATGCGTTTTCGAAGTGGATTGAAGTGTTCCCGGTCTCTACACCCTCAGCTGAAGCAACTATTTTCTGCATGGGCAATATGTTCGCAAACCAAGGCCTTCCAGATGTGGTCGTGTCGGATAATGGGCCAGCATTTACCAGTGAGCTTTACTCCACATTCCTCACGAAAAACGGGGTGAGGCGAATGCTGGTGCCGCCTTATCATCCAGCGTCAAACGGTGCTGCAGAGCGGGTCGTGCAGACTGTCAAAAACAAGTTGCGGAAGGCTGGCCCTGGAGATATTCGCACTCAAATTGCCCGCATGCTCCTGACATACAGGTCAACGCCTCACGAGGTCACGGGTTGCTCTTCGTCGGAGCTGTTGTTGGGGCGGAAGCTGAGGACTGCGTTGGACCTGCTACACCCAGACCTCAGGACCAAGGTGCTACAGAAGCAACTTAAGCAGAAAATCAGGGAGCTACGCACTTCGCCCATGGATGTTCTACTGGAAGACGGACGACGGTTAACTCGACATTTGGATCACATCTGCCAGGCCCCTGAGGAACTGAGTGCAAACAACCAAAGGTCAGGCAACCCGGTATATACCGGTCTTGCTCCAAGCTTGGACGTGGGTCAGACGCAGCTAACTGGTCTTGCTCCAGGCTTGCACGTTGGTCAGAGGCAGCTATCTCCGGATCATCTTCACGACACAGAGTCTAAGCAAGATCCCAGGGAAGACGTGGCGAGGGAACCGGAACTTGCTGTCACAGCACCCAGTACTCCTGTCCAGTATCGCGCTACGCACCTTAAACAATTGTTTGCAACCATTAATAAAGGGAGGAGAGATGTGATAAGATTAGTTTGCCGTTCTGGCGCCCAGGGGCGTCGATGTTGCAAGGAAATAAATACGGCGCACATGAGCAGGCAGGCAGGCAGGCAGGCAGGCAGGCAGGCAGGCAGGCAGGCAGGCAGGCAGGCAGGCAGGCAGGCAGGCAGGCAGGCAGGCAGGCAGGCAGGCAGGCAGGCAGGCAGGCAGGCAGGCAGGCAGGCAGGCAGGCAGGCAGGCAGGCAGGCAGGCAGGCAGGCAGGCAGGCAGGCAGGCAGGCAGGCAGGCAGGCAGGCAGGCAGGCAGGCAGGCAGGCAGGCAGGCAGGCAGGCAGGCAGGCAGGCAGGCAGGCAGGCAGGCAGGCAGGCAGGCAGGCAGGCAGGCAGGCAGGCAGGCAGGCAGGCAGGCAGGCAGGCAGGCAGGCAGGCAGGCAGGCAGGCAGGCAGGCAGGCAGGCAGGCAGGCAGGCAGGCAGGCAGGCAGGCAGGCAGGCAGGCAGGCAGGCAGGCAGGCAGGCAGGCAGGCAGGCAGGCAGGCAGGCAGGCAGGCAGGCAGGCAGGCAGGCAGGCAGGCAGGCAGGCAGGCAGGCAGGCAGGCAGGCAGGCAGGCAGGCAGGCAGGCAGGCAGGCAGGCAGGCAGGCAGGCAGGCAGGCAGGCAGGCAGGCAGGCAGGCAGGCAGGCAGGCAGGCAGGCAGGCAGGCAGGCAGGCAGGCAGGCAGGCAGGCAGGCAGGCAGGCAGGCAGGCAGGCAGGCAGGCAGGCAGGCAGGCAGGCAGGCAGGCAGGCAGGCAGGCAGGCAGGCAGGCAGGCAGGCAGGCAGGCAGGCAGGCAGGCAGGCAGGCAGGCAGGCAGGCAGGCAGGCAGGCAGGCAGGCAGGCAGGCAGGCAGGCAGGCAGGCAGGCAGGCAGGCAGGCAGGCAGGCAGGCAGGCAGGCAGGCAGGCAGGCAGGCAGGCAGGCAGGCAGGCAGGCAGGCAGGCAGGCAGGCAGGCAGGCAGGCAGGCAGGCAGGCAGGCAGGCAGGCAGGCAGGCAGGCAGGCAGGCAGGCAGGCAGGCAGGCAGGCAGGCAGGCAGGCAGGCAGGCAGGCAGGCAGGCAGGCAGGCAGGCAGGCAGGCAGGCAGGCAGGCAGGCAGGCAGGCAGGCAGGCAGGCAGGCAGGCAGGCAGGCAGGCAGGCAGGCAGGCAGGCAGGCAGGCAGGCAGGCAGGCAGGCAGGCAGGCAGGCAGGCAGGCAGGCAGGCAGGCAGGCAGGCAGGCAGGCAGGCAGGCAGGCAGGCAGGCAGGCAGGCAGGCAGGCAGGCAGGCAGGCAGGCAGGCAGGCAGGCAGGCAGGCAGGCAGGCAGGCAGGCAGGCAGGCAGGCAGGCAGGCAGGCAGGCAGGCAGGCAGGCAGGCAGGCAGGCAGGCAGGCAGGCAGGCAGGCAGGCAGGCAGGCAGGCAGGCAGGCAGGCAGGCAGGCAGGCAGGCAGGCAGGCAGGCAGGCAGGCAGGCAGGCAGGCAGGCAGGCAGGCAGGCAGGCAGGCAGGCAGGCAGGCAGGCAGGCAGGCAGGCAGGCAGGCAGGCAGGCAGGCAGGCAGGCAGGCAGGCAGGCAGGCAGGCAGGCAGGCAGGCAGGCAGGCAGGCAGGCAGGCAGGCAGGCAGGCAGGCAGGCAGGCAGGCAGGCAGGCAGGCAGGCAGGCAGGCAGGCAGGCAGGCAGGCAGGCAGGCAGGCAGGCAGGCAGGCAGGCAGGCAGGCAGGCAGGCAGGCAGGCAGGCAGGCAGGCAGGCAGGCAGGCAGGCAGGCAGGCAGGCAGGCAGGCAGGCAGGCAGGCAGGCAGGCAGGCAGGCAGGCAGGCAGGCAGGCAGGCAGGCAGGCAGGCAGGCAGGCAGGCAGGCAGGCAGGCAGGCAGGCAGGCAGGCAGGCAGGCAGGCAGGCAGGCAGGCAGGCAGGCAGGCAGGCAGGCAGGCAGGCAGGCAGGCAGGCAGGCAGGCAGGCAGGCAGGCAGGCAGGCAGGCAGGCAGGCAGGCAGGCAGGCAGGCAGGCAGGCAGGCAGGCAGGCAGGCAGGCAGGCAGGCAGGCAGGCAGGCAGGCAGGCAGGCAGGCAGGCAGGCAGGCAGGCAGGCAGGCAGGCAGGCAGGCAGGCAGGCAGGCAGGCAGGCAGGCAGGTAGGTAGGTAGGTAGGTAGGTAGGTAGATAGATAGACTCAATGTTGCCAAAGTTCGCTAAGAAATGCATCGCATCTAAAAGATGTGGAAGTTAAAAGGCACGTTTGTAGGGCTTTATAAGTGAACATTGGTGATGTAGTGTTAAATGTACACGACTTCTACTATTAGGCACTGATAAAAGGTGGGTTTGGTTCCCAGGCAAGCCAAATAAAAACTGCTTTACATTGCAAGTGTATTTCACTGGTGTACTGCCGTGATGGGAACACATATGTGAAGTATCACAAAAGCGCCTGACTTGCTTTTGTCACTGATGTTTAAGCTGTATCTTCTCTCCCAACATGTACATTTTTCACACAGTTTCCTTAGTGATCTTGGTGGAAGCTCAGGCATAAATCAATTTGGGATTAAAAATTTGCAGCCACTCCATTTGACAAATATGGATGAGACAAGCAGCGGGTGGTACCAGTGCTGCCTCTGTTTTCGTCAGTGCTTTTCATGAGCCGGCTGCACATCTAGGGTTCTCACAGCAAACACGACCACACCAACGAATCTTATAGGTCGAACAATGTGGCGAAAAACGCATACGTGAGGCGTCTTCCGTCCCGTTTCCAGGCTCAGCTGATCTTTGACCAATCGTCTTAGACAACGGACAATGCCCATTGATGACATCAATCAGGTGATGTTATGGTGCAGTCACTAATTTTTGCAATCTACAATGCTTTGATAATATCATTACTTAACGTCAGAGCTCAATTGCTTGGAAGAACTCACGTGGTATTGTAATAGAATGAGCACCAGCACTCTCTGCTATTACCCAGACCACTCTGTGCACCAACTTTACATGTCCGAAAACCCTGACAACCAAAAGACGGAGTACATTGTAGACATGAGAACTAAATAGCCTGTACCGAGAAGACATGGAAAACCAACACTCTGCGTAGCCATCCTTGATACATCAATATAGGCACATCAAAATAATTATCATGATCACCGTTAGCCTGACTACGTCCACTGCAGTACAAAGGTCTCTCCCATGATCTGCTAGTCAACCCGGTCGTGGGCTTGATAATGCCACTTTATAACCGCAAGCTTCCTAATCTTGTCAGCCCACCTAACTTTGTTGCACGCCTAACGCACTCCCCTTCTCTGGAAACCCAGTCAGTTATCCATAATGAGCAGCGGTTATCCTGCCTAAAATTAAGCTACATGCCCGGCCCATGTCCATTTCTTCTTCACTTTTGATATCTTTAACCCCGGTTTGTTCCCTGATCCACTATGCTCCGATCTTGTCTCTTAAGTTTTCACCTATCATTGTTCTTTCTATCACTCGCTGCTTTGTCCTCTATTCAAGCTGAACCCTCTTCATGAGCCTCCAGGTTTCAGCTCCATAGCTAAGTACCGGGAAGATGCAGCTGTTATATACCATCCTCTTGAGGGATAGTGCCAATCTACCAGTCATGATTAGAGAGTGCTTGATTGATTGTGCTACACCCATTCTTATTCTAGTTATTTCAATCTTGTGGTTCGGCTCCACGGTTATTACCTGTCATAAGTAGATGCAGTCTTTTACAACTTCAAGTGCATTATTACTTATTCCGAAGCGCTGTTCTCTTCCCAGGTTGTTGTACATTACTTTCCTTTTCTGTAGTATAATTTCAAGACCTACCTTTCAGCTCTCCTTGTCTAATTAAGTAATCATGAGTTACAATTCATCACCTGAGTTACTCAAATACAATGTGATCAATTAAGGGGAGATGCTACTCGAAGGCACTTTTTTTTATTACTCACCCTAGAGCAATGAAACTTGAGGTGTTTATGGAACTTTTTATGCTGATTTCAAATATATAAATAGTTTTCTTTCAACTTACACACTTTTAGCTCTGCAACATGACAAAGGGAAAACCTTAATCCTTTTGCCCTCCCTCTTTTCCTCCCTAAACTTCTGTAAGTTTTTACCATTCATAGTTCATATTGCTTCAAATAAAGTGTAGAGTGAAAATAACTAATTAGGAAGCACATACAAAATATGTAATATGCGTGAAAAATAATAGACGTAAAAAGTCTATATTTCACCTACCCTAGTGAAGGTTTACATAAAATTTCTTTATTATACAATAAAATATAGAAATATAAACTAGATAATTGCATTTGCCATACTTTGGAAAAACATTGGGCAAAATTTCATGCAGATCCGAGAACTAGAAGTGCCTGAAAAAGGAGGGGCAGATTGAAAAAAATGGCGAAACTTGTGTTTTGAGAAAAACGAGCTTTAAACATAAAATTGAGTTTTTACTTATGAAAGATATTAATGAATCAGATGAAATTTGCAAAAAAAAAAAGAACAATCCTTATTGTAGTGGCTACTACAACTAAAATATGCTAGCACCATGAGTTTCTCTCTCTCGGCATTTTCGAACCGACACCTCACAGACATTTCGGTCACAGACAGGGCCATGAAACGCTTGCCAAACTTCCGCTCCATCTGGCGTTGTGCCAACTGCAAGCTAGGAAGAAGTTTGACACGACTGCGAAATCCAAACTAAGTCCAGTGTCATGCCATTCTGCAGCCATGCTTGTGCCACATACCGTCGTACATAATGGCAATGTCGTCCCTGCTAAGTTCTCTCACTGCGAGCTTTTTCGACCTCTCAAGATTGGCGCTGACGTAATTCATTGTCGCATCACGAACTTTACAGCTGATGAGTGTGAATGACTTCTGATGCATTGGCTTTTGCACGCCAACAACTGCCGCAAATCGGACCAGCTTCTCGTAGCCTATTCCTACAGAGCGCGCTGCACAACGGCTTTCACTTGCGAGCAATGCCTTTTTTAATTCATAACAGAGATAATTACACGAGAAAAGCATTGTACAGCTGTGCTGCTCGACAAGACATGGACACCGCAAATAGGTTTCAGAGCACATACAGGCGCGCAGCGGCCAATGACGGTCCCCGATTCGTACCATGTGATGAGCCAGTTGCGGCACTCGAAAAACGCGCAGAAGGGTGCTTCTTTTTATTATTTCTTGCACTGCATCAGCGAGAGAAACTGTTCTTATTTGAAAAGTGAGGCACGACTCTTCGACTCATACGATCAACAATAGCGAGCGGCGGGGCATTATCGGCGGCAACGTGGTCGAAGACTGCGCACTTTCGACCTTTTAACAGGCACCTTGGGCTTTTAAATATGATTTTAAAGGATTTTCAGTTAAGTCTCGACCTGTATTATTTTTTTCATAACCGTAGAGGTACTAATCTTATCAAGAAAGGTGAAAATAAAAATCGGTATTTTTGAAAAAAACTCACGTTTTTCGACCCGAATCTCCCCTTAAGTGCATGTTGCAAAGGTACTCTTCATCAACTCTTATGTATAACTCTTCCTATTCTGGGCCTGTGAAAGCCTTTTGTAAGCATGCAGTAAATAGTATTGGGGAGATTGTATCCCCTTGTTTTACACCCCTCTTGATTGGTGTTCTGTCCCTTTCTTTACGAAGCACTATCGTGGCAGTCCACTTGCGGTTTTCTCGTTTTCGGTAGAAGGTATTCAAAATCCGCAAATTATTGCGTTCTGCGAATTCTACTAGTAGCTCTCCTCTGGCGTTTCTAGTGCCGATGCCATAATCTCCTACTGCCTGGTCTCCAGCCTGCTTCTTCCCTATCTTTGCATTAAGGTCGCCCATCACTATAGTATACTGTGTTTTTACCTTACTCATTGCCGATTCCACGTCTTCATAGAAGCTTTCAACTGAAGCGTCATCATGGCTGGATGTAGGCGCGTCAGCCTGTACTACCTTCATCTTGTATTTTTTGTTCAGTTTAATTACAATACCTACCACCCTTCCATTAATGCTATAGTATTCCTCTATGTTGCCAGCTATGTTTCTGTGAATTAGGAACCCCACTCCCAGTTCTCTTCTGTCTGCCAAGCCCCGATAGCAAAGTACGTGCCCATTCTGTAGCACAGTATAGGCCTCATCTGTCCTCCTAACCTAACTGAGACTTATTATATCCCATTTAACACCCTCTAGCTCCTTGAATAGTACAGCTAGACTTCCCTCACTAGATAAGGTTCTAGCGTTAAATGTTGCCAAGTTCAGGTTCCAATGGCGGCCTGCCCAGATCCAGAGATTCTTAGCACCCTCTGCTGTGTTGCAGATCTGACCGCCGCCGGAGGAGCCCTAATGGCGAAAATAAGAACGAAATAGACTTTATAATGACTGCACACCCAGGAATCGTGAAGGATGTGGAAGTGGTTGGCAAGGTACGATGCAGTGACCATAAAATGATACGGTCTCGAATTCGCCTAGACTTGAAGAAGGAACGACAGAAACTGATACGCAAGAAGCCAATCAATGAGCTAGCACTGAGAGGGAAAGTAGAGGAATTCAGAGTGTCGCTGCAGAGCAGGTACTCGGCTCTTAGTGAGGAAACCAACCTTAGCGTAGATACAATGAATGATAATCTGACGAGTATCATTACGGAGTGTGCAGTGGAAGTTGGAGGCAGGGTAGTTAGACACGACACTGGCAAGCTTTCCCAGGAAACGAAGAACCTAATTAAGAAGCGTCAAATCATGAAAGTCTCAAGTACAACAGACAAAATAGAAATGGCAGAGCTTTCGAAGTTGATTAATAGGCGTAAGGTATGCGATGTAAGGAGGTATAACACGAAGAGAATTGGACATGCTCTGAAAAACGGAGAAAGCGTCAAAGCAGTGAAGAGGAAACTTGGGATAGGCAAAAGTCATATGTATGCACTAAGGGACAAAGAAGGCAAAATAACTACCAATATGAATAGGATAGTTAAAATAGCGGAGGAGTTTTACAGAGATCTGTACAGTAGCCGAGACAACCACGACCTTAATACTATAAGAACTAGCAGTAACCCAGATGAAACCCCACCAGTAATGATAGAAGAAGTCAGAAAAGCTTTGGAGAGCATGCAAAGAGGCAAAGCTGCTGGTGAGGATCAGGTAACATCAGACCTGCTGAAAGATAGAGGACAGATTGTGTTAGAAAAACTAGCCACCCTGTTTACGAGGTGTCTCCTGACGGGAAGGGTACCAGAGTCTTGGAAGAACGCTAACATCATCTTAATACATAAGAAAGGAGATGACAAGGACTTGAAGAATTACAAGCCGATCAGCTTGCTCTCTGTAGTATACAAGCTATTTACAAAGGTAATTGCTAACAGAGTAAAGAAAACATTAGAATTCAATCAACCAAAGGAACAAGCAGGATTTAGAACAGGCTACTCAACAATTGACCACATTCATACTATCAATCAGGTAATAGAGAAATGCTCAGAGTATAACCAACCACTATACATAGCCTTCATAGATTACGAGAAGGCGTTTGATTCAGTAGAAATATCAGCCGTCATGCAGACACTGCGGAATCAGGGCGTAGATAAAGTATATATAAACATTCTGGAAGAAATCTACAGGGGATCAACTGCTACCATAGTGCTTCATAGAGAAAGCAACAGAATACCAATCAAGAAGGGTGTAAGGCAGGGGGACACAATTTCCCCAATGCTGTTTACCGCGTGCTTACAGGAGGTTTTCAGAAGCCTAGAATGGGAACAGTTAGGGATAAGAGTCAATGGAGAATACCTTAGTAACCTGCGCTTCGCCGATGACATTGCATTGCTGAGTAATTCGGGGGACGAATTGCAACTCATGATTACGGAGTTAGACAAGGAGAGCAGAAAAGTGGGTCTTAAAATTAATCTGCAGAAAACGAAAGTAATGTACAACAACCTCGGCAAAGAGCAGCGCTTCGAGATAGGTAATAGTGCACTTGAAGTTGTAAAAGACTATGTCTACTTAGGGCAGGTAATAACCGCAGAGCCGAACCACGAGATTGAAGTAACTAGAAGAATAAGAATGGGGTGGAGCACATTCGGCAAGCACTCTCAAATTATGACAGGTAGATTGCCACTATCCCTCAAGAGGAAGGTATATAACAGCTGTATCTTGCCGGTACTTAGCTACGGAGCAGAAACCTGGAGACTTACAAAGAGGGTTCAGCTTAAATTGAGGACGACGCAGAGAGCAATGGAAAGAAAAATGGTAGGTGTAACCTTAAGAGACAAGAAGAGAGTAGAGTGGATTAGGGAACAAACGGGGGTTAAGGATATCATAGCTGAAATCAAGAAGAAGAAATGGACATGGGCAGGGCATGTAGCGCGTAGACAGGATAACCGCTGGTCATTAAGGGTAACTGACTGGATTCCCAGAGAAGGGAAGCGGGTTAGGGGGAGACAGAAGGTTAGGTGGGCAGATGAGATTAAGAAGTTTGCGGGTATAAATTGGCAGCAGCAAGCACAGAACCGGGTTAACTGGCGGAAAATGGGAGAGGCCTTTGTCCTGCAGTGGACGTAGTCGGGCTGATGATGATGATGATGATGATCGTGGCAGTTGATCCTTTTGTATGTTTCTTCCAGGATGCTTATATATGCATTGTGAACGCTCTTATTCTGCAGTGTCTGCATGACTGCTGATATTTCTTCTGAATCAAATGCCTTCTCATAACATCTCAAGGCTATGTATACTGGTGCCCTCTCCTGATGGGGAAAGTACCAGAATCTTGGAAAAATGCTATCATAATCTTAGTAGACAAGAAAGGACATCACAAGAGCTTGAAGAAAACAGGGTGATCAGCTTCCTCTTCATCGTACACAAGCTATTTACAAAGGTAATTGCTAGTAGAATTAAAACAAGATTAGAATTCATCAGCAAAAGATACAAGCGGCATTTCAATCTCGCTACTCAACATTTGGCTACACTCATACTATCGATCAGGTAATAGAGAAATGCTCAGAATACAGCCAACCACATCGAAATCTATTTAATCAAATATAATTAGACTGATAAACATTTACAAACCAGTTTCAATACTAATCACATCTTAGAACGCCACCAGATTGCGCTCATTACGGCATGCGACAAATCATGCCTCAAACAAGCACTTTGCTTCTATCTGTGGGGTTTAAGGCGCGTAGAGAGAAGCGCTTGGTTGAGATCATAGTTGGATGCTCAAAGTGCCTTTTAAACAAGAGCTTAGTTAAAGACACTGGGCGTGCAAACATTGACAGAAAAGAAAAGACACCACAAATGGCGTTTGTGGTGTCTCCTTTCTTGGGTCCTTGTTCGCACGCCCTGCCTTTTTAGCGTCAATACCTAAGAAGTAGGTCAGCTTGTCATTCCAAGAGCCTAGTGCGCTTTCTTTATGTCTTGTGCGAGCATCAAAGTTAGACATTGTTGGGTTTACCGAACAAAAACACGATATATGCAGAAAAAATAGTTTATTTTACCATGAACGTAAAATATAAAGAACGATAATACTACTGCAAAGTAATTGAACGATGTAGTAAAGCACTTGTGAATGATTTAGTAGTTAATTTTATAACTTCCTTTGTCCGAGGAACATGTGATAATGTCACCTGTTTTTGGGATGATTGTCACAAAAGAAAATATAGAAAGAATTAGCAATCATTTAGGAACAAATACAATTTGTAAACCAAATTATCTGAAATTCTCCAAGCACTAATTCTGGAGCAGCCACATCTACACTTAAAATATCACAAAAGAGCTCTTCCCTGTTTTGTCAGTCAGCTTTCTGCACGCTACATAGAAAGCAACTGAAGCCCGTGCAGGAACTTCAACTGCCCTCAATGCTTTTCAGGAACCAGTCGGGCAAGCTGTACAGCTTCCCGAGATCCGCCAGACGCTAGCACGTTGTCTGGTAGGATGACGGCTCATACTTGAAAAGATACACAGTCCTGCAAATCAAAAAAGGTGAAAGTCAGCTTGGAGGCTATGTTTTTTACCTGCCCAAATGAAAACTTTTGGACTCACAGATATAGGACTGTATATATGTAATGTGCTACAGTCGAATGTCATTAATTCGAACACGCTTAATTCCAACTCCCGGTCAACTCGAACTCCCGATGAGGTCTCGTACAAGCTACGTGTATTCCAATGGGCGGAAACGCGCAGTAATTCGTACGTCCAAGCACTTCTGACGGTTAATTCGAACATACCGTGCTCCCAAAATGCTCTAAGCAACCTGCCCAATCCCACTGTGGCACCTGCGACACCTTAACGCTGCCTGCGAAGGAAATAAAAGGAAAGAAAAGGCTGCGGTGGAATGTTTGCTCTCTCTCAAATGCCGATCTGCGATGCGCTCATGTCACACTTCTCCCTTTTCTGTCCCTGCTACGTAAAGACCCTGCTCTTTTCAACGTCGTGCGCCAAGAGAGAGGGGAAAAAAAGAAAGCCGTCACTTGGCGAATGAATGTGTGGTTGAAGGAAAGAAAAAAGGCTATCTTCTGCAGCCTTAGCCCCTTGCGGGAGCACAGCTCCAGGCCTCGAGGGGGAGGGGGGGTCTCTCCCGTGCCAGTGCCATGCTTCTCCCTTTTCTTTTCCTGCCACGTAACTCTTCTTCTTTTAACGATGTGCGCGAAGAGAGCGGTCGTTGTTATGGTTGTCTTTAGAAAGTGTCGGCGCTCGACATTTCCGCGCGCAGCTTTTCTCGCCAGGTAAATGCTGAAGTCGAAGTAGAAATGCTTTGCAAGCTGCCTGCGAAATAGGTTGACTCACTACGAGACGAACTTATGCAGACGCGCATCACCGATTGCTTCAAAAATAATGGATGTCCTGTGATTTGTGAATAAATGTAAGTCTTAAATTTCCCCCTTGTGTGTTAGCTCAATGCACATGTGCCACTGCATAGAGAGCCCTTCGTTTATTTAGCTTTCATTATTTCAAACATTTTTATTTCGAACTAATTTTCGGGTCCCTTCGAGTTCAAATTATTAAGATTTGACTGTATTTTGTTTTTTAATTCTTTGTTTGTAACAGACAAGTGGAAAGGGCTAATCATCACCAAGTAGCGGTGACAGGAGCTCTTTTGTTTTTTATTTCAATAAAAAAATTAAAGGTGGTGACGGTCACGTAACAAAGCCACACAGAACCATATTTACAGGGTCAGCCTGAGATGGTGGCTTTTACGTCTGCTACTCGAAGTTGAAATACACCCGATCAGGTGACGCATTGTAGCAATAACAACGGGGCACACAAGTTGCATGAAATGCTTGGTGAGATAATATTGAAAGGAATCTTTAAAGCTACAAAATGTATCAGATAATTTAGCTAGAAAAGAAGCACTGAGTATAATA
The DNA here is from genome assembly GCF_043290135.1 of Rhipicephalus microplus. Taxonomy (NCBI): domain Eukaryota; kingdom Metazoa; phylum Arthropoda; class Arachnida; order Ixodida; family Ixodidae; genus Rhipicephalus; species Rhipicephalus microplus. The sequence continues at coordinate 1,823,486 of NW_027464596.1, forward strand.
TCTAAAAGGCAAAAGCTCGTCAAATCTCTGTCAGAAATAAGAAAGGTTTCCTCCCTGAAAGCCTTTTAGTGGCAGAGACATATTTCCACGTCAAATGACCCACATAACATGACTGCATCACATGACCCAGTAATTCGAAGCTGTTTGATATAAAGAAATGAAAAAAAAGGCAGAAATTTGGAGAAGGTAAAAGCTTGAAGGGCACACAGCCGCTAAGCATCTACGGTAAGCCTTGAAGAAAGCAAATAAAAATTAATATTTTCTTTTTTATAAGCCCAATATAATAAGGCTACAATGCATTTATCATGTTACTTTTCTAGCTTTTCTTATTTTGATTACCTACTGAACATACTAATCGTGTCCTTTTATTGTATGGTTCTTATTTCGCTATAGCGTATGTGAAAAGAAAACTTATGTAAGGTTAGGCAACGTCATATGTCTTAGTGGTAAGTTGTTTGTTCCTACACTACTTTGGGTGGGCAGTTATATTTAGATGTGCCTAGAAAAACACTGCGATTTCGGAATTTAATTGCTGTGTCGCCAACGAGATGTGAGCAGAAAAATGTGTGCTCATTATTAGGGATAGTAGTTAAATTGACAATCTTTCTGGGGTGAAGGCTTTGACAAGGAGTCTTGATTTACATACTCATAGTGATTGTGTAAGGAAATGTTTCTTCTTCCTTTGGGGTAAACTATCTTAGTATGTTAGAAAATCCGAGCACCCGTAGCTTACTTGTGCTCAGCATTATGTAACATTCGTGCGCAGTTCTGACAGGCCAGCTTAATCATTATAAAGTGGCAGAGTATTTTAGACTAGGGAAGTGTGGTACAGTGCGGAGTATTTCAAGTTGATTTGACTGCTCGTATGCAACGTGAATGTTCATATAAACATTAATAAAACAATAGAACTAGTGATTGATATGTGAGGTTTAACGTTCCAAAACCACTTGATTAAGAGAGACGCCATAGTGGAGGGCTCCGGAAATTTGGCTGCCTGGTGTGCTTCAACGTGCACACAAATTTAAGCCCACAGGCCTGCAGCATTTTCGCCTCCATCGAAAATGCAGCTGCCGCAGCTTGGATTCGCACCCGCTACCTGTAGGTTTGAATCTGGGCTCGGGGGCAAGGGTTCGGGGGCAACGAGGAAAGCCATACTACGCTAGACATAAAAATTGCAAACAATACCTTAAACCAGGTGTTTTCAAACGTTCCGGTTTGGGGAACCCCATCGGCTTTTACCAGAGTGCCGGGGAGCCCCTAAAGTTTTTTGAGCATGAAGACAATCCAAAGCAAAGAGAGGGCGGGGGGCATCGACACCTTTCGGCACGCACAACCGCAATCGCAGCAGCCGTTTCAACCTGTTTTTTTTCTTTCATGATATCGCAGTCCACTTCCGTTGATCTGGAACTCCCGATAATGTATAAAATAGTGATTTCCATGTGAGTCAAATAAGATGCCCCCCGACCCTAAATAATATTATTGGGGAGTATCATGCCCCAAAACCACGATATGATTATGGGAGACGCTGTAGAGGAGGGTTCGGGAGATGTTAAACACCTCGTGTTCTTGAACGTGCACCGACGTCGCACAGTACATCCCTATCATTTCGTCTCCATCGAAATGTGACTGCCACAGCCGAGATCGAACCCGCGACCTTCGGGTCAGCAGACGAGCACTGTATTGATGTGGATGCCAACCGTATAATCAGCATGCTTCAGACGCCACGGAGTGCGAGTGATGGATTGACGTAAAGGAAGCGCTGGATATACAGAGACCTCTTTTTTTTTTTTGTCAAACAAAAAAATGAGACATGCCAGTAGCATAGCGAAACGACCATTGACCAGTACATCGGTCGTAAATTTATAAGCCTAAATACCTTCAGCCGGCCCGAAGCAAAGCTTTTTACGGGTATCAAAGGGCTGTTTTCTTGTTCGGGATACGAAACGAGCACAGAAAAGTGGAATATCAACAAGTATAAAAACAGTGCCATGTGATCACCGACTCACACCATAATCCACAAATAAAGCACCGAGGTGCCCGTCGGTGTAGTTTGAACAAAAACACGGCTCACGAGTATGGAATTATCAGCACTCCACGCGTTCGGTCACCACGGTTTCCCCAATCTTGCAAGTGTCACAGTGCCCACTAAACACGACGAGTTGTTACTGCTGCTACCACGTGGCTCTCTCATTACCCGCTGGCGCCCAACCTGTAGATGCGGCGCACGATGGCTTAGCCAGTGAAACAAAATGCATTGAAAATTTGCTTGTCTACACAAATAAATTAATTACTATTGGGGCTAACACGAAAAGGCTACCTTCAATCTGACCGCTCGGGGAACCCTAAGATCACCCGAAGTTGGACACTAAGCTGAACTAGGTGGTTTACATTCACTTTTTAAATGCTTATTAGTGCACTTTTTACCCGGACGAACACAGCTGTAAGACGGGACGCGCGCAGCATTCTTGTTTAATACGACAGTTATATCCCTTTAAGAATCACTGCATCCGCACGAAGTGAGAACTGATGATGAAGCGAAGCAGGGTCCTAAAGTCCATAATGTCTACGTTGATATCACCGACTGGACGGACAAATGAACGTACAGACAATAGTCATAGAATCGCTGCCTGACAATGACTGATGAGGGTTGTCAGTGTGCATATACTGCACTGAGTGCAGCCTGCTAATTTTAAGCTAATAACTAAATGTAAGTTTACTTGAACATGACCACAGCATAAAGAACTAACCTCCCATCGTCACCTTTAACATGCTGTTTGATGAAGTTAAGCGCATCATCCAGGAACTGCATGCACACATCTTCTGACCACAGTCCCTGCGACAGAAAAAGAAGTAACAGCAAAATTCTATAAAACATCTTGAAATCAAAGCATCAATACTTGTTCATTAGGAAAATAATAAGAATGAAGAATCCAATACTTTTGCAATTGTGTAGGCAAATTGTTTTAGTTGCTAGTATTAAATACCCTAATTATTAGAAATTGTTCCGCCGTCAGTACATGGCGTTCAAAAGGTACAGTTATGACAAGCTCCGGCTAACGTAATGTATATAACAGTAGGAGAATATTCTTTTGCCTCTTATAAGGCAAAATGAAAACACAGCTGGAAAAACGATGGCCCCGAATAAGCCATGATAAGCAAAACGCATGTTGCATGGCAAGAAGTGTACACATTGTTGTTTGTTTTGCTTTCCTGCCGACGGACAGCACAAAGGAGCAAAAAAAAACAGAAATCGAGAGTTATGCGATAGATTTTGTGTGTGTGTTTAGGACACCTCATTTACGACATCACCTTGGGAGATATATACAGTGAAAGCTCGTTAATTCACACCTCAATAATTCGAAATTTTGGATAATTCGAAATGGTCGCCGCAGTCCGGTCCGCAGTGCATAGGAGACCATGTGTAAAACGATTCGTTAATTCGAACAGAAATTGCAACCTCTACGGATAATTCGAAGTGCGCGCCGCTGAGCGTCACCATCGTCAAACACTAGTGGAAGCTTTTACGGTCGAACTATAGGTGGCACGACCAGTTTTTTCGAGCTTCAAGTGGCCTCCAAGTGAAGGGCGAGCAAAGTATGGCCTCCGAAATCCAGGGAGCAATTTTTTTTTTTCGTAGCCTTCCCGCTATCTCAGCGCCTGGCGCCACTTGTACGCGGGACCCACGGGACGCTGAGGAGTCGGCGGAGTAGTCCTAGCAGTCCTAGGCCGCTCCCGGCAGCGTCACTTTGTTCCTCAAGCACGTTGTTTCTTCACGCCGTCAAGCCGTCTTAATCCGCATCGAAGTTGCAAGATGCCGCGGGGAAACTACTGCGCGAAGACTGTCAAGGAGAAGGCGGAGATTTTGCGAAAGGTTGACCAAGGGAACTCGAGCAAATACGAAATTGCGAGGAAGCACGGCATACCTCCGAGCACGTTGTCAAACTACATACACAACAAGACGGCCATTGAAAACGCCTATGAAGCCGAGGATTTTGGCGCCAGTCGAAAAAGGCTAAGGACAGCGAAGTTCCCGGAACTGGAGCCAGCTTTGATTATCTGGTTTAAAGAAATGAGAGCCCAGAGTATCGCATTGAGCGGCCCTATCATCGTGGCCAAGGCAGCCGATTTCGCCCTGCACTTGGACATTGAAGACTTTGTCGCCTCCGAGGGATGGTTTCATCGTTTCAGGGAGCGGCACAATCTCGTATTCCGCACGTTATCCGGCGAGGCAAAGGAAGTGGACGCCGAAACATGTGCTACTTGGAGAAGCGACACCCTGCAGCAGTACTTGGAGAGCTACTCACCACAGGATGTGTTTAATGCTGACGAGACAGCATTATTTTTCAAGTTGCAGCCAGACAAGACGATCACCTACAAGGGAGACAGCTGTGCCGGCGGCAAATGCATCAAAGAGCGTGTCACTGTTCTGGTTACCGCAAATATGACCGGTACGGAAAAGGTCCCCCTTTTTGTGATTGGCAAAGCACTCAAGCCACGGTGCTTCAAAAACATTCGCTCACTGCCGACGGAGTACGCCGCAAACAAGAAAGCCTGGATGACAGGTGACCTATTCAGGAAGTGGCTACTGAAATTCGACAGGCGAATGGAACTGGGCGGCAGACGCGTTCTTCTTGTCGTCAACAACTTTTCGGCGCACAAAGTCGACGTTGAACTGAGAGCAACTAAGTTGGTGTTCCTCCCAATAAATACGACTGCGGCCCTACAGCCAATGGACCAGGGTGTGATAAGGAACATTAAGTGCTTTTATAGGCGTCACGTGCTGGAGAGAATGATTTTGTGCGTGGGCGACAGGAAGGACTTCGGCAGTACGCTGCTCACTGCCATGCACATGTTGGTGCGCGCATGGGAACAGGTTACCGCGACCACAATCGCAAACTGTTTCAGCCACAGTGGATTTGCAGCTGGAAGTGCGCAGGATAGTTGTGACGTCGACGTGGATGGGGCTGAGGAGCTCATGCCAGCGGCGTTGCGTGACACTCTTCGGGGCGTACGTTTTGCCGATTATGTTGAAGTTGACACCGGTGCATCGGTGTGTGGTGCCCTGACTGATGAGGACATTATCGCTCAAGTAGCCGGTGCGCAGCGTGATGCTGAAGAGCCAGAAGGTGAGGAAGACGAAAATGACGAAGCGCCTGTGCGCCCGTCAGCTTCTGCGGTGATGGAGGCACTTAGTGTGGCGCGTCTCTTTTTAAGCTTTGAAGAGGGTGAAGAGGATTCCCTGCGCCGTGTCCGCGCGCTGGAACAGGGAGCCACAGCTGTGGCATTCAGAGAAAAGAAGCAGATGGTCATCCCCGACTTTTTTGGCCAATAAATATTTTTCGTGCCCCCCCTCCCCCAAATCCACCCATTTTTTCTCACTTTCGTTATTTCGAATTTTGTTTAATTCGAAATTGCTCAGCGTTCCCGTGGTATTCGAATTAACGAGCTTTTACTGTACCAAAAAACTAGGCGGCGCCATTTAGTTTACTGATTTAAACGAGAAAATGGCATCGTACATGGACGCAGAATGCACGCAGGCATCCGTGTGCCTAAAACTGACAGAGTAGTAAGCAGAGTCCAATTAGCCTCAAGGCAAGAAAAATTCGGCAGTGTTATTACAGGTCGGCAGGCGCACTCATGGGTTGACTGACTCAAAACATTTCGAATTGTGCTGTTTCTTTAAGGGACGAAGCTCCTTAAGGCGTGGGTCGTGGATCTCCTGTATGTAGTAGCCACCTCTCGTTTTAGTTCTTGGAATGTGTGCCAGATGGCGATACTTGTATATGATGAATATAAGATGAAAATATGCGAAATGGTGGCACTTGGAGTGTTCACTAGATGGACGGATGAACAGACATACAGAAAGATGGATATGCAGACAGACAGGTGGCAGAACAGACGAACAGACAGAAAGACAGATGCATAAATGCTGCCAGCGAATGATTCACGGTTTACCAATAAAACCTTTGAAACCTTCGTTCCACTCATCATTCATTCTGTAGACATGCTGTGCTTTTTTCCACTTAGACTAAGATTTGAACCGCGAGTGTGAGTGATTTCAGACGAAAAATATTATTCTGAATCAGTCTGAGTGAGCCTGGTTGAGTAAAGTTTCGGATCGAAATGAGCACTATTGTATTAAATATATTTTGAGAGTGAGTCCAAGGAATGTCCCCTTTGCTTGCCAACCTATGGGTGTTACACTCTTTTACTATAACAGAACAAGGTAAAGATGCACATCGATAATCCATAAGCACAAAACTGGCAAGCCTGTTCTCCTGCGTGGCGGCATCTTTGTGGGGGCAACATGGCCTGCGCACGTAGATGCTTCGCTACGCTCTGCTGCAGCTGTTTCACACTCATTTTCTAGGTGTGTCTTGCAAATTCGGAGGTGCATGCAAGTCTCGTTAAAAGTAGAGCCAACATTTCTACTTAGGTATGAAGTCTTCAAATTTCAATTTCTGTAAGGCACGGTAATGCAATGCTAAGATGTATTAAGTTAATTATGGCGTGCAAGAACACAGGACTGCTACAAGCCGCTGAGTTCTTCACGGCCAAGAGCTTCCGACAAAGATGCACGGCCCGAACAAAAAGTACTGGTAACTACACGGGTATATTTGTCAGTCATATTTATTGTTAGTTACTGTACCAATTGCTGGCTAAGGTGTGCTGGAAGTCGATTCCTCGTCATTTAAAATAACCACTAGCTATGGTTGTTTTTTTCCGCGAAGGTGAATATTCGCCTAGCTACTAACAGCGGTGGAGTCACGTTTGAGGGGAGGCCATTTAAAATAAACACAAAAAGACGCTGCCCCTCTCTTCGAGAAAAAATTTTGAAACGAAGTGCTCATTGTGATAGGAAGTGCCCAAAGTGATAGAGCAAGGTAACAAACGATGCTGTGCCAGTTTAAATTGTAATCGCTCACTTACTCATCGACTTAACAAGAGTGGTGTAGCAAGCATATGCAGTCATGTAGAGACTTTTCGAGATGCCAGAGGAAAGTCGTCAATTTCAAGATTGCCATCTCGTAGAGGCATACATAATTTCAGTTTCGGCATGTTTTGAAGGTTTAGTGTACACAAAGCATGCCTTACTACCAGCTCTTCATGCAGCGATGATTAAACCAAAGAGAACTCAGCCAATGGAAAAACAAATCTTCATTTCAAGGAATCAGGCAACAATGTCACTGGTTATGATGGGGTTGAATGGAAGCACTATGCAGTTTGTAGAAATTCTTGGTAGAAAATGACACCTGCAGGTCAAGAAACTTGAGCTGTTTATAAACTGGCAATGCTTTTACAGTCCTTATTATTTATTTTTAGTGCTGCCAATGCACCGCAAATGTGCTAAAAAACGGCCTGCTCTTTAATGACAGCATTTCTTAACAAGCGTGGCAGAAGTTTCTCAAGCATGGACGCTAAGCAATGCTTTTACAGTCCTTATTATTTATTTTGAGTGCTGCCAATGCACCGCAAATGTGCTAAAAAACGGCCTGCTCTTTAATGACAGCATTTCTTAACAAGCGTGGCAGAAGTTTCTCAAGCACGGACGCTAAGCAATGCTTGCAGAAATACACAACTGAAGTGATATTGGCTTACCTCGGCCTTGTCTGGCATTGTGCTCACATCAAACTCCTGGACGTGTCTGACAATGCCATCGTCGTCTCGAAAACCACACAATCCTTTTGGTACGCCTCCAAGACGCGACTCGGCCCACCAGGAGAGCAGCTTGTGCCTACAAAACAAGGACAAATGTAAACAGTCAAGTTTATTGACGGTTACATGTAATATTTATTTCTCACGGTACACAGGCTAATATATATGTTAACTAAACAAAACGTATCAGTACTGAAATTAAGGATTCACTGCCAAACTACAACTATCTGAATACGAACTCGATTTGATCGATAATGGCGGAACATTTATCGATTACATGCAGTTTCATCACATGATGCACAAAAAGTGCTTGGGGAAGTGGAAGGTAGGTCAGAGGTCGACATCAAGCATTCTTTAGTTTATCACATCAAGTAGAATCTCCCGCGTCTTCCCCACAAAATAGCATTACGTATTTATCTATTTCTCACACTCTATAGATGTAGTAGTAAAGGCCAGAGTTGATTAGCTTTCCTCTATATGCTGGTATTTCTCCCAGTCTCTGGTAACACATAACCACCTGAGACCTATGAAATGCGCTCGTGAAATCATAGGTGTTCACTAGTGTTAGTGTATTCGAGCTTGTGACTGAGCCCGTTACGGCCCCCACACATATCGATTTCCGTCCTTTTTGTTTAGGTATGAACTACATCACAACAATGATAATGGCAGGAGACCCTATTCTTTTGGTCTACAATGCCTGGTGGTAGCACTGGTACATCGTCCTTCGTGTTCTCTGGTTTACTCATCGCGTGAGCCTTTAGTTTTGTTGCGCTGCCGAGTAGTATCTCGAAAGAAACACGTAGAAAAGCACAAAGTTGAGATCTGTTGTGCCAGATCCGAGCTGCTCATATGAAAACTGTCTTTTTCGATGTAGTCATTCAAATATTTTTTAATAAATACCATGACAGTCAATTTAACCTTTTTTTTAGAAAACTCATGCTGTATTATTTCAGCAACGTAAATCTTAGTACAAACATGAACTATGGAGTTCGTGCATTTTATTTTTTTAAACACACCTTCTGAATATTTGAAAGAAAAATACGAGATTAGTTTTTTGCCACATCTGTTTGAGAGACAATGAAGAGTGTCACTCGCAGTTCCTGCTGCTACTGAATGAGAGTGATGCGCAGTCATATTTATAGAATTGGAAGTCACGTTCGCTTTTGCAGAAGAACAGGTGTATTCTCATGAGTCAACAGTCGAAAAAACACGTCTTACGGCATTCAGCAGCTCTATCATGCTCGCACAGTTCTTTGATTCATGCCATCTACGTCAGCATAGTATTTCTAATCAAAGTGGATGATTGGGTCAGTTGGTGATTCATGATTAGTGGATACTGCCGAGTAGAGCACACAGACAAATAACAGATGGGGACAAGCACAGACCATCAACTTAAGGCTTATTTTTCGCATACTACATATACGAGTTGAAAACAGTAAGAGCAAAATAAAAACAAGAACAGTTAACGATCAACAAACAAAAAAGATTATACACTCAAGGAACAACCCAGGTGAAAATTTCCAGCTGGTTTTCGGATGGGAGATGCTGGTTTCTGGTGGAACCTGCAACTAACTTGCTGGTTTCATGCTGGTTGTATTGGTTCCAGCAGTGGTTGCATTGGTTCCACCTACCTAATACAAATTCTGCACAATAGAAAAATTGTGTTATTTATTTATAGGTAAAAGTTAACAAAATAGTAGTCCTATAAAACATATAAATTATTATGACGAATTAGCCCCGTAGTTTAGCACAGAACACAGGTTGCGCCCTTGTCGTGACTTGTCTGTCTTTTCATTTTTGTGTTTTATGTGTTAGTTACAACTTTCCTCTCAAATCTGTGTGATATTAACATGTAATAGTTTATTCTCAAGTCAGTTTTACCTGTAAAAAGTGTAACAAGTTTTTTTCCGCGTGTGGTGGAAGATTGGAACAAGCTTGATGGCGCATTGCGTAGACTGAACACTGTAGAGTTCGGGAAAAATTTTATGTGTTAGTCACATAAATTTGTATCCACTATTGTTTGTTTCTCTGCTTTTGTTGATTTTTCTGTACCTGCACCTGCAATGTCCCAGGCATGGGACAGCAGTACTTGTAAATAAATAAATAAATAAATAAATAAACAAGTGAACACCAGCCTAGTTGAGCTGTTCTCGGTGCTGTGCAATATGGTGTCTCGATTTCGTGAGTGCAGATTGAGGCCCAGCGTGTTTCTCAGCCCTCCACCTCCTGTGCAAGTAAGTTGCGTTATTATTTCAAATATAAGTAAAGCATGCATATGCCGAATGTTCTTGTGCTTTATTAAGCTCACTGTCATTGTACATTGGTGTTTGCAATGTTAATGAATGCACGTATGCAAGCCGGTTAGTGTAAGCCATGTTTCTTTGTCTCCGTGTAAGGATCTATTAAGAAAGTTCTTAATTTTAGTTTGCTGAGTAAACTAATGGGGTTGTAGAGATGTAAAAGTTAATTCGCTTGATATGTATATCCTCACGCGCACTGCTTCCCGCGGTGTTAAGTAGCATTTTTTAAAGATTGATATCTGCATTTGCGATCTGCACGGAGAACAAAATCTTTTATTTTGTTAAAGATTGCCTTCATCATTTGGCTGCCCTCCACAACACAGACATCTGGGGTGTGGATCAAGGTCCCTTTTGGATTTCCACCCAGAACGATTCGAAATATAGAGCATGAGCCAAAGCTGGCAGATAACCCTTTTGTAGTGTAAGTACATTTTTTGGAAATAAAGATAATTGATCAACGATTGTATGTTATGTGCATATTTAACGCACTTTTGAAAAGCAGCACCTTCAGAACTACATGATCTTGGGAGGAACCAACTTATTATACTCATTGGTACCACTGTAACTCGTATTATTAACTCGTATTACTAAGTATTACACAAGTGGAAAGCGACGATTCTTCAGCTGTGATGGTTACTAACTTCCAGTTAGAAACAGGTCAGATTTCGGTCAGATTTCGCTGGTCTAATTGAGCTGTATTAAAGCTTGCAGCTGATAGTATAGAGCTCGAATTAGGCTTATTGCCAGCTTTGCCTGCTCAGCTCCACGTCTGCGAGTTACAAGTTGGCCGTCTGCCTGCAGAACTGTGCTGGAAACACCAGCTAGTGGTTTTATCAGCTGCTGGTTCCATCACCTACTCAGAATGCACTAATAAACCAGCACTGCTGGATCCAATAGCCAACCAGAAGGAAATTTTCACCTGGGAAGGCAGACGATTAGATTCATTGCTCATGTGCACTATTTTCCAGCCAACTTTTCATTTTTCCTTTTCTCATTTTAATTATATGTATGTGGTATATATATGTGAAAATTAAGTGTTCAGTTGACAGACTGCGCATCTCCCCGTCTACTTATCGTCCGTGTTCTCTACCACAAAGTATACATTGATTATGACTCATGTCTACTCGGGTCGAATGAAAGCTACTGCTACTAACAAGCTAAAGCGGAGTTGACGCTATCTGTCTGTCTGTCTGCCTGTCTGTCTGTCTGTCTGTCTGTCTGTCTGTCTGTCTGTCCGTCCGTCCGTCCGTCCGTCCGTCCGTCTGTCTGTCTAGCTGTCTGTCTGTCTGTCTGTCTGTCTGTCTGTCCGTTCATCCGCCTGTTTGTCTAAAGGTGCCTATATTGAAGCCCATCCTAAAAAACGATATATGTGAAAAGATCTATTTCACGTTCGGAGGCTCTCTGAAGGCGAAACCGATAAAAACAAAAAGAGCAAACTCAACAGCAAAAGTTGCCAACTGTTCGAGATGAACCAACTCCCATGCAGGAATATGTTATTTTATGAAATTCAAGCTAATTTGAAGTATTCTGCATTTGCTTCCCCGTATATTCATAAAGCTATCTTATAAGACAGTGAAACGCGAGTTGGTTTACAAAAGCTGGAGATGCTAACAGCTACTGCAACCTGTCAACTTTTAAAAAGAGCTGACAGGTTTAGGGCAGTGTGGAGTGGACAAGCACCTATATTTAAACAATCCCAAATAGATTAGTGTCTGTTGTAACCGCATATATTTCAACCATTTCTTGCCGAGCCAGTGTCCATCTTTAGTTTTATCTTCGCACTAAGTTTCACAAGTAGATAGTAATAATAATAATAGGTAGTTAGAGTGATGGAAGCAACATTTTGCTTTTTGGAGCAGATTCTGGAGGAAAAAAGGGTGCTTTGAATCAGGCTCAAGTGTCTTAGCAGCAGAAAAAAATGCTACAGCTTAGGGTTGCTATTGGTATTTTCGGAGCAGTTGTATGTTCCTAATGACTCCAGAAGTCTAAAACATCACTTAATCATCAATTCAATGCTTATATTTATTATTAAATGTTCCATATGCTAGTATACAGCTAGTATACAAGCAGTATAGTTGGCATAAATCAAGGGCGGGAGAAACGGTTCAGGAGACTTCGGACTTTACTTGTATTCAGGCTGGGGAGGACACCCCTTGCAAGGGTCACACTGGAGATTTAGCTTTAGCACGTGACATAATTGACTCGACAGTTAAGTATAGCACAATTAACTTTTTAAAAGACTTTTTATCTTCTGCTGCGTACCTGTGTTAAATGCCCTTCAGCTGTGTGAACAGCTGTGTGACCCCATGCCCGTTTTTTTAGTTTTCTTTGAAAGCCCGATTTAATGTTTATATAAATAAATATACAAGCCATATTAAAGATACGAATTGGACACCATGGCCTGATATGTGTCACCCCTTGAGATGTTTCTCGATTTATGCCACTGAGTAGCTTACTAGGATGATATTGTATACAGCTTGCTTTTCGTTTCACTTAGGCTCACACGATGGCTCCTTGTTTCAACTTCATTCTCTTTCGTTTGCCAACACCATTTTGGAGCAGGTTTAGAGCAGTTACTATGCAAATATTGCACTTTGAAGCAGCATGGAGCACCACTTTCATCACTGCAGTTAAAGTTTAGAGGACTTAGCAAAATAGCGTGATCTAAATGCACATGAGTCGTACGCTAAATGACACGTAGCCTTAAAGGTGCGCCCACCATATTTTATATAAAGCATTAACAACTTTTGTTGGTTGACGTAGTACAGGACAATGGTTTTGAGTGCCCCTCAAGTAACCACGGATATCCGGTAGGCAGACGACGGGACATACGTTTCGGATATTCCAAACATTCATCAGATGTCGACGGATGTACACAGTAAGTATGATGGACATACATTAGATGTACAAAGGTAACAAGTTTGCACGCTCGCTCGTCATCCATCTAGGACAGCCAACACAAACGTTGACAGGCCGTTCAAGAATATATATACATATACACACATCAATGCCATCTGACTGTGGGATGTTCGTGTATAGTGACACTACAATTATTGTCACCTAGATACTATTGTTAGGAACATCGTTGACAGGCCGTTCATGAATATATATACATATACACACATCAATGCCATCTGACTGTGGGATGTTCGTGTATAGTGACACTACATCCATTGTCACCAAGATACTATTGTTAGGAACGTCGAGTCTGGTGATTTCACGAAGAAAGTGGTTGGTGTCCAAGCGTCACAAGCTAGAGCAAGGTGGGATAACTGGGACAATTACTACACATGCACTTATACCGGCGACACCAATAGATATCAACTGGGATGTTGAAACCGCGCCTCCGAGTGTAATTAATCTTTCTTCAGCACAGCTATCTGCGACTGAAATCAGACTACTTTCAAAACGCCTCATGTTCTGTCTGGCTAGTGGGAAAGTTACTGAATTGCAGTTGTATCAGGATTTGGTTTACTTTGCCAGAAATATGCACCTACAGGAGTACTTCCATGACCATGAACTGAGTCTAAAAGCGTTCCCTGGTTCTTCAGCAAAAACTTGATCACTAGCTGAGCAGCGGGACAGACACCTAGACATGTATATATCTACAGTACAAAAAGACATCATATCAGCTTGATCAAAAACAAGGCGCTATAGAAACAATCTCTCCTCAGAAGAGCGTAAGTCACTGGAGCTACTAAGCCGTCGAGCGGATTTGGTAATGAAGCCTGCGGATAAGGGTGGTGCGATAGTAATGTTAGATAAAACTGAGTACCTGAGAGAAGGCTCTCGGCAACTCGAGGACAAGAACTTCTATGCTGAACTTGAAGACGACCGCACTCAATCATTCGAGTCAGAAATAATCCATGAGCTTAATCCGCTTCGTAAGAACGGAAAAGTCATGGTTGATATGTTCATGGCAATGCAATCAACTCAGCCTGCTCCAGGCCGCTTTTACTTGTTCTCTAAAATACACAAAGCCAACCAACCTCGTCATCCTATTGTTTCAAGCAACGACACAGTAACAGAAAAATTGTCAATTGCACTAGACTTCATCCTTAAGAATATTGTTCCAACTATCCCTTCATACAATAAAAAAACACTAACCACTTTCTCCGTCAAATCACCAGACTCGAGGTTCCTAACGATAGTATCCTTGTGACAATAGATGTAGGGTCACTATACACGAACATCCCACAGTTAGATGGCATTGATGCATCAGTCGCAGCTTTCAAGAAGGCCAGTGTGTCTGTGTACTTAGATGAGGACATGCTGTCATGTTTTCTGCGGTTGGTACTCAGCCACAATAACTTTGAGTTCGATAATAAGGACTTTCTCCAGATAAACGGCACATATATGTGTACAAAGATGGCTCCTAGTTAAGCAAATATTTTTATGGCATTCATTGAAGAACCCTTTCTTGCAAGCAGGTCATTGAATGAAGCCTCTCGTCTACAAAAGATTCTTGTAGGATATATTCATGATTTGGCATCACGGAAAGGAATGTCTGCTGTCATTCATAGATGACTTAAATTCAACTCACTCATCAATCTCGTTTACACACACCTACTCCAAATCAACTATAAACTTTCTCGATGTTACTGGTCAAATGATGGAGAAACAAATTTGCACGAACCTATACAAAAAACGAACGGATCGCCATCAGTATCTTCATTTTAAGAGTAGCCATCCGCATCACTGCAAGACAGCCATCCCATACTCGCAAGCACACCAATACCACCGAATCAGTTCAGACGTGTTAGATTTCTAAGGTCATGTCAATGACCTTAAAATGGCTCTTGTGGCTGTTGCGAATGGGGTCTACCCGGTCTCTTGTGGTAGCGTGGTGTAACCCGGTGGAGGAAATGAACGCTGACAAAAAGAGAATACGAAAAATAAACAGGTTTATGGCACTATTTACACTTATTTACAGCAAAGAAAGGTTAGGGGTTTCACAAAACACGAGCATGGTGGTTGAACTGGTACACAGTTCAGAGCTCCGTCCAGCACTCTGTGGCGTCGTTTTAAGCCCTGTTGGGCTCCTCCTCTCTGACTGGAACACCAATCACACACACACAACAGGTGAGGAGAACGAGCATGCACGGCCCACGAGAACGTCCAATATTGAGTCGTGATCATTGCACTGCAAGGTGGCGCCTGCGGGGCTCTTCCTCGTTGTGTGTGTGTCGCTAGTCGAGAGGTCCCACGCTAATGACAGCATACATCAAAGGGTCCGCCAATCTGTTCGCTCAATTACCGGGGCGATTTGCGGCGGCCGCCACGATCTCTTCCAAGGAATTAAGATCCTGTCTTTGTTGTCCTTTCTCGAGTAGTTTACGGCGTCGTGACGACACGACGTCTCACCCTCCGGCCAGCAGGGACATTGCCTGGCGGGCATAGGCAGCCGGCCGGTCGGCTACTTGATTGAGGATTAAAAGACCGCCGCTCCCCGTCAGCTCTGGCGCCGGTCACAACAGCTTCCCCTCGCCAGATGAGTCGCTGAGGGCATCAGTCACCACTGCTGCTCGAAGGTACGATGAAAGGGTCTATAGTTGAAAGTCGGGAACTCGCCTTCCCTTGCCGCATGGTCTGGGGGATTGCCGAAATCTTCGACAGCGTCTGGCAGACTAGGTGCCGAACTGATTCAGAGCCTCACCAGTAGACTGAATTACGCACATTGGCGTCTGCCCAGATGAATTGCCGGGCTCATTCTAACAGCTCCTTTACTGCCCGGAAAATCTCAGCTGGCCAGCGCTCCCAATTGCTGGGCACGAAGAGAATGGCTGGTGACGAGGACGATGGCCTGGTTTTGACCCTCCAGCTGCGAACTCGTAAACAACTCCCAAACCAGCTCACAATGATCGACAACAGCAAGGCGAACCACACAACACAATACCATGCTGCAGTCAAGCACATTGGACCCGCTCAAAACCCTCCAGGCTTCTCAAGAAACACAAACAAAAGAAAAACCTGTACGCTAAAATTTTGAGACAATTTGGTGCCGCCAAAGTTACAACAATCGTGGACGTGGAGATGCTTACCAAAGATGGAACAAATTGCCATGCGAGAAAAGCACACAAAGGCAAATACAATTTGGCCCTATATAACCATGATTATGCTCTTTCAAAACTAGCTTCCTATCATCAATCTCACTCATAACAGAGCAGCATCTTCCGCAGCTCTCACATTCGGTTGATCTGCGAACCTGCTGCGCTCTTCACACGTGCTAGTCTTCTCTAATGCTCTGGACTGCATCTCACTCATTGGATCATCGCACCTCTCCTTTGCTACAGTTGCGGATGGCTGAAACTTCCGCCGCATTGCTTAAATTTTACCTTCCATAAGTTTAAAATCCAAGTTGCATGCTTGATCACACTCTTTTCTATCCCTTCTTTCCTTTTCCTCTCTTTCCTTTTCCTCTCTTTCTTTCTCCTTTTTCTTTCCATACTTTCCGTTTCTTCTTTTTCTCGTTTTTTATTTCGTTTCTCCAACCTTTTCAAAGCTTTTAACGCGTATTCAATATCCTTCTCACTGTCGTTTTGCAAAATTAGCTCTAAAATTTGTGACCTTCTCATTCCTTCCTTAATCTTAATGCCCAGGTCATTACATAAATACAAAAGTTCATCTTTTAGCAGTGCGTATACCTCCATGATTGCCATTTGTCTTTGGTCTTGCCTCTCTCACAAATGTAGGTGATCCCTAAAACACACTCAGAACTCAGACTAGGTGATCTTCCTAACTTCAAATCAAGCAATCCAGTTTATACTAAACTCACACAATGAAACCTGGACAGTTAAAGCAAGGACCAAGCACTCACCTCAACACAGCACCATGTCGCGAGGTTCGTCACACCGCTGCCAACCAGTTGTTGCGAATGGGAGTCTACCCGGTATCTTGTGGTGTAACCGGGTAGAGGAAACGAACGCTGACAAAAGAGGATACGAAAAACTAACAGGTTTATTACACTATTCACACATACTTACAGCAAAGAAAGGTTAGGGGTTTCAGAAATTACGAGGGTGGTGGTTGAACTGGTACATAGTTCAGAGCATCCTCCAGCCCTCTGCGGCGTCGTTTTAAGCCCTGTTGGGCTTCTCCTTTCCGAGTGGAACACCAATCACACATAAAACAGGTCAGGGGAACGAGCATGCACGGCCCACGTGAACGTCCAATATTGAGTCGTGATCACTGCACTGCAAGGTGGCACCTGCGAGGCTCTTCTACATCGTGTGTGTGCTGCTAGTCGAGAGGTCCCAAGCTCCTGACAGCATACATCAAAGGGTCCATCGATCTGTTCGCTCAATTAGCAGGGCGATTTGCGGTGGCCGCCACGGTCTCTTCCAAGGAAGATGCTGTCTTTGTTTTCCACTCTCGAACGGTTTACGGCGTCGGGGCAACACGACATCTCACCCTCCGGTTAGCAGGGACAATGCCTGGTGGGTAGGCAGCCGGCCAGTCGGCTACTTGATTGAGGATTAAAAAAGCGCCGCTCCCCGTCAGCTGTGGCGCCGGTCACAACAGCTTCCCCCTCGCCAGATGAGTCGCCAAGAGCATCAGTCACCGCTGCTGCTCGAAGGGACGATGAAAGGGTCTGTAGTTGAAAGTCAGGAACTCGTCTTCGCTTGCTGCATAATCTGGGTAATTGCCAAAAACTTCGACAGCGTTTGGCAGACTGCCGCCAAAGGGGTTGAGAACCTCCCCAGTAGACCGGCTTACGCACAATGGAGTCTGCCCAGACGAATTGCCGGGCCATACGTAACATGGCAAAAGAGTACCCAGAGAGAATTATCGATGCTGCTATCAGCCGGGCGTGTAGTTTAGATAGGAACAAAATTTTGTCGGGCTCGAAACCACGCCATTCAAAAAACCAAAATAACCTTGTCGTGACACACTCGTCCACACTACCGCACCTCAATAATATCCTTTTAAAACATTTGAACATTACACAGCATAGTGCGCGTCTATCTTCAATTTTCACGGAGCCGCCGCGAGTGGTCTATCGCGGCGAAAAGAACACAAAAGACATTCTAGTTAGAGCTGAGACGACCGAATCTGAAAGCAGTTAATCGGGTTGTAAGACATGCGGGAAACCATGCTGCCAAGTCTGCAAAACGGATGACCAACACTTGTGTTGCCAAGGCTTCGTCCACAAAGTTAAGTACTCACTGAATTGTGACCGCCAGAACGTGGTATATATGCTGCATAGATATGTCTGTGGCCAGCAGTATATTGATCAGATTGGTACAACGATCAGACTACGTTTCAATAACCACAAAGCCCACGCCACACACTACAAAATCTTCCTTTTTCCAAGCATCTGAATTTGCCAGAACACTCATTCGATAAAATACACTCCACCCTCCTCCTGTCAGGCTTCCGCGGGACTCGTGAACGGGAACAAAGGGTCATCCACAAATGTCAAACATAAACAGATGGCATCAATGAAAGCATCAGCAACTTATAGTTCCTTAAGACTTGCAGAGGACAGATGGTACACGAATTGAGTCTGGCATAATAAATATATTATTCCTCGACATCCTCAAAGGAAGTGCCCAATAGTTATCAGGGGGAATGGACCAACCATTTTCCCATGCTCTGTTCGCATATGTATTTCTTTGCTTTATTACTGTTTTCATTTATTTTAATTTTTATTTATTTTTGTTACTATTTTTACTATATTTTATTATTTGTATTATTTTATTTTTTATTACTGTTTTGTCGCTTTGCATTTCCCTGAGTTTCCAGAGTTGTGTTTATATCTGTCCTACAATATCACTGCTTTCATTATCTCTTGTTATTATTTGTTCCATAATCACATTTCACATTTCTTTCTATTTTTGGCCATTCCATTTACTTATGTTTGCCTTATCTTTTGTAAGTGGAAGAACCCAACCAGTGCCAGCTGGTTTCAATCAAAAGCGCTTCGGGGAGTGGTACAAAAGGGCTGGATACATACACGCTGTCATATTAACATGTGCCTTCCAGCGAAAAATATAGCCTGTACTTTTCAAACGGCCTTGTGTGTTTTCACCATCTTTGCCCCGAAATCTACCGCCCTCCCTCCACACATATGGAACGTGTCAGTGTGGTCTCAGCAAAATACCTGGTTCCCCTTCTTTCCTAAATGACTACAGAAGGGGCCACATCGGGGGCTCTCTCTGCAGAGTCGCCCCTTTCGCTACAAGCAGTTTCCTGCCACTGAAGCTCACCAACAATGTCCCTCCACAACCTTCTAAGACGCGTCCCGGAAGCCACTCTATCCCCCCACTCTCTTTCTCCTTTCTCCCCCATTTCTTTTCTTTTTTTACATTTCTTTTTCTTTTTTTTTATTTTGGCTTTTTTTGGTTTGCTTCAGCAAATGAGGGGAGAATAACTGTTCGGCACAGCATATGTCAGCATCGTAAAACAACACTAATTTGTCGCTCTCTTCCATTTCCTTCTTGCACCACAATGTCGATACAGCATGTTCGCATAGCGTCGAACTTGTTCGCAAACCCTCACGAACACCAATCCACTGCTCGAAACCGTTGGAAATAAAACTAAGACAACCGTGAAGTGTTTTCTCTCTCTCTCTCTCTCTATATATATATATATATAGAGAGAGAGAGAGAGAGAGGAAACACTTCGCGGTTTTATATATATATATATATATATATATATATATATATATATATATATATATATATATATATATATATATATATATATATATATATATATATTGTGGGCATTTAGTATACGCATCCTCTTCACCGGTACATTATCATCATTATCATGTGTGGCTCATGCATCCCCATCGTTGTCGCGGAGCATCATCATCTTGGTCCGATCATCTCAGCTGTCGGCTGCCGGTTCTTCGGGCCTAATAAAGGTCTTCCAAACCAAGACTCCATACGTGGTGGAGCGTGCTGTTGGATCCCCCGCCATCCTCTCGACCACTCTACCCCCTGGAGCTACGTTCAGGTCGCCGCTTGGGCCAGGTGTCCGGAAATATGTCGCACCAAGAAGAGGTCGGTGCTGCAGCCGTTCCCACTCCGCCACCGCGTGCCGCGCCTTTTCACGTCATTAACAGCCTCCAGCGTGAGCCCCATCCCTTCGCTGGTATGCGCGGGGAAGATGTGGAGGAATGGCTCGACGATTTCGAACGGGTCGGCGCTGCTAACCGGTGGGATAACACCTACAAACTCGCTTACGTGTCATTCTACCTCACGGGTGTCGCGAAGACGTGGTTCCTCAACCACTTCATGGACATCCCCGACTGGTCAGCCTTCAAAGATCAGCTTCGCCATGTCTTTGGAACACCGGCTGTCCGTTCAGCTCTCGCAAGGAAAGCTCTTGCGACTCGGAAACAGCACATCGGGGAGTCGTATACATCCTACATCGAGGATGTCCTTTCACTTTGCCGCCGGGTTGACACCCCAATGACAGAGTCAGACAAGGTACGCCAGCTTCTTAAGGGCATTGGACCCGTCGCATTCAATGCCCTTGCAATCCAGAATCCGGCTACCGTTGCTGACGTTGCGACAACCTGTCAGCGCCTCGAAGAACTTGAGTCGATTCGCCTACAACCGGACAGTGACGCGGCCCGTATTACGACTGATCCAAACCTACGAGAAACGATAAGGGTGATAATACGCGAAGAATTAGAATCAATGGGATTCACACTACCATCAGTATCTACCATTCAGCCTTCTTCAACGTCATTGCGGGATGTCATCAGGGAAGAGCTCACGTCCATGACCCACATGGCCAACCTGCAGCCCATTGTCTCTCGTACTCTACCATCGTTCCCGCACACCGCCGCCGCACCACCAGGCACCGTCAGCTCGACGTCCCCGCCACGAACGTACGCGTCGGTTGCTGCCGCACCTCCCACAAGCTTTCCCACGAGCTTTTCATCACCACCGCGTGAGCCGTCACCTGTCCCTCTGACTTCTCTCTCTCCTGGTGCAGTTAGCGCAAGCTACTACACTCCTCATCGATCGACTCGGCCTACGTGCTATTAATTGCGGCTATCGTGGTCACATTGCACGCTTTTGCCGCAAGCGCCAGCAAGACGAGCGCCGAGGGTATGACATACGCGAACGGGACTATACCGCAGGAGCCTTGTACCAGGGTCGCCGCTATTCGTCACCGCCGCGTCGGTCTCCATCTCCGCCAGCATCGGGTGAACTGCGCAGTAGTCACCGATCAACCCGACGCCGTTCACCGTCGCCTTACCGTCGCTCTTCTTCTCCTCTTCAGCCCGCTTCCCTTACTTCTGATCGGCGTCCGGAAAACTAAGCGATGCAGTTTTTGGAGGACAAACTGCATTCCAACACAAGACTCCAATTCCTCCAGCACGCCCCTACAATATGATTGCGGTCACAGTTGAGGGAGTGGACGTTGATGCTTTGGTGGACACTGGGGCTGCGTTTTCTGTTATTCGTGCTGATTTGTGTGCCCGTCTTCGAAAAGTCACGACGCCTTATGATGGACCGACACTGGTTACAGCCCAGGGAACAATGATTCGCCCTTCCGCTCTCTGTACTGCCCGTGTACTAATCGACGAAATTCTTCATCATATAGAATTTGCTGTGCTATCCCCGTGCTCCCATGAACTCATTTTAGGCTGGGACTTTCTTTCCTCTGCTTCTGCGGCTATTTGCTGTGCACAACGTGTCGTCCATCTTACTGACACGGACCACTTGCTCAACGACGAAACCTACAGGCCACTTCGACTCATCGCTGCAGTAGACATCGAGTTACCACCAAACGAACATCAATTAGTGACAGTTTTGTCCAACGACGTCGACTCTGGTGACATTTTGGTCACTCCGTCACCGTATTGCCTTAATAAAGGCATAGCTCTGGCATCAGGTGTGGCTCGCTTCAACGATGGATCAGCTGTCCTCGCTGCTACGAACACCACACCAGATAAAATTTTACTGCCACGGGGCACTACTGTCGCCTGCGTTGCCGATCTGGAGCCTGTGTGCGTCGTGCCTCTTACCCCTACCTCCTCTAAAGGCCATCCTGGAGATCATGCTGCTTCCTCGGCCTTTACAGCAGCCGTCAGCAAGGACTTGACAGACTTGCAGAAGCAGCAGCTGCTTGATTTGTTGCAAAAGCATGCAAACTCTTTTGACGTTCATTCATCCAGCCTGGGTCAGACAACTGCTACAGCACATCGTATTCAGACCGACGGAACTTCCATTGTGCATCGTCGTCCGTACCGCGTCTCCCTAGCCGAACGAAAAATCATTGAGGAAAACGTAGACGATATGCTGCAACGGGAGATAATTCGACCCTCAACCAGTCCTTGGTCGTCTCCAGTGGTTTTGGTGCGTAAAAAAGACGGTTCCGTACGATTTTGCGTCGATTACCGAGCACTCAATAAGATCACTAGAAAGGACGTATACCCCATGCCACGCATCGACGACGCCCTAGATTCCTTACAGGGTGCTGAATACTTTTCGAGCCTCGACTTGCGTTCAGGCTATTGGCAAATCCCCATGCACGAAGATGATAAAGAAAAAACTGCGTTTGCAACGCCGGACGGCCTATACGAATTCAATGTTATGCCGTTCGGTCTATGCAATGCGCCCGCAACTTTTGAGCGCATGATTGACACCGTGCTGCGTGGCCTGAAATGGAAGACTTGCCTATGTTACCTCGATGACATTGTTGTCTTTTCATCGACGTTTTCTCAACATCTGCAACGCTTGGACGAGGTCCTGACTTGTCTTGCGGGCGCTGGTCTTCAAATTAACACCAAAAAGTGCCATTTCGCCAGCAGATCTATCAAGGTACTCGGTCATATTGTGAGCAAGGACGGAATTCGCCCAGACCCTGATAAAACTGCTGCAGTCCTTCGCTTCCCTCGCCCTGACAAACCAAAAGATTTGCGAAGTTTCCTTGGTCTCGCCTCTTACTTTCGGCGATTCATACAAAACTTTGCCTCCATAGCCGCACCACTTCATAAGCTACTTGCTTCCGGTATGCCCTTTCAGTGGTCTCAGGAATGTGAATCAGCTTTCGACAGGTTGAAGAGTGCCCTCACGACCGACCCTGTACTTGCTCATTTTCACGATGATGCACCGACCTTCCTGCACACAGACGCTAGCGGCCGCGGTTTAGGAGCCGTGCTCCTGCAACGCGACAACTCTTCGCGAGAGCGAGTCGTTGCATACGCCAGCCGCGTCCTCTCCGCAGCCGAGAGGAACTACACGATCACCGAGCAGGAGTGCCTCGCCATCGTTTGGTCAGTACAGAAATTTCGTCCATACCTGCATGGCCGCCATTTCACCATTGTGACCGACCACCATGCTTTATGTTGGCTTTCGACACTCAAGAACTTGTCGGGACGCCTCGGACGCTGGATTCTACGCCTCCAAGAATATGATTTTGAGATCGTGTACAAGTGTGGCAGGAAGCATAGTGACGCCGATGCTCTTTCTCGCTGCCCACTACCAGCGACTCCACTCGGGGTTTCAGCCGTCAATTTGCACAACACGCCCTCGGAGTCCACGTCTACGGCGGTTTCCTCTCTCGCCTCTATGGACCAGCTGCCTTCGGACGACCCGCACGATTTTCCTTCTCGACAGTTGGCTGACCCATACTGTCGACGTATTATAGACTACCTCACTGGCAGTTCCCGTCCACCTAATGCAAGGCTCCGTCGCCAGCTCTCGCAATTTAAGCTGGACAACTCGGTGCTGTACCGCAAAATTTACCATCCTGACGGTCAGCGCTGGGTTCCCGTTCTACCCCGATCGCTTCGGTCCGAAGTCCTCAGGGCACTTCATGACCATCCGACTGCTGGTCACCTTGGTTACCATAAAACCTACGATCGCCTTCGAAGTCGGTTTTATTGGCCAGGCATTACCACTAGCGTAGCTCGGTACGTCGGGTCCTGCACTACCTGCCAATGTAGAAAACTACCAACATCTGCTCCCGCCGGTAAACTACAGCCTCTTCCGTGCCCAGCCACACCATTCGAAGTTGTAGGCGTCGATCTTTATGGCCCCCTCCCAGTCAGTGCTGCTGGAAACCGGTGGATAGTAACAGCCATTGACCATTTGACGCGCTACGCCGAGACGGCATCCGTTACTACAGGTTCAGCTTCTGAGATTGCCGATTTCATCCTCCGAGCCATTATACTGCGTCATGGTGCTCCACGTGTGTTGCTCAGTGACCGTGGAAGGGCCTTCCTTTCACAACTAGTGAACGAACTTCCTCAGGCCTCCGGCACAACTCACAAGACTGCCTCTAGTTATCATCCCCAGACTAACGGCCTCACTGAGCGATTCCACCGCACTCTTGCAGACATGATCGCCGCCTATATTCAACCAGACCACAAAAACTGGGACGTTGTTCTCCCATTCGTCACTTTCGCCTACAATACGGCCATTCAGCGAACAACCGGCTACTCGCCATTTTACCTAGTTTATGGACGCTCCCCTACTACTTTCCTGGACGTCTCCTTCTTTACCTGCCAAGTGAATTCATCTCCATCCTCTTCAGAGGAATACGTTTCACGACTCGCACAGTGCCGCCAACGAGCTCGTATAAACACTGAAGCCCGCCAGGAAGACAGAAAGCTAGTTTATGATGAATCGCATCGTGATGTATTCTTCCAACCTGGAGACGAAGTGCTCCTTTTGACGCCTGTTCGCACACCTGGTTTGTGCGACAAATTTCAGCCTCGGTTTATTGGACCGTACACAGTTCTTGAACAGACTTCACCAGTGAATTATCGCGTGACGCCACTTGTAGCCCCAGCAGATCGCCGTTATCGAACTACAGAGGTCGTCCATGTCTCCCGTATGAAGCCCTTCATGCGACGTTCTTTGTCCCCTTGACTTGCCGCGGCCAGGCTGGCCGCTTTCACGTGGGGGGAATTGATGTGGGCATTTAGTATACGCATCCTCTTCACCGGTACATTATCATCATTATCATGTGTGGCTCATGCATCCCCATCGTTGTCGCGGAGCATCATCATCTTGGTCCGATCATCTCAGCTGTCGGCTGCCGGTTCTTCGGGCCTAATAAAGGTCTTCCAAACCAAGACTCCATAATATATATATATATATATAGATATATATAGATATATATATATATGTATACCGTATTTACTCGCATAATAGTCGCACTTTTTTTTTTCAGAAAATCCGGCTCGAAGTTAGGGATGCGCCAATTACGCGGGGTAAAATTTTCGAAAACTTTTTCAACTCAGTTCTCGCGCTTTAAATCTGCACACTTGTCAAGTAAAAGGCGACTTTATCGTTTACCAAATAATTCAGCATAAAACAAACATACCTACGTACCTTTTAATGAACAAGCGAGAGCCGTCAACTGCACACACACACGTAAAAAAAATTTATTTACACAAAAGTCGTAGCTGTTCCTTCTTTTCCCTATTCGGAGTCCGAGTCGAAGATCACACATTCATCCTCGCCGAGCGGGGATTCGTTTTCGGTGTCCGAATCATCCGCACCCCACAACATGTCATCCTCACTCGCATCCAGTGTGTTTGAGATACCCGTCTTCTTGAAGCTTTTCCTGACGACTTTGTCGGAGATCGCCTGCCACGCTTCCACAATCCAAGCGCACAGCATTTCCACAGGCGGCCTCTTAATCTTACCACCTGGAGTCAGCTGATGTTGTCCTCCAGCCATCCAGGTGGTGTACAGCCTTCGAACATTGTCCTTGAAAGGTTTATTCAAGGACACGTCCAAAGGCTGCAGTATCGATGTGAGGCCGCCCGGAATCACTGCCAGATCTATGCGCAGCTCCTTTAGCTCATCTCGTACGCGGTCTACTAGGTGCCCATGAAAACTGTCCAGGACAAGCATGGACGGCAACAACAGACCACCCGGCCGCCGACCCCAGACTGTTTTCACCCAATCCACCATGAGTTCCACACTCATCCAGCCTTTTTCCTGGACTCTGACGTAGATGCCTGGAGGGAATTTTGCCTTTGGGAGCGTCTTACGTTTAAAAATAACGTAAAGCGGTAGCTTACGCCTATTCGCTGTCACCGCCAGCATTACGGTGCATCGTTGTTTATCAGCGCCAGACGTTCTGACGATGACGCTCCGTGCACCTTTCTCCTCCACTGTCGTGTTCCACGGCATATCAAAGCAAAGTAGGGTCTGATCGGCGTTGCCGATCTGGGACAAAATGAAGTCTTTCTGCTGTCGGAGCTTTATAACAAAACTGTGGAAGTCCACCACTTTGTCCTCATATGCTGCGGGCAAGCGCTGGCACAAGGTGGTCCGCCTTCGTATTGCGAGGCCACGGCGCCGCATTAAACGAGTTGTCCATCCGGAGCTGGCTTTGAACTCTTTTGCTTCGATGCCCTGCACTCGGGCTATTCTGCGCGCCTCAGTCTGCACAATATCCAACGACACAGCACAGCCGTCTTGTCGTAGCTCCCGTATATGCCGGACCAGTTGCTCTTCGACGTTCGGATACCTGCCGGTCTTGGCACCGCGGAAAGCTCGTTGTGTCTTCTTCGTCGCCTTAAGTTTTTCTTCTTGGTCCCTCCAGTACTGAATACTGGTTTCTCGAACGCCGAAATGCCTGCTTGCAGCCCGGTTGCTGTGCTCCAGCGCGTACTGCACTGCCTTCAGTTTGAACCCAGCCGTGTAGCTCGCGTACTTCCCCACGGTGAAACCAAAGTTCAATACACGACCACAACATACGCACACCGCTTGCAAAATGGCGTTTCCTTCTGTTTCTCTGATGGTGGTGATGGCGATCGAGCCCCCGGCGTTGTACACGTGACCTCCAAAAAGCGCGGCGATTTGGGGGGTATCAGTAATTGATAGAACAGCCATTTTTTTTTCGTTCATGGTCGCTTTTTTTTTTCAAGTTGTATTTCGACAAACACGTTGGTTAGGTCGTTGCACTTTCAATTTTTTTTATTTGCTCGTCGATTTGCCTTCTTTTTTTCTTCAGGGTACGGGGACCGCGTTCTAACTGTACCGCTGGGGGGTAGAATCGTTTCTGATCACGGCCAAGTTCGGGGTGCGCCTATTATGCGCGGAATTAAAAAAAATCGAATTTTCCGCGACCAGACTATGGGTGCGCCTATTATGCGAGTAAATACGGTATATATATATATATATATATATATATATATATATATATATATATATATATATATATATATATATATGTATATGATGCTATGATGAATGGGAGACATGGCCTGGCTCATAGGCCATGTTTATTCGTTTATTCCAAAGCACTTGTTCATTCTCTACCGCTATCACAGTCACTGCCTTCTTGCGTCACAGGACTCCCCCTCCCCCGAAAGAATGCACAACCTACAAACTTTAAAGCATCACTAAGAAAAATATATCAGAAAATGAAGTGGTACCATGTAACACGGCAGTTCCGTGCACTTGCACAAATGCGTTCACAAGAAAGAAAGTCCGATAATATCTAGGAGACCTCAGGGGGGGGGGGGGGGCGTGGTTGGCTGTTGCGTTGTGGAGAGCATGTCTATGCCTTCAACGTGGAAAATGACGATGACACAGCCTGGATAGTAATGAAGAATGAGCAGGGTTGCGAGTCCTTGTAGCATTGGAAGGTCGGATGTCTCATGCGTTGAATTCTGAGTTGTAGCTGCGACAGACGCTTCGCTTCTAGAAGGCGTGATTCTTGACAGACTATGACGGCGTGAAGCCTGGGTGCTGGCGGTGTGCAAGAAGTGCTTCTGCGTCCTTCTTGGCATTTTCTATGGTGTTGTAGCATGTGTAATCGCAAGCGCAGAGAGCATCTGTGGTGAGGTTTCTTCATCAAAAAAAGTCTTACGTTTTGAAATGGTCCTTAAATCAAATATTTTATTTTTTCAGTGTTGCTCAAGTCGCGAGTGCACTGACGTTGAAGTTTTCGTTCGTCGTTGTCTTTTCTTGGTTTGGTGATGGCACTGTGAAAATTGCGGGTGGTCATCGATGTTGAATGAGCAGATGCTCTTGGTGGTCTCCGTGTTATTTATGAGTGGGATGTAAGCATGATTTGTGTCAAAGAAAGCAGTAGATGCCTTTTAATTTTTATCAATGAGACTCACATTCAATGATGAATCCTCACGTTTTCGACTTTCAGTTGGTTTAGCTCCTGAGGATGAGATTGCAGCAAAACATGGCTTGATGTGCTTTCGATTCCCTATGTTTGTTTCTTTCCGGGACAATTGAGCTAAGCGTTTCTGAAGTACAGCCACTTTCGGAATGGCAGTGGCTTGACAAGGTATGAGGCAGATATTTCAGGTGGTCTGTTGCGTATATAGCGATATCCTGACGCCTGCGATGTGAGGGACGAGCGCCAAAAAAGCTACTTGACCCAAAACCAGGTGGTGGCTTACATAAGCAAGAGGAAGAGTCAAGTACATTGGGTGCTTGAATAATGTCTTGATTTGTGTATTGTATGGAAGAGGTTAGCCTTGGCGATATTTGCGCAGATGGGAAACGAGGTGGAAGATTGCGCTTGTAGAAAAACGGCCGGGATGTCTTTCCATGAGCACATGGCTGACTTCGCCTGATGGGAAATGTAAAATTCTGCTCTGTGCTCGAATGCGTGGAGGCTGCCTATGACTGTCATTACTGAATTTGAATGCATCGTTATGATTGGTTTTAATCGAATTTTCATTATAGTCTTGAAGACACTTTTGCTGGCATTGCTGATGTTGCTGTGGAATGTGTTGCGGTGAGAGCCCTTCTTGAACATCAGCTGGTAGTCTGTAGGCTGTTGTCATACAGTTCGGGCAATCAAGATAATGCTTCACAGTTGACAGAAAGCTCTTCAGAAGCTTCTCCTATGCTGTTAACTACAACAGGCTCTTGTGCCAGGCAACGTGCGAGGTTCGATGCGTCTGATCCTTCTGTTTTGCTTACAGTGTCAAGTGTGTATGTACTGAACGGTGATGCATGAGCCCGTGTGGAAAGAGTATGGCTCGACAGGGTATTTTCACGATGCGTCAGCTCCTCTATCATGAACACGGCATCCTTATGAGGCAACGGCTGAGTGTAAGGAGCGCTTGAAGAGCAGCGTGATGGAAAACCGGGTGATGGACTCACGCATGCCAGATGAAGAATGAAGGGCATCAGGTGAGCGAGCAAGATTCCGTGTCGTATGCTGGAGCGACGACTTTGAAAATACCGGCTTTCGGGAAGAGAAACTTGATGGAAAGCTATGTCCCTTGCAGGGTCTCGGCGAGGTGAACGAGCACATCGCCACGCTCTTGAAGTGAACGGACACAGCAAACGCGGTCAGTACAAAGTACACAACATACATACATTTATTAACTAATTTACACGACGATATCGTCTGCCAAATTATACACCAATTTCAATTAACACGCTACCATACAAACAACATAACGCAGTGACACACTAAACACACAATAACATGATAAACACACACTAACACACCCAACACACTAACAAGTACCCAAGGCGGCGTCGACGCCTGACTTTCCACGTGGGACCACGGCGCGAAGCCCGCGGTGCCGAGCACCGGGGACCCACGCTACAGACAACCGTTCGCAGCAGCCGCCATGCGCAGAAGAGGCTCGCTCAACTCTCGCCCACTACCAAGGCCTGCCTTTCGCCAGGGGCCACCGCCGGCGCTACCACTCTACCAACAGTGGTACTCAAAGCGAACACAACGCCATCCATCGCCCGGCGGTAGTCACCACCGAAATAAAGCTTTTGGGCGAGACACGTGCGCCACGCGGCGCAGACAACATTACAGAGGGAGTGTCAGCACCCCCACATCCTTGAGTAAAGATCGTGGACTGTGACTGCCGAGTGTGATTGTCTCCAGACGGTTAGTAATGAGAAAGTTCTTGTCATAGTCATTAAAACGGCAATCATATCTTCTCTCATCTATTGCCACGATTCATCGTTATCGAATATGTATGTAAGGTAAAATTTGAATGCCTCATCAGTCACGTAGTCGCTGAAGTTTGTAACCATCTCCCATTCCGACCATGATGCAGTGGTAGCGTGGAGCTCGAACAGGTCGAACCAGTCCTGTACAGGTCCATCATCTGCAACTCCGGTGTACTTGGGGACGGGAAGATCAGTCGATGGTTTTGTCATAATGCCGCAAACTGCATGCGCCTGAGATCACCTCTTCTGTGGTCGATATTCATTTGACGCGTATTGCCGGTGGCTTCATGAATGATGTGAGGCTGATGAGCGGCGACCAGGTCTTCATCCCGTTGACTCGTGTGACGCTATGGCGAATGGGAGACGTGGCCTGGTTCATACGCCATGTTTATTCTAAAGCACTTCCTCGTCCTCTGCCTCCACCATCAGTCACTGTCTTTCTTCTTACGTCACACACACCCACACGCACACACACACACAGATATATATATATATATATATATATATATATATATATATATATATGAAATTGCTTGTGTGTGTATATAGCTAGTGCGTATTCAAGAAAGACCTTTCGTGTGAACAATGTACCCACATAGCCTCGGAGGCCCGTCTTTTTTCCATGGGAGCTTTTCTGCTGCAAATGAATTCTAAAAGAAAATAGAGTCCAAGCGGGTTTCAAGAACCATCTAATCTTTATTACCAACATATATCAAAACTAAGAAGCACATTTATCACAGTCCGCAGCCGTGATTGTGAAAGTGTGTATGTAGTCTTCCAAGATTTCAGTGTTCAATGCCCTTACGCCTTCATGTGCGATGACTTCTTAGGGGGCAGCAACTGCTTCTTTGCGGGTTGATTAAATTTTTAGCAAGAAGCCCAACTCCCACTTGTTTATGGCAATGTTATTCTTGTAACCGCAATATGTACTTATGAACAAGCACAGGAGAATAACTAATGGGTGTAGCACATGCTTTTAAAGAAGGCATACAGGCACCGACCACGTGCTCGTCCTAAATCGGTTATTAGCAAAGAATATGCGAGCAAATGAAGAACTGAAACATGCCAGGTACTAGCAGGGCTCATACAAATGATGGGCAATAGTTAACGCGTGATAAAAATAGATAAATGTTCGATATGAGATGTAAAGAACAGATATTTAACAAGTGGCCTTATCGTTTCCGTGCGAGTGAGCGGGGTTGCTGCTGCTTGCCGCGGTAATCTCTGCCAAAAACAGTAGTGAGCTCGTGCCACGTTTCGGTGCTTTGTAAAAGAGTCATCTATCGTAACTGCACATATTGATGTTGATGTCCACAAGAGCGAACTTGAAAAAAAAAACTGCCTTCTGCCCTCGGAGCCTCGGGAACCGGCTCAGCATACATATGTGTAATGCAACACGAACACCCTCCTTTTTCCCGCTCCTTCCCTTTGTGCGCCACTGGTCAAGCAGGTTTCGGGACAATAGGCACAATGGGGCGTGTTTTCTTCCAACATATCCAGAGGGGCATAGCTAGTGTAATGTGTACGTTCGAGGAATCTGAGCGACTGCAGTGCACCGCTTGTTCAGAAGTGTCGAGTATGGTGCATGAAAATTTGCCTACATGATGACTGCTATGACGCACTTGATCTGCATTTTCGTCAGTTCACATGCGATAATAATAGCACTAAATACATTGTTTCTAACGACATACGCATCATATATTGAATCAACCAGATTGTTTTGCTGCATGAAGCAAAATTATTTGGCACCCTGGAATCAAATGCATGTGCTGAAGTTTGAATGAATTTTCGAGTAGCTTTTTAATGAAATTTTATAAGATTGTCACCCGGGATTTGGCAGGTGTTTATATATATATATATTCACTACATTTTAATTTTACAATAATTGAGAGCAAACACACATATCCTAGGCATGTCCTTATATGGACAGCCAGTCAACGTTCAAAACTTGATGTCCGGTCGGACATCTCAATCGGACGTCCGGAAAACAGCCACACAGGACATAGATTTTCACAGTACATTTATTGGCTATTCGAGTTATTTATTTATTTATTTAGTACCCACAGCGCCAGAGGCATTACAGTGGGGGAGGGGTTTACAGTCAGTCTGGACAGTTCAATATTTTGTCATATATAAAGCGTGGAAAACGGTAATAGCAACAACAACAGCTACAGCAGATCGACAACATAAGTTATTCACAGCAGTATGCAGTATATGTGAGAAACAAGAACACTACAAGGTTGAGTCACTTCAACAGGAAAAATAAGTGATTTGATACCGGAGTATAGCCACAGTTCCCTTCTGCATACAGTGTGAGGACAAAAGAAAGAAGAACAAAAGATAAGAACAGTAATACATACAGTACGTCCTAAAAAAAGAAACAATCACTTCAGCAGGGCAAAAAACATCTCATTCGAAACTACGTTGACGATGTCAGCAGGTAACCTATTCCAGTCGTGGATTGTTTTTGGAAAGAAAGATTTCTTAAAAAGTTCCGTGCGGCATAGAACCTCTCTTACTTTTCGGTCATGGTCCACGCGTTGGGACCTATAGTTAGGCGGTATTATATATATATCTCTCTGTATGTTAATCGTACCATAGTAAATGGAATGAAAACGCTTCAGGCGCAGCTTTCTGCGTCGTTCTACCAGGGTATCCCATTTGAGTTCTTCCTTAGTTCTTGTTGCACTGAAATTAATTGTGTATTGACGGGACACGTACCTCGCACCGAGATTCTGAACTCTTTCAAGTTTAATAACGTCGCGCGCCGTCGTAGGGTCCCACACTACACAAGCGTACTCGAGGACGGACCTCACGTACGTCTTGTAGAGTAGCTCACGTGTGGACTGACTGAATGCACCAGAGTTCCTGCGAATGAAGCCCAGCATTTTTCCCGCCCTTCCGGTTACGTAGTCAACCTGCTTCTGCCACGATAATTCTGGGGTATACCAAACACCTAAGTATTTAAATTCGGTTACTTTACCAATTACAATGTTATTCAGGGTGTAGCAGTAATTTAGAGGGTTCTTCTTTCGAGTGAATGTCATATTGACAGTTTTCGTGAGGTTTAGCTGCATGCGCCACCTAGTGCACCATGTGCTGATTCGATCGAGGTCTTGCTGAATCAGGTTGAGGTCTTCCGTACCGTTAGTGATCCTATAAACCACACAGTCATCTGCAAACAGCCTCAACTGCAATGTCAAACCGTCGCCAATATCATTGATGTACAATAAGAACAGCAAAGGTCCCAGGACGGAGCCCTGGGGTACACCAGATGAAACGCTTTGTGCCCGTGACCGAACCCCATTTACAACCACGAATTGCCGGCGTAACGTTAGATATTCTTTAATCCATGAGACAACCGCCGGATTTATTTTATATGTGAGCATCTTTTCAATGAGTAATGAATGGGGTACTGTGTCGAAAGCTTTCCTGAAATCGAGGAAAATACATTCAACCGCAAGCCGTTTATCTAATGCAGAAGCAATATCATTTGTGAATTCCAATAATTGGGTAACACAGGAAAAACCTTTACGAAATCCATGTTGGGCTGACGTAATCGCAGAATGAGTATTCAAATGAGCTACAATACTCGTGAATAGAATGTGCTCCATTATTTTACATGCAACGGATGTCAGCGATATCGGGCGGTAGTTTGAAACGTCGCTTCTAGGACCGGACTTATGAATAGGGACCACAATACCTGCTTTCCAATCATCAGGAAGAGAAGCTTCGAGTAGTGACATATCAAATATAACTTTCAAGTACTTTGCTATCGATTCAGCGCATGATTTAAGCAGGAAATTGGGTAAGTCGTCAGGACCACACGCTTTAGAAGAGTCGAGCCTTCGAAGCAACGATTCAATGCCGTGTGTACATATGACAACATCATCCATGTCGCTTATCGTTTCAAGTACCGGTGGGACGTCTTCAGAAGGCATTACTGCAGGAGTGAAGACGGAGCAGAAGTAGGCGTTAAAGCATTCTGCCTTGTCAGCGTCTTCGCGAACAATGACGTCACCAGACACGAGTGGAGGGATAGTTACAACATCCCTGCCATTCTGCTTCACGTGCTTCCAGAACACTTTCGGTTTATCTTTTAGTCTTGTTTGAATAGTTCCCGAATAACTGTCATTGGTAATGCGTGTTGCTTCTTTAACTTCACGAGTTATTTCTTTCAGTTTTTTCTCTGTCTCTTTTGAAGGTTTTCTGCAATAAGCGCGATAAGTTCGTTGTCTTTTTTGTGTGAGCTGGCGCAAGGTTTTCGTAAACCAAGGCTTGCTTCTACCCTGTCTCGCCGTCAACACCCAAGTTGGGACGAACAGCTCACGTAATTCGAGTATTTTCTGCTTAAATAACCGCCACAGCCCGTCCACACTCCTACACCCGGCTTCCGTTTCGAACACTACTAAATAAGCCTGTAATGCTTGATTTATACAATCGAAATTGGCTTTTTTATAATTGTACAGTTTTCTGTTAGCATGGTTTTTTGTTTTAACATAGGCCAGCGACATCGTCGACACGACAGCGTGGTGGTCGCTTATGCAAGGAATCACAAGCGTTGACTGAACAAGTTCTGGTCGATTGGTAAGCAGAAGGTCTAAAATGTTGTTTCCCCGCGTTGGGGTGAGGACTAGCTGATGCAGAGCATGCAGGTTGACCATGTTCATCATTTCTGTATTGCATATTCCAGTAACTGTGGCGGTGTTCGATGCATCCCATTTCAAGTCCGGTAAATTGAAGTCGCCCCCAATGACCACGGTATCTGAGTGAACTTCATCAATCGCACTTTGAAGTCGAGTGAGAACATCCGGCGATGCATTAGGGGGACGATAAAAGCTACATACTGTTAAGGCGATGCGGTTCGGAAGTTCTAGTTTGCACA
Organism: Rhipicephalus microplus; assembly: GCF_043290135.1. Taxonomy (NCBI): domain Eukaryota; kingdom Metazoa; phylum Arthropoda; class Arachnida; order Ixodida; family Ixodidae; genus Rhipicephalus; species Rhipicephalus microplus. Next base: position 1,858,207 of record NW_027464596.1, read on the forward strand.
ACACTACTTCACTCACGCCAGCATCAACGTCAATCTGGGAGGACCTAATGCTACTATCAATGAGAATGAACACACCCCCTCCATGACCGTTCCTGTCTTTTCTGTAGCAGGTGTAACCAGTTGGAAATACCTCGTGGTCACCAATGTCAGGATCTAACCAGGATTCCGTACCGAGAATCACGGAAGGCTTAACAGTTTCTACTAAGGCGGAAAATTCATCTCTCTTATTCTTTATGCTCCTGCAATTCAGCAGAAGAATACTAATGTTCACAGAACTAGACTGGCACGGTCACTTCTGTGGGGTCACATGCATTGTTGCATCATCGCAGACAAACTTCTGCCCGTTCAAAAGAAGGTAATCGTACCTAAGCATAGCTTTCGCGCCATCCTGTTTTTGTGCTTTTGCATATTCCCACAAAATTTTTCTTTTCTTTCGTACTGCTTCGGAGAAATCTTCGGAAATGCTAGTCGTAGTGCCTTTTAACTTTCTTGCGTTGCTTAGGACATGCTGTTTTTCTTTGAAAGATGAAAATTTTGCGATGATGGGTCTGCTCCTCCCAGCTCGAAAACGTCCCAACCGGTGTGCCCTTTCTATTCCTATAGTGGGTATTCCTAACTTCGAAGAACAGATATCCAAGATCTGTTTCTCACACTCCGCATTTGTTTCGTTGGCTCCTTCGTCGGGTATACCGTGAAAGATGAGGTTGCACCTTCTGCTGCGGTTTTCAAGGTCGTCAACCTTTGACGTTAGAGACTTCAACACTCGTGCTTGAGTCTCACATTGTACAACGCACTCTGCTAACGACGATTTCATTTCATCAAGGTTTGTGAACTTAGTTTCAAGGGATTTGATACGATCACCTAGATCGTTTATAGCGAGCTTGTTTGCAGCTTGAACGGTTTCAATAGCATTTAGTTTATCCTTAATTATGCTTTGACCTGCTAAGAGCTGCTGCAATGTCGCCTCGGTGGACGGTCCCGGATTCACCTCTACGTCGCCACATATTAGCAGAAGTAAAAAATAAAAAGAGAAGCGACGCAGCAAGCGAAACTGTTTCCGCGAACGGTATTGCGTGCATGAATGTGACAGAATGCAGTCAAACAACTTTTGGGGTGAAACCGGCAAGAAAAAGGGGAGCAAGAAAGGGGGTTCCGTATGACTAACCTGCATAAGCAGTAGGAACAGCGTGAAGCGTACTGCTGCAGCCATGCCGGTTTCACGCCCCACTGGCGCACTGAAGAGCCCCGCTTTATGAAGCTGAGCGTTATCGTCGAGCCGGTAATCACTCAGATTTTCACTGGCAGGAATCGCACATGCGCCGGATACCGGAACGTCTGGTGGCGTCATCCCGCTGTCGTCATCAGGTGCTACGTTGGTTTTAAGGGTTGTTCCTCGTAGTCCTTGCGTTGTGGCTCCTTCCGGTGGAAGAAACGCTGCGGCTTTCCTGGGACACTGTCTTGCAGAAGCGCCGTTAACCTGCATAAGCAGTAGGAACAGCGTGAAGCGTACTGCTGCAGCCATGCCGGTTTCACGCCCCACTGGCGCACTGAAGAGTCCCGCTTTATGAAGCTGAGCGTTATCGTCGAGCCGGTAATCACTCAGATTTTCACTGGCAGGAATCGCACATGCGCCGGATACCGGAACGTCTGGTGGCGTCATCCCGCTGTCGTCATCAGGTGCTACGTTGGTTTTAAGGGTTGTTCCTCGTAGTCCTTGCAATGTGGCTCCTTCCGGTGGAAGAAACGCTGCGGCTTTCCTGGGACACTGTCTTGCAGAAGCGCCGTTAACCTGCATAAGCAGTAGGAACAGCGTGAAGCGTACTGCTGCAGCCATGCCGGTTTCACGCCCCCAGATATCCACACGGCGGGATATCCACACGGCGGGACATTCGTATTCATTATGGACAGTCAGTGGATACCCGTGGTTACTTGGGTCGCTTTGAACTGAATTTAGTGTTGATTTGGATGAATCAACTGTTTTTGTAGCAAACTGCTGTGTAAAATGATTACGCTTGCCTTCAGGTAGCTTTAGTGAGCCAGTACTAGGCTAACTTCTCTAACGTTGATTTTGAGATACCTTTGAAGAATGGTGCCAACGAATCTGCAACATAAAAATTATCGCTTTCATTGCGTGGTTCATATTATTTTATTTTGTTGTTAGTAACACGTAATAATATTGCCATGCGCAGGAATGTAGGCGAGCATTCTCAGCTTGTTCACTATCACAGCTTGGGCACGTAGGCACTATCCTCTGACATTAGCAATTTTTCGAATGGCGTATGCAAAGAATTGCACACGCTATTCATTGCAGTCACTGACACTGCGCATGTGTCATAAAGCTAACGATCATTAGGATTCGCAGTCCATCCACAAGGTGGCCGCAAAGCCCCTTTGAGATGACTCGAGCATGCGCTAGCGTTTGTGGTGAAGAAATGCTATTCTAAAGCTTATACAGCACCCACATGCAAATGCTACGCCCTGGGCGCCCGCTAACTTTGCGTACACTATTAGAAAACTCCTTATAAAAGCAGGCTGTCCGCACAGAACGTTTGCAGCATGGTAAAAACATTTCCTCAGTTTGCACTATTACGCAAACTTTAAACTAAAACCAACATGACAGGATGTTACGTGCAAGAACTATGACTTGATTATGAAGTACGCTAAAGTGAAACACTCGGAACCACCTGGGGTTATTTACTGTGCTACTGATTTAAATCTTCAGCTCTGCGCCTCCATCGAATTGCCATCTCAGCTGCCGAGATAACTCCAGGACCCTCGGGTGAGTAGTGTGACGCCACAAACCACTGTACCACTGAGACACTAAGGTATACACAAGGGCTGCTTTGCGGATTAAATTTTAGCACTGACAAAAATTTTCATAACTATGCTGCATTCAATAAAAAGTTTTTTGTTCATCGACCCACTCGGAACAGGTGAAGCAAAAGTAAAAGAAAAGGGTAAGTTGGGTTTACTGCAGTGAACACTTACCTGTGAAAATTCAAGTGGTGTGATCCCTCGGAGAAGACACGGTTCGTCTCGAAATCCACGTAGCTTGCTGTAGAACCTGGCTCGCACTCGACAGAAGGGTCCACAGCTTTTACTTCTCCAGATATCACAAATATGTGCATTCCAATCTGGCCACGCAAGACGGTGTTGTACGAGTCACCTTCTCTCACCACATCCCCTTCCTCGGATGCCACCCATGGCTCAGCTGTGTCGGAGTAAAATAATGTTTTTGATTTAACACATGATTTTTCGCTTGAATCTATGTCATATTTGTAAAACAAAAAAAAATAGTGAGGTATCATAGCAAGTAAATTAACGTCTAAGCTCTGATTTCCTTTTCTTTTTCACGATTTGTGCTGTTTCTGCACATTACGTAATGCCTGCTTTCCATCATGTGTTCTTTCAGTTTCATGGTGATGAAAAAGTATAAACACAAGAATGGCAGATAAGGGAATGGCACTCCAGCGTAAAATTCAGAAATTGCAAAACGTAAATGCCAACCCCCCCCCCCCCCCTTTTCATAAAATATGAAACCAATCGTACGGCTGCAGAGAAACAGCAAGGGAGAACTGACTCTACCTATGGAGTTAGGACAGGTGCTGCTTCCAATCATAAAGTCAGCGCCCGTCCTGTCGCACATTTCTTTATCGCGTGCTCGTAAAATGAAGTGGAGGCATATTCTAAGAATGTATGACGACCGAGCCTCGAAAAGTATTTCATTACAACAAAAATGCCAAATGTTGGGTTCCATGGTGGTACCCGCCATGGAACTTTACATGGAGCCATGGAGCTTTACAGCTACAAACTGCAAAATACAAAAAAATAGAAGTAGGAGTGTCGCCGCAAAGGGGACACAATGTGAAAGCAATAAATTGAAATGCTATATGAACTAGGGCTAGTAGTGTCGATCCACTCATTCGTGTTTCGATCGAGGAGTTTCATATTTCTAGGACAGAGTAGGGTACCCGTCTGCAGGCGCCTTGAAGTTCGCTCATAAATCTTACTCAGCCATTTTGCAGAAGCCGGCAAAAAGCAGTGAGTGTGGCAATAGCAAGAATTTATTTCATTGAACCATAGCAGAGGAGTTTAAAGCTGGAGTAAAAAGCCTGGTGGGTGAGCACTCAGGCCGCCTCATTTCGACATAAACACTTATGGCCCAGAGCCCAAATACGGGCTTCGGGGTAGGACCAGTGGCAGACCTCCTTAGAATATGGTTGGCTAAAGAGCACCTCTCTACAGTGAAGTAATGAACACACGTTTTTTTTTGGAAGATGTTATTTTTGCCCTCGAAGTGGGTTCCACGGCTGCAAGTGCTACTGCTAGTCCCTCCGTCTGCGCTGACTTTTGGGCTCGGAAGGATAGTCCGTTGACATGTTTTATCTGATGTTGACGTGCCTGGTAAAGAAGAGCAGCCCCATAAAATTCCTTGGGTGTCGGCCCTACTATGTCTGTGTAGCATACACCAGTTGGGTACCCGTGTTGTTTTTCAAGCATCGAAGCCCGCGCTTGTTGCCTAGCTGCTATTATCTATGTGCATGTCCATGTTAGTGGGGAGCGGAGTGACCCAGAGCACATGTCGCCAAAGATTTGGAGTAAGTGCCTCTCCTGGAGTGCAAGTGTGCTGGATATATAAGCAGTGGAGCAGGCAGCGTACAGGGGCCGTCTGGATGAGCCCCGTGTATTGACATTTAAGGTGGGCTTCCTGCACTTCTTGGTAAGAGTTGAGCACACCGAAACCCTAACATTGGACGTAGCCGCCGGGAGGTCCATAGCTGTCTGAGTAGCCTTGCAGACATGGGCGTCGCTTCACCTTCCTGCTTGTTAGTGCTAAGGTATGGTATTGCGTAGAGTATCCGGATTTTCACGAAGGCATGGGTAAGCCGAAGTGCGTCCCTGCCTCGCAGACCACCCCGCCTGTTAGAAACACAATTTACCCTACCTGTCTTGAGTTTCGAAACAGTAGTCTTGTTTGACGTTTGAGTGTGGTGAATGAACGGGCCGAAAATTTATATCTCCTCCACCTGCCTGACGGGAAACCCAGACAGAGAGATGTGTATAGCTGAGCTGTCTTTTGTATTTGCTCTGACAAGCAGAAAGCCTGATTTGGTCGGAATTCCTGAGAACCTACGATTGTTGACATACGCTTCGACTATTGATGCGCTCCGCTGAAGGCGTTCCTGCTTTTCCCCAAGGCTCCCCTCAGTCGTCGAACCTGAGAGGTGATAACAACGCTTGCTGATGGGTACTTTGTTTTTCGCTTCACGCCGCACATGCAGCGTTCCCCCAATGACGAAACGTCAAAATAAAAGGAGGCAGAGGTGCCAGTGCTTATACTGCATGCACTAATTCTTCCAGTATTCCTATTTTCATCACTATATGTTGCTGTGGGAGCAACAATCCAAAGCTGTCATAGTAACAGTTCTTATCAAAAAGAGTGAACGATAAAGACAGACACATTCGTGGCGGGTGCGTAGGTGGTAGAAGGAACACCACCACCTTCTTCCAATTTCTTTCACTTTTACATTTAGCAACAACACCACCTCACATGTGTGGAACTAGTCTATCTCTCACACGCTTGCATGTTTTCTTTCAAAAAAGAAAAAATAGTAGAGAAAAAATAGTACAGGTAACTAAAATCGAAACTTCTGGAAATCGTCCCGCAAATTACTATGTTTACTTCCACACTACCATTCATCATAAATCGGCAAAGTTCTTAAAAACGTTATATAAAATTGCAGAGTATATCAAACTAATTCCCATATTTTGTGAGCTCGACATATGTGGGTTTGACTTTGTGTGCGATTACTGTACTGCTAGAATCGAAACTTCTGGAAACCGTCCCGCGTATTACTATGATGTTTACTTCCACACTACTATTCACCATAAATCAGCAAAGTTCTTAAAAACGTTATATAGAATTGCAGAGTATATCAAAATAATTCCCATACTTTGTGAGCTCGACATATGTGGGTTCAACTTTGTGTGCGATTACTGTACTGCCTATTTGCGCATGTGCAGAAATTCCGCCTTATGCTGCATGTTAGAAGGAATAACCGTAACATGAACTTTTCATCGTGTTAGGAAATACTGGACTTTCACTTGTGCTCATGATGCGGTGAAACTTGATGCCCCAGTATGTCATGCGATCCATAGAGCAGTTGTCCTTCCTCCCTTTGAGGTATTCATGCACTTCCTTCTTTGTCGGATGGACACGTAGGTAGATGACGCCTCGGTGTCGGGAAGCCACCATCTGCCAGGCCGTTGTCTTGTCGTACGGTGTGCACATAAGAACACACAAGCACAACCGGTGGCCGACGAAATCCGTGCGTACACTGCACAGAAAGGGCATGAATGAGTATATTGCAAAAGAATTCATGACTTTATAAATTATTTACATACACTACAAGAAGGAGAATTTGTGATGCCAAAGCAGTTCAAATTGTACCATTCAATGATCAGCCTACAATCAGTAACAAAAAACCAAAACCCCTGTCATAAGAAGAAAAGTTTGTACATGAACCGCGTGAAGCCACTGCAGTGACCCAGCCAACACATCAAATGCACTTTGCCTTCTTCTGTCATGCTTGTTATACGATAGGCTTTGTTGCTTTGTCTGTCGATGCCACTCTTACAGATATAATCAACTTTGTCACTAAAGCTCCACCCACTAAAAACCGCTAATCCTCAACTACTGGTGCATTTTGAGATTTAGAACACTTCCTGAGAGCTGGCAATGCTGCAAGTTCCTTCCCGCCGTAACGTCGCAGAAAGGAGTGTTAAGACGGTAAAGTTAAAAAGTACATGCACAAGCTAAATGTCCCCACTTATGAGGCCCGTGAAGCGATGTTAAATTTGTTGCTTTTCTTTCGCCAACCCCCATTTGTATGCAGAAACTGAAATAAAAACTTCCTCGAGACTTGAATGATCATAACCAGTTTCACTACATTCACTGTGGCAAGGCAAAGGCCAGTGGGGTAGCCAGAGGGTAGAAGACCAGGCATGTTCTCTCCTCCCTCCAGAAATTTTTTTCCCTGTATAACAGACCCCAAAATGATACTCAACTACATCTGCCTGCCCGGCCTCCACTTTAGATGACAATTGTGCCTCTCTCCCTTCGGAAACATTATTGCTGCCTACGCCCTTGCTCCATATGCGGCAACCCTAGCAAAAATTCTGATAGAGCTAGGTCTCAATCAGTCTGATACAGTATCCTATAAGTTGTACCAGTCTTGTGCCAGACTGATAAAAAGTCTTACCAGATCTTATAGACATTCATATCAGTCCGATACATTTTCTTACCAGTGCTACTAGTCTCATATCAGACTGATACACAGTCTTACCAGTGCTATCAGCTTTTCAATAAGCTTGATTGGTCATTTATATGGTATATATTAGTCTATAAGTTTTTAGTCTTTTGTTCATTTATCTGATCTTCATAAGATGCATTACTGTCATTTTAACGGTAGTTCTTTTTTTTAATACACTGCCTACATATATGTGATTGGTCATTTCTGCATGTATATTAGTGTATCAGTGTTTTCTATTGAACACTTGACGACCATTGCGTGAAATATTATGATGACTCAAAGAGTGCAACTGACAGCTTTTGGATGCGTAGAATAAAATGAACAATGTTTCATGGTGGTGCATAATTGACAAACTGAGCTTTAAATATGCAAAGCAGCTTTCAGCCTAGATGAACCCTTTATTCTGTGTACAAATGGGATTGCAGGTGCCAGATAGCAACACAGTTAATGCTGACAATGATAGATGACATCTAGAAATTTCAAGATACTAGTATCCAAAGCTTATGAGATGACAGCATAAACATAACTTGAATTAATACAAACAAAACTTCTCATCACAGGGCTATATTAACATAATTTCTAAATTTTAAGTTATAGGGCCAGTAAACAATCCAAGGGAGATAACTTAATAATCAGTCCACAACTGTGAAATGAGCATGCTTATACAATAATTTTTCCAAACGGCGTGGATTCGAAAGTCTCAGGTAGTGCTGCAGTTTCTCCCTTTCACAACACAAGCCAACCCAAGCTGCCTCTCCCACATAGTGCTTTGCCTTTATTGACGAGCCACTACATTAGTGTCATAATCCATACTGGATGAGATACTTTAAAGAAACAATGAAATGCTTCTTTGAGTAATCATTAATTGACCTCATCATCAAAACTCAATGCCTCGCAAATCCACTGCCAGAAATATTTCAAAGCACGTTGAGGGGTTTATTGGGTACTTCAACCGCTTTATTTTTTTTCTCAGCGGTCCCAACAAGCTGTGCCAAAAACTACAGGGAGGAATGGCAGTAAAGAAGTGCGATATGTATGCACACATTATGAGCTAGAGCATGCTTGAAGAAACACAGCAGCTTTTTCGTGTTGCCATTCCCATGTGTGAGTGTGACTAGGCAATGTTAGAAGATTTTGGACAGCAGCGCCAGCACATTCGGTTAACACGCTGCTCTTGATTTATTTTGGCTATAGGCCAATATCATGCTTTCAGTTGTTTTACACCACATACAGGCATCCGAAAATTCGAAGTGAGCACAGTCATCTATATGAAAAAAGTCACTTGCAGCTGCAAGATTTGGCTGATATGTTGATAGCAGCATCTGTTATTCACAGGTGTGTCTTTTCACAAAGCCCAAGCGGTGGCACAGACCTGCTATATTACTTGCCTGTAATCCTCACAAGATTGATGAATCAAAAACCATGTACTAATTAAGGCTAAAGCATTTGACTGCAAAACACACACACACACACACACACGCACACGCACACGCACGCACACACACACGCACGCACACACACACGCACACACACACACACACACACACAAGAAACTGCCTATCATAAGAAAAGTTCAGTTGTGAAGAGAACAACAATAGAAAGGATCAAGCCAACATTTAGTTGTCCTACCTTGCTAAACTCATATTAGACTGGCTATGTATGTCACAAGTTTTAAACAAGTTTGGTATATCAGCAACACAGCAAACACATCCAACTTTCATGTGCAAACACACTGGCCACATCTTTCGGCAGAAGCACAACTTTTTTTCTTTGTTTCTCAGCAAATACCAATGTGAGATCTGTTCTTGAATAGTTTTGATGTAAGCCTCACACACATGAGCTCACACACAGAGCCTGGCAGTTTATTGGCATGCACCAGTGTAAAATACATGCCATTGTTGCATTTAAAAAGTGTCGCTCATGCCAACACTGTCGCGAGCCGCCATCTGCAGTCCGGTCGGAATCACTGAGCGAGTTTTCCTCGAAGCCGTAAGTGTCGTCGGGATCAGGATTTTCATTGCTGTCACCATGCGCATCACTCAGACGTCCCGTGTCGAAGGCCGCTACTCCAGAACATCAATTACTAGCTAAAGACTAAGGAATGCTCTTGCTGAGTGTAGCTGGTTGGCCGACTGCGCCTCCACCGCTCTTTGTCCGAGGTACTACATATTGCGATCCAGGCTCCAAATAGCGTTTTTTTTTTTTTTTGATCGAGGCTGGGTTCGAGTTGAATCCATCTCTCGTCGAACTTGACACAAACTTCAAATAGCGCGCTTGATGATGTCCACACAAAGTGAGGCTGCGGGACTGATAATAAGTGAATGGGTAAAGATCAATTAATTGATATGTGGGGTTTAACATCCCAAAACCACCATATGATTATGAGAGACGCCGTAGTGGAAGGCTCTGGAAATTTCGACCACCTGGGGTTCTTTAACGTGCACCCAAATCTGAGCACACGGGAACGGGTAAAGATCGATTACATCGACCAAGGCTTCACATTCACAACCTGCTTGCTGTGCCTTGAATGTTAAGCATGCGGCGCGGATTTTGCCGAAAACTATAACATGTGCCGCGAGATCACGGTGCGAGGTAGTGACCCTACAGAACACCTCGCGTGCTGAAGGTGTATTGTACTGTGGTCGCCACGGAGGAAGCTGGTCGTCGCCATGGTGGTCGCTGACTGCCATTATGGCTAGATGATTGTAGCGATAATGATGTGATAGATGGATGTATGAATGGATTGATATGGCTGTACCCTTTAAATTGGGCAGCGGCTAACGCCATCTACCCTAACCAATGCGAATACGGCGACACAGCGCAAGACCTCTGAAATTGCCGCTGCGCGCACGTCATTTTCCGTTTGCCATCTCGGAGGCTATGCACAGCGTCACAGTTTTACAGCAACTGCGTTCATTGTTTATATATAATTTGCTGTGAGCACTGAAAAACTACCCTATAAAGTTGTAAAAACATGAAGTAAATGTTTTATTGCAAATAAATATTTTTGTTTTCATAAACTAAATTGCGTTGTGTTGAGGAAGAAGTCGTGGACTCATGGTTGCATGAACTGCTCGGGAGATCCACAGAAGTTTGGAGATCCACAAATGTCACTGCATTCGTCATCAATAGCAAGTTCGTGGCGGCCTTGGTGCATGTGTAGCGCATGTGAACATTGTTGCATCTCTTAATTGCTCAGTATCGCGCCTGTACACTCGCAATTCTCCAAGATGTTTGATTTCACAATGATAATTAAAAATAATAGTCCCGGTAAGTGCATGTAAGTACATCAATCCGAAGGATATGGAAAATTTTGATCCTCAGAAGTGGTACTGGGTATTCTGGAAGGATAACACACACTGCAGCCACAATCACGCTCAAGTGATTAAGCTTTACGGTAAGTCCGCGCCTCTTGTATTCCCAATACGAAAACAAAGAGGAGTAAGCAGTCATTCTGAAGTTATTTACTGGTCATATTTTCTTAGGCACTGAGGATGATGCAAGAAATACAAGAGAAAAATGATCATCCATTCCACAGACCCAATTGCGACTCCTCCGATAGCTGCAGTTCAAATGAAGTGGACAATGAGTCGTTTAAAAAGTAAGTTGCAATTGGTCACACTGCAGCTGATATACTACTTGCAGTGTAATTATTACTGATAGCCAAGTTTGGCTATCGTTGACATTGCGGCTGGTGTGCTACTGCGGCGCTATTATAATCGACAGCCATTTTTGCTCTGCGCGTGGTGCCGTGTCACACATGAAGCACCAATGCTCCGATATACTCCCCGCCCCCTTAGCGAATATATCAGAGCATCGCTGCTCCACTACTGCGCGGGCGCCGGAACGTCGTATTGAAGGTGGTAGTAAAGTTGCAGTATGCTGAAGAGCTATTTTATTTTATTCTATCGTGGTATGAGCGCAGCTTAGTCACATATTTTGAACAACTGACTGGTTTAATATTATTTTTGCTTGTGCGGGTATACGTCCTGTTTGTGCTTGCGAACTAGCAGTGAAGTTTGTGTGTTGGGTTGTCCGCAGTTGTAAAAAACACGACGTCAAGCTGCTGTTAAGCAGAAGACAAAGCACGTCAGCAACCGTTTAAGAAGCAGCAGGTAGGCCTGCTGTTTGCTGATGCTGAAAAAAAGAACAGAGAAAGAGCTTCTGAAAGAAGTGAATATATATGCTGAGGGCTCAAAATACAAAAGTATTAGAAAGAATAAGCCTACTGGAAAATGCCCTTTGCAGAAAAAATTTCCAAACAGGTTTATCATTTCTTCATAAGCTGTTGTAACGCACTGCTGCTAGGGTTGTATGCAGCAGCAAGTTGCCCTATTCTTATAGCGTGCAATTTTGCTGAAAAGCAGAATGCAATGTAAGCTCACGGGTGGCAGGGATGCATGCATGTTGTTCTAACCACTTGAAAATGTGCTTTTACAACTTTTACAGTGTGGTGGATATTAAAAAGAACACCACTTGGTCAAAATTTCTTGAGCCCTCCACTATGGCATCCCCTATAATCACACCATGGTTTTGAGACTTGACGTGCAACGTATCATTACACTTTAATTGCATATCTCAACTGCATGCTATGTTTATCATATATATTTTTTGACCATGCACACCTAGGATGCTACCGTGACAATTAAGGGTGCAATCTACTTTATTTCTGCACACTCTACTTTTTCATTGCAGCAAAGAACCTTGTCCTTTGCGGGTGTTGCAGCTGCGAGCCTCAGAACAAGGCAGCTATAACCTTGCGCCGGAAGCCTCAAAAACAGAAACCACTAGCACCTTTGCCACCACTATGTGCTGCCACACTGGAACCACCACAGCGACCACGGACAGCCCTGAAGTAGCCCACTCAAGTGTGAGGGAGGCTGCAGCGCTTATCAATTATGTGCCCACTGACAGAGAGGTATCATAAAACTCTAGTATGCTTTGTCTTGAAGATATATTGCTTTGCTTTAATGAGAAAATGGGCATTGATAAACTAATGTGTGCACATCATCTTTGACCTATTTCATAGGTGCATCTATGCAAAGCAATTGCCGTTCCCAAGAGGTTGTACAATCACACCATGGGCTTGAAAAGACACGCCCGTTTTGTTCGTGAGGCGGCCGTTGCCATTTTTTATACAGCAGGCCTAGTCGATAGAAGTGTTACTGGCGCAGCCTCCAATCGGTCTAAAGGGGAGGCGAAATCTCCCTTGGAGAAAGAAACATATGCTGTGTTTTTAGGTAGGTGAAATTTTGCAATCTGACCAAAATTAATGGAAGTTGGTGGCTCCATTTTTGCACGTAATCAGCTGAGATTTCACTGCCAACTTGTGTTATAATTACTTACTAAAGCTTCAAGAATAGTTTTTGCCTACCGGAGCTGGGTACTTTTATGCAAGAATCCACAAACTAACTTTAAACAATATTAGAGAGGCAGACTGGTAGCACTCCTACTTATTTCCATGTCATATTGACTCCTCTATTTAGAGTGAACATAATTGTCACTTAATAAGTGCCTGTAACTTGCTTTGTTTTTGATCGTGCAGATTTTTTCAACCATTTTTTTCAAGCACACTGTTCTGATTGGAGAGGTTGAGCAAATGAAGAAGCTCCTCAATAAAGCTTTGGCAAACAAAATTAATGACTTTATGAAATCAAAAGATTAACCAAGGAATGGCACATCAAATAAAATATTTTGTTTCATTTCTGTGTTCATATTTGTGTCCTGCTTGCTCTGATGTAGCGGTGCACCTGCCAGTTGGCTAAGCACCGATTCGCTTGAGGGCCTATCAGAGTGGAATGCTACACTTATAGGGTGGTACACAAGTACTGGTACACCGATAGACTGATACACTCATACACTGATACATTCATAGACTGATACACTCATAGACTGATACACTCATAGACTGATACACCTATAGACTGATACACCTATAGACTGATACAACTTTCAATAACCTGATAGCCTATCAGTTTTTCTATCAGAATTTTTGCTAGGGAAGTCAGGCGGGCTCGCGATTTGCTTGAGCGATTTCAAATTGGCAAGCGCTGTGGCGCTTGTTTATGTACATTTGTTGATAGGTGGCAGCACAATGCAAACGATTTGCTCGCTGACCGATTTGTGAGTAAACTTTGAAAAATGAAAATGTTCTTCGCAACCTGATAGAGGGGTGACGTGTTGTGGTTGAAATCGTTTGGCGGAGAAAATTACTCATATTTCTTTCAGCAGTGATGTTGAAACAAACCATCTCGATGGCAGGAATTTTATAAAGTACGTAGAAGGGTATGAAAGCACCCACAGTGACAGCGACGATGCCCGATCAGCTGCTAACTCACGAAGAGCAAGTTACACTTCGTCCCCGCGTTATTACTTGTTCACACTCATAAGTTACTTTGATTGTATTAGGTGTAGAATATCCTGGATATCAAAATAAAATAATCAAATAAATCAGCCATGAAATCAATCAAATACAATAATTGCATGTAGCACTATTATTGTAGATATTACGGAGCGCCACATGCCACCAACAACCTCAAGCTCGAACAGCAAATTGAAGCGGTTAGAGCTATGTAATCGTGCAGTCACAGCTACAATCTATGCTTTTTGGCTAACTTCATTCGACTTCACCGGTACCTTCTGAATGGCAGTATTGTCGACAAATTTTCGCAAAGTTGAAGAATTTATGTTGTGAAAAGCATACGCATGCATTCTTTTCGATATGCAATTTTCGATCATATCGATCGAAGCTGCAGCATTCGGGTACAGTGAATAGACCAATCTCACCAGCAAGCTTCACTATGTCACCACAACCGCAGTGCATGCTGGTAGCAGTAAGTACTCTGTACGTTCAGCTGCCTGCAACCGGTGCATCGGCAAGCTTTAACAACCGTATTTGCATAAATTGTGATGGCTGGGCTCACGTGATGCGTGCTGGGATGCAACAACAACAGCCTCAAGTAAAACAACTTGGCCTTTAGGTGTTCTGAAATAATGTAAAACATCCACAGGAATGTGTGCAACAGTTAACCAAATCGGACAGAGCGGCAACTACCATAACTATTTAGTTTGGCGTATTTGTGAATGCCGTGTGCATAATGCATCATGTTTTAGCACTGCATTATTGCGGTATAACAAACTTGCCTGCGCGACCAATGAACAGGTGTAAAAGAGCAAAACTTGATGCAGTGGGCACGGAAATAGTGCGCTTTGCATGGCTTCTAACCACCCCTTTTTCATCAAGCAGAATCTGCTGACGCTCCTGATAGCGTGGTCGGCAGCGGCACACGTGTGTTCGTGGGAGATAGTGATGAAGTTGCCACTCTCGTACGGACCGGATAACAGGGTTGGCGATGAAATTTTCTACAATTTCACTGCGACAGATTGACTCTACTTCGGGTTTCCAGCCGCATCGACGTCGCCAACACCTCCCGTGGTCTATTTAAGCACACGGCGCATCGATTTGCCTTTTAATGGGCACGGAAACAGTGCACTTTGCATGGCTTCTAACCACCGGTTTCTCATCATGCAGGTGTGTACAAAGTTTTCTCTATACGCTAAAAAATCGGACGACCCATTTTTGCTGCTGTTTCCGTGCCCAAAAGTGCTGTACGAAGTTGTATGCGACTGTTTTTTTATGCTTTTTTTGCTCCTACGATCTGAAGATGTTGAAACTAACCCGGGACATAACACCCGCTCTGAAAACCTACTTGATATTGATTCGTTACCAGAAAATCCCGCCGAGCAGATGAAAGCGATGTTTAAACTACTCAAAGATATACACAGCCGTTCACTCCAAAGTTCGAAAGTGCAAATTGAACTAGCTGCTGACGTTAAAGCAATTAAAAGCGGGCAAAAGACATAGAAACAAAAATAACCGGCATACAAAAAAGACTAGACAAACTCAAAGAAAAATCGAAGAACTTTGATCAACTTGGCAAAAGTTTATCAGAAATACAAGCGTCGATATCGAGATGGAGGACAGATCTAGGCATGACAACCTAATCTTTCATGGTATAGCTGACACTAAAGAAACCTGGAACGAAACTGAAGCTAAGCTATCAGCAGCGATAAATGAAGTACTTGAATCTTTCTGCACAGAGTCAATTAATCGCGCACACCGACTTGGCCTGTTTGCATCTGCCAAATGCCGCACTATAATAGCCAAATTTTCCAACTACAAGACCACAGAAAAAGTTTTGTCACTTCGTAAGCAGCTGAAACAAAAGAACATTTCAGTGACGGAAGATTTTTGTCAACGTACCCGCACTTCTCGCCAAAAACTAATTGAATTGGCAAAGAGCTATCCCGGGTTTGAAGGAGACCGGGATTGCGGCCCAGGAGAAGGCGGCTGCAGCATGGCAGGCTCCGGTACAGGCAGCTGCAGATCAGAAGCAGGCGACTGCGGTACGGGAGACTGTAGTACGCCAGGAGGCGGCGGCTGCGACCCGGGAGAAGGCGGCGGCGGCGGCAGGGCAGGCTGCGGCACTTGAACCGGAAGCTGTGGCACAGGTAGCTCCGAACGTTGGTATGGTGGACTCGTGCCCCTCTCAGGAACCCGGGAATGCTTGGAGGAGTTCAATGTGCGGCCGTCTGCAAGTCGGAAAGAGGCAGGTCCCCTCCTCCCCAACACCTCAGTTGGCGAGGAAAAGAAGCGATCCCCCTTGAAGCGAACGGACGGCTTCTTGATACGAACGAAATCACCCACAGCTATCTTTGGCTGCTTAGCAGCTCTCCTGCGGTCCGTGTACTCCTTACTGCTTTGCTGTAGAAGCCGGACCCTTTGGCACAGTCGCGCCAGTTTCTTTGCTGGGTCTTTTGCAAAACGCTGGTGCCGAAAACCCCACAACATTTAATCTGGTTCGGGGCATTCGCCCATGCAGCAGAACTGCTGGGGCAACTCCAGTGATAGCCTGTGGAGTACAGCGGTAAATAGAGAGGTAGTCCGTAACTGCTTGTCGGATAGGTCTCCTTTCGAGGAGTGAAACCTGGATGAAGTTCTTCAGAGTTCGATTGAACCTCTCGACTTGCCCATTCGCCTGGGGGTAATATACAGACGAATGAGACAGCTCGATGGCTCGGTTTTGAAGAAAGGTTACAAATTCACGTGAAGTGAACTGCGGCCCATTGTCGCAAACAATCTCTTCCGGGTATCCTTCACGGGCAAAAACACTGGTCAAGAAGTCTTTCACGGTGCTTGTGGCCACTTCGCTGCAGAAATATATTTCTGGCCATTTGGAATGGTAATCGACCAGTGTTATAGCAAATTGGCTATTGTGAGGTGCATGTTCCAATGGGCCAACAATGTCTAGGCCCAGTTTCTGCCATGGCCTTTCAGGCCAGTCAATAGGCTGCAATGGCGCTGGCGATGTTTTGGCAGACTTATCTGC
Organism: Rhipicephalus microplus; assembly: GCF_043290135.1. Lineage (NCBI taxonomy): Eukaryota > Metazoa > Arthropoda > Arachnida > Ixodida > Ixodidae > Rhipicephalus > Rhipicephalus microplus. Next base: position 1,874,909 of record NW_027464596.1, read on the forward strand.
CTCCAGGCAGATGTGACAGTTTTTCACGGCAGATTCAGCTTGCTTGTCCATCCGTGGCCACCAGAATAGCTCACGAAGTTGCGCCTTTGTGCGCGTGATGCCCGGATGTGCCTCGTGGGCAACGGCGATGAACTGAGCCGTGAGTGAGGACCGAACAACGAGGCGTTCTGCGCGCAGTAGAAGGTCATCAACAACAGAAAGTTCTTCGCGCACACAGTAGAAAGGTTTTGCCTCCTCTGGTATGGACTTTTGTGGTGGCCAAGAACCGAGCACAAACGACTTGACCGTTTGCAGACAACCATCGTTGAGGACGGCTTGCTTGAATTCTTCCTTCGTCACGCAAGCCGACTCGAACAACGACACAATTTCTTCATCCTTGTCCAGCTGTGCCTGCGCGGCAGGAGCTGGCAGCCGAGAAAGAGCATCTGCCTCCGTGTTGGTGGACCCCTTGCAGTACTCGACAGTGAAATTGTAGCATAGGAGTCTCGCATTCCAGCGTGCAATTCGAAGTGGCCTGCCACCTCCTTGCAAAGACAGCAACGATACCAACACCTGATGGTCCGTTCGAATCTTGAAGTGGCGACCCCAAAGGTAAGTGGGCCATTGTTCACACGCCCAAAGGCATGCCAACGCTCCGCGTTCACCGACCGAGTACTTTCTTTCCGCTGGTGACAAGGTACGAGACGTGAAAGCCACTGTGCGGAGCTCATGGCCATTTTGCTGCTGCAGAACGGCTCCCAGCCCACAGTCAGAAGCGTCGGTCGACACGATGACTGGAAGTGTTGGATCGAACATGTGGAGAACTTTACTTGAAGAAAGCATTTCCTTGACCCTCCGGAAACTGCTGTCTGCTTCGGCTGACGAGATGAATGGCTCATTCTTGCGAAGCAGAGTGCGCATAGGCTCGACCACCTGGGCCAAGCGGGGAACAAACTTGGAATAGTATTCTACAAGACTCAGGAATGAACGGAGGGCAGCAACATCTGTTGGCACTGGAGTGTTAACTACCGTGTCTACTTTCTCTGGAAGCGGCGAGATACCTTGTGCAGTGACCTTATGCCCTAGGAAAGAAAGTTCTAGCACGTCGAAGAGGCATTTGTCGTTCAATTTCAGGCCTGCGGACTTGATTTTCTGCAAGACCTTTGTTAGGTTCAAAAGATGTTCTTCTGCACTTTTCCCAAAGATTATGACGTCATCAATGTAGAACAACACACCAGGGCAGCCATCCAGAATTGTGGCCATCATCTTCTGAAATGCCGCTGGGGCGGAAGCTAACCCAAACCAAACTCTCTTGAACCGAAAAAGTCCTTCATGCGTGATGAAGGCTGTCAGGTCCCTGCTGTCAGTGTGCAAAAGAACCTGATGGTAGGCAGAAGCCAAGTCAAGTTTTGAGAAGTGTGTCGCGCCTACCAAGGCATCAAGGAGTTCCTCTGTATGAGGCAACGGGAAGCTGTCTGGTATAATAGCCTTGTTAGGCTCCCGGAGGAACACAAATTCTGATGGTGCCGTCTTTCTTGTCAATGACAACAATGGGCGAAACCCATTCAGAAGCATCAATGCGTTCGATGATGTCAAGGCTCAGCAACCTGTGAAGTTCATTTGACACTGGTTCCCGAAGTGAATATGGAAGACGGCGCAGCTTCGAAGATACCGGCTGTTTGCCTTGCCGAATCTTGACACGATGCGTGAACCGCTTTGCAAGACCCAACTCGGGACTGAAAAGTGAACCGAAGTCGTGTTCCAAGGCTGGCGGAAGGTTTGCTTGCCTGGGTTGCTCTATTGACTGCATCGGAATGTGACAAAGTGTCGGGTCATTAACACGCGGCGGCGGGGCAACGGACGTGTGCAGGCACTCAAGAGTGGAGCCCTGTATTCGAAGATTTAGGGCCTTAATGCCGTCAAGGCCAATCAGACAAGTTGTTTGGCGAACGATGTAGAAAAGAAGTGGTGCAGAGCGTCCTTTAAACTGAACGTCTGCCTGAAAACAGCCTAGCACGGAAATTGGGCGCTTCGAATAGTCAAACAAAGTGACATGCGGAGCTGGGAGGAGCAAACCGCTTTGAAAATGTTGGTGAAATTCTTGCTCCGATAGAATTGAAACAGACGACCCTGAGTCAACAAGGAATGACAACTTGACAACCGCTACGCGTACTTGCATGTAAATTGCGCTGCGAGCGGGATGCTGCACAGTCAAAACTTGCTCAGAACTTCCCCCTGACAAAGCATCGTCATCGATGCCAACTTCACGAATCCTGCCTTGCATTTGTCGCTTGCGGTTGCATACTTTCTGAAAGTGGCCCTTGATACCGCAAAACAAACACTTCTTGCCCTGCGCAGGGCACTGTAACGCTGATGCGCGGCGATTCCGTGAGCCGCATCGGAAACAGTGTGGTGAAACGGACTGGCTATCTCTGTCTCGCCGAGGGGGGCGGGGCCCCTGCGGCGCATGCGAACCGCTAGCGCTTGGAGAGTTTTGCTGAAAATGCGCTTTTGGCTGGAAATTGAGGTTTCGCGAAGAATGCGAATACTGGGAACGAAGCCGTACAGAAACAGGCTCGACCGAAGCAGGAAATTCCTTCAGCTCTTCAGCTGCTTGCTCAAACTGAAGAGCGATCCACACTGCGCTCTCGAACGAAAGGGAGAAACCCTCGAGCAGCAACCGTTCACGTACACGGTTGGAAACAACGCCGGCAACAAATCGGTCCCGCAGAGCATCATCTTGTGAAGCGAACGAACAATGCGAAACGAGCTCCCATAAAGCAGCAACAAAGTCATGAACGGACTCGCCTGCGTGTTGACTGCGGCGGTGGAAACGATGACGCTCGACGACGACGTTACACGACGTGGAAAACTGCTGCCGTAAGACGCTGAGTGCAGCCTCGTACTCGTCAGTAGCGGCCGCGGGAGGCTTCTCTTGTACTTCCGGTGCTGCGGCGCTTGCTGGTGCTGCGGCATTTGACCCTGCAGGTAAAGTCCGGTAAACACGCTGCCCTTCCGCCCCCAAACAATGCAGAAGAATGACTGCGTCGCGCTGGTGGGAACTCAGCTGCTCCAGAGGCTAGAAGGTAGACTGTTAACGTCTGCTCCCACTCCTCCCATGGAAGTGATGGCCGGCCGGGCGTCGGGAGGAACGGCGGCAGCGGAGCAAGGCCAGAGAAACTCATGGCGGGGCGGACCCGGATGACACTCGATGCTGAAGGTAGCTTGACGTGTTTATCCCATCCTCGTCGCCAATGTGGTGTTTGCGAAAGACGTAAGAAGCACCGGCAGCACCACCGTACAAAAAAAGACGTTTATTGTACGCAACACATCGAATATATACATGAAAGACAGATGCGCCCCTTGGGGGTGAAAGAACACAAAGTAAAAACCGAAACTGAATATAACAACCACATCTCGCTAAACTTTGTCATCAATATTAGCCCTAGTAAAAAGACTAAACAGCAGAAATGCATACGATACTACCGGAAAGCTAACTTCAAAGCAATAAATAATGCGCTAACTCTATTTGACGATAATTTTGTTAGAAATTTTGAATCTCATTCCGTTCAATCTAACTGGGATCTGTTCGCATGCACAGTCCATAAATTGATAGAGAAGTACATCCCTAATCGCACACTCATTTCCGATCCCCAATCGCCGTGGTATTTCAGTCATTTAAAATGCCTATCTAATCGGAAAAAGCGTTTCTTTCGTTTAGCTAAAAGCTCGCCTTCACCTTCGTGCTGGAAAACTTACAAATCTGCTGCAAACGCCTACTTGAGAGCTCTAAAAACTGGGAAAAACAACTACCTAACTAGAACACTACCTGAAACACTGAAAAATAACCCTAGAAAGTTTTGGCAAATGATTAACCCAACCAATAACAACACTATATCGCTAGAAGATTCATCTGGAAATAATATCCCCGATAACATGTGCGCATCAGCTATTAATGATTCATTTTCAAGCCAGTACTCTGAATCCACCAACATCATACTCTCTTATGCGCACCACTATAATTACGCACCACTATAATTACATGCCCATGTATCCAGTAATTATTGAGGTACCTGGAATATTGAAACTAATAGATAAGTTACTATTCCACTCCGCTCCTGGCTATGATGGCATTAATAGCAAATTTCTTAAAAGCACTAACGTAGTTAGTTCAATGATACTAAGTCAAATATTTCAACAATGATTGAGTACTTGTCAACTTCCAAAGGAATGGAAAATAGGGAAGGTGGTTTCAATCTATAAATCTGGCCCCAGATCTCGCCTCTTAATTACCAACCCATATCACTAACAAGTAATTGTTGCAAATTATTAGAACATGTTCTCTTCTCGAATCTTGCTAACTTTCTAGAGTCAAACTCATACTTTGCTAAAGCGCAACATGGTTTTAGAAAACAGTACTCCTGCGAGACACAGCTTGCTTCGTTTACTCATAATCTGCATCAAATCCTGGATCAATCATCTTGCGCTGACAGTTCTTTTTTTTTGGATTTTAGCAAAGCATTTGACAAAGTTTGCCATAAATTACTGCTCTTAAAACTAAGCTTGCTAAATATCGACTAACCTTCTTAAATGGATAGAACATTTTCTCTCTAATCGTTTCCAATTCGTAACTGCTAAGGACCATCATTCACCACTCACTGAAGTACAATCCGGTGTGCCTCAAGGTTCAGTGTTGGGACCTTTATTATTTCTTGTATATATTAATGATCTAACTTCTTCAATAACTTCCAACACACATCTGTTCGTAGATGACTGTGTTATTTACCGCGAAATTACCAATGTTCATGATACTAAAACACTTCAAGCTGACCTAAATAATATAGCTAATTAGTGTAATATCTGGTTAATGGAACTTAATATTAAGAAATGTAAGATAATGCACGTATCAAGAACTAACTCGAATTATAACACCTACCACCTAAACAATGTTCCTTTAGATTCCGTCTTGTCTTATAAATATCTTGGCGTGCACATCACAAATAACTTAAGTTGGACTCATGTAGAGTACGTGATTAACAGTGCTAATCGCATGCTCGGCTACCTACGACGTAACTTCTCCAAAGCACCCTCTTCCTTGAAGCTAGTACTCTATAAGTCTCTCATACGCCCCAAACTCGAATATGCATCCACCATATGGTATCCCAGTCATGCTAATCTCATCACCTCTCTTGAACTAGTACAAAATAACTCTGCTAGGTTCATCCTCTCTAACTACAACCACACTGCAAGTATGACTTCAATGAAAAATAATTTATCACTTATTCCATTGGCTCACCGACGAAAAATTGCCCGTCTTTCACTGTTTCATAAAATTTTCTATCACCCTACACTTCATAATGACCTGATACTCCAGCCTCAGTACATCTCAAACCGTGTTGATCATCGCAATAAGGTAGGAATCGCATCATGTCACACTAGGCCTTTCTTTCAGTCATTTATTCCCCACACATCTAATGATAGGAACCGCCTTCCCTCGAATGTCGCAACCATCACTGACTTAAAACTTTTTCACGAAACATTAGCTAACATTGTATAACCAAGAAAATCTGTTACCTATGCTTATAGCTTCTGTTTTTGTATATTGGGAAATAATTATTTCTTATACATTGTGCAGAAATGTTAATATTATCAGTATTTTATTGTATTGTTTTATTTGTATTTGTTGTATTGTTTATTTGTATTTATTGCATTGTTTTATTTGTATTTTTATGTATTTACACACTCCCCTTTTTAATGACTTTTTGGTCCTGAGGGTATTATAAATAAAATAAATAAAAATGAAATAACATATGCTCGATTCCCTTGGTGGAGCGACCCCGTCAGCGGCAACAGATGCGATGCAAAGTGTTTTTTTTTTTTGCGCAAAACAGATATATATCTATCGTTATGTTGCACCATCGACAGGAGCAAGCGTATCACTTTGGGAAGAGGATGAAGGCGCCTGTGCATTAGACGCTTGCGTGAGAAGCTATTCAGCCATATTGTTCGGCTGCCGATTCACTGTGTACGCTAAACTATAAACCTAGATCTCGCCCCGTCACATTGGGTGGACGTGCTGGGTAACCGCCTTGCAACGGAACTTCACAGCGGCCGTCGTATGAAGGGTCATTCTGCAACGATGACAGAAAATATGGAGTCTGCATCTGCTCCTGGTGTTCCTGCAGCTGGAGATGATGCGGCGACTACATCTCCTCCTGTGACATAATCTTCGTGGTCGAGACCCCGCGGGATCCTGGCACGTTGAGTGGTTCGAATCTGGTGATCCAGATGAAGTGAACGTTGAAGATTGGCTGGCAGAGTTCGAAAGTGTGAGTACTCAATATCGATGGGGCCCGACTCATATGCTGGCGAACCTGTTGTTCTATCTTACGGGAACTGCCAATTCGTGGTTTGAGAACCATGAAGCAGAACTTGGGAGTTGGGCAATGTGCAGGGAGAAAGTGTTGGACCTGTCCGGGAAGCCTATTGGAAGAAAAATGGCCGCGAACAAAATGCTCGGGCCTAGGGCGCAGACCTCGACAGAGTCGTACGTCTCAAACATAGAAGATGTGTTAGCATTGTGTGGCAAAGCCAATGCCGAGATGCCGCAGGCTGACAAGGTTGGACATATTCTTAAGGGGATTGCGGACAACGCATTCAACCTCCTCATCTGCAAAAATTATTCCACAGTGGACGCCGTTATAAAGGAATGGTGGCGCTTTGAGCAAGCGAAGAGCCGGCGGATTGACAGCGTGTTTGCCCGCCTTCCGAATACGGCTGCGACGTCTTGTGAAGACCGTGCAAGGACCCAGCCGCCACCTCCAGTTTCATCGGATCAGGTGACCCAAATTTTATGGTACGAACTTGAAGCCATTTTCCTTGCTCCAGCTCACACTGCTCCAAGTGACACAACCCCACTCACTGCTAAGATGGTTCAAGCCATCGTCCGTCAAGAACTCGTCAGCATAGGTATTCCTTCAGCGTGCGCTTTGCCCAGCCCGCAGTGAGCTCCGTGGTGTGCACCCTCGTCCTATCACAAGCAGCAGTCTACGGCTCGATCTCGCGACCCTGCTGCGTGGAGAACCGCCGACAATCGACCAATTCGCTTTCATTGCCACCGTATCGGTCATGTCGTCTGTCACTGCAATTACCACTGCTCCTCTCTACCTCAACGTCTTCTCCCTACCAGCAGTGGCCGATGACCGATGATTGGAAACAACTTGGATTCCCATCGGCTTTCGTTATCATTTACCAATGCCCGCACAGCGTGACAGAAAAGGCCTACATGCAAAATATGGGCGAGATGGTAGCGAAAGCCTCAAATCTTTCTTTTAAAAGTGCGCATTTCTTTTAGTTGTTTTCCCTTCTCAATAAATATAACAAAGCAAAAGTTTGAAAAATATCTGTGATATTTAACATGGAGGCCAAGGGCTTTCCTAACACATACCATGGTTGCTGGCCAATGCTCACAGAATTTGCCTGTTCATCAATCTTACTTAATTTTGTGTATTAAATACTATTCGACAGAAATTCGTGGCATGCGAGCACATACAAGTGGTAAAAAAAGTAAAGCGGTTAGAGCCGATGTGTCCGTTTCTTTGGTAACTTTGTCGTGAAGTCAGACGAAAAGCTACTGAAGAGCCACGGTTGCTCATTTGTTCCAGTCATTAATTCAGTTCGCACTAGCTTCTCTACCGAACACCTCTTTTTTGTTTCTTTTCATTCAAAGGACCAAAGTATACCAGCAAGTGCACAGTGTGGCATTTAAACTGCACACTTTTTATCACGCGCACCCCGTTTGGCCCATGCACAGCCCTACTGCGCTTAAGAAAAATAGTTCACCAAAGCTCACCAAAGACAGGCAATTTTCAGAAGCCCACAAACAAGAATGGTTGTATAGCACTTACGTAATAGTACAAAAGTCATCAAAGATATTGAAATTCATTTAGCTTTAGGCCAATGTAAACGCATGCACCATTTATGCTCACTTTCACATTCCACAGCGAGTTACGTGTACGACTGCGCGCCGTCTTCACCTCGTTCGCACATTGGTTCAACGCCTCCTCTATTGAAATACCTGCTGCGTGAGAAGAAAAACAGCAGCCACACCCTTTCCCTCATTCATTTTAGAATGTTCTTGGTCGCTAGCGTCACCTGTGGCAGACGGTGCAACAATGCACCACTTTGCATAGCCTTCGAAACAGTGGTGTACAGTTGCAGGTCTCGAACAACTCTTGACTGACGCGCCCTTATGGGCCGCAGATGAAAAACGCTTAGCTCCTACCGTCTGCCACCGTGATAATAGTGTTGGTCGCGTCCACTGCCGTGCGGCGCTAGTTTAATACTGAAGCAACGCCTCCTCTAGAAGTGAGTGAGTGAGTATGAACTTTATTAAGGTCCTGAGAGGAAAGAAAGCGGTGCCGAAAGCCCCGCCATCAATCCGGCGGCTCCACCCAGGTCGGGACCGGTAGACAGAGTCTCTCGGCGACGGCCCGGGCCCTCTGGACAGCCTTGAGCTGGGCGATGAGCTCTGTGCTTCGAAGGGCGGAGTCCCAGGAGGACTGGTCAGAAAATTCTGTACCCACGTTGGCAGGGCACAACCAGAGCATGTGGTCGAAATTGTTATACTCGTTTCCACAGTGTGGACATGCAGTGGAAAAGTCCGGATTAATCCTGCTTAGTGTCGTTGGTGTGATGTATGTACGTGTCTGCAATTGTCTGTAAGTGATTGCTTGTGCTCTGTTCAGATCTCTGTGAGGAGGAGGAAAAGTTCGACGTTCTAATCTATGATGTGAGGTGAGTTCGTGATATGATACAAGTGGGTCTTTGTAATCGAGGTTCCTGCAGGCTGCATTTAAGCGAGGGGGCGAACCACTGACGCGGAAAGTGAGCTCTCGCGCCAGTGTGTGTGCCCGCTCGTTTGGGTTGCCAGCAAAGCCGGAAATGTTTCCCATGTGGGCTGGGAACCATGCGATGTGTGTAGACCGAAAGTTTTCCTCCTTCGTCTCGTGGTTGAAAAGCCTGTTAACGACCGCAGCTGCCTTCGAAGAGACTAGGGCCGCCGAAAAAGTTCTTATAGCTGTTCTAGAGTCCGAGTAAATGACAGAGGCTTCAGTGCAGCTTCGAAGGGCTAGCGCAATGGCCATTTCCTCTAGAAAGATGCCTGAGGAATGCCTCGCGCTCCCAGTGGAGTTGGCCTGCCTTCAGTTTTAAACAAGCTCCGCACGGTGGCGCTCGCAACCGACACTATCATCACGGCGACGGGCGGTACCAGCTAAGCGTTTTTCATCTGCGGCCCATAGGGGCGCGTCTATCCAGAGTTGTTCAACACCTGCAAGTGTGCACCACTGTTTCGGAGGCTATGCAAAGCGTTGCGTTGTTTCACCGTCTGCCACAGGTGACGCTAGCGACCGAGAACACTTTCAAATTGAAGGAGGGAACGGGTGTGGCAGCTGTTTTTTTTTCTCATGCGGCAGGCACTTTCCTAGAGGAGGTGTTGACTGAAGGCCGGCCAACTCCGCTGGAAGCGCGAGCCATTCCTCAGGCATCTTTCTAGAGGAGGCGTTGGTTGGATGGACGTCATGGCCATCACAGCCGTGCAGCCATGAGCTGTTTTTCAAGTTGAAACAGGAGGTGAGTAGATATCAGCAGTACCTGTATTTGTCCTTGTTCTCTCAGTGGCATATGTGAATTGGTGCTCAGGTTTACGGCGGCGAAAATAGCACATGTGTTAAGTAGCGGGTGCTGCGTAGTCCTAGCTGTAGTCCTAGCTCGTCTCAGCGAGATAGCCCATGGCGTAGTTTCTGAGGCTCTTCGATTTTTCACTTCTCGGTACCCGCGGGGTGCCAGAGCCAGTCAGAGCGCGCTTGTTTTTTTCGGGCTGCTCCATAGCCCCCGCGGCGCACTTCCAGTTGGCGTACATTTTTCTGAGGTCGGACGGTTCTGGCGACCCGCGGGGAGCCCGAGGGTCGCCGCGGGTAGCCCGAGGGTCGCCAGACGCTTTCAGGAAAATTCAGTTGTGGAAGCTTTCTGGAAGGTTTTGGGCAAGTTTCGGGCTAGCAGACGCCGAAAAGGTACGATGCGCTCTCGGTGCCATCTTTGTGAGGACTCGATGGATTGCAATGTGAGCGCTTGAGCACTGCACCTTCGTACGCTTAGCTACGTATTTCAAAGCAGACAATGCAGAAAAGAAACAACATACACACGGCACATTGTTTTGTTTGCTGCCATGATGGTATAGTTTGTTTTTGTTTACACTGGCTGTCCCAGCATTCGATTTTGCGATCTTCGGGCAGCTTCGGGTTGTCTCGGGTTCCCCACACACCTGACCATGACGCTGTTTCCTGTCCAGACCAGAACTAGCTGACTGACCCTCTGGCTAGCTCTGGCTGCCAGAGAGCTGCCTGAGGCCTGAAAATCGAAGAGCCCCACAGTCTCTTGTTACAAGTAAAAACCGGACATATTCGAAACGTTCTTTGGTACAGCGTTCGAGCACCGATTCCATTCCGCTTATTTTTCAAATTAACTATACACTGTTTTCAGGGAAAACTTGAAATTAACTGAAAAGACCCGGTTCCTAAGGACAGGTGCCAAGCCGCTAGTGGTGTTTAGGTCCGTTCGATTCGCCTGCACCACGTGAACCAGTTCACGGGGTGCTGCACTTTGCCATTCGTTTCAGCGGTGCAGCATTGACGACCTGTGAACCCTGCCATTCGTTTCAAAAGGTGCAGAAGAGATGCAGCATTGGTTCACGATTTTTGTGCACCTCCTACGCTGATGGTACCGGCTTGGTGGAGCCGCGCGTGCAGCTGAGCAGACGACGCAGCACTTAGGCGTAGGCGCCGTACCCGCCTCTACGAACGCGGTGTGTTTTGCCAAGATGTTTTCGCCTCATAAACTGTTCACATGTGCGGTTTGTCATCATTCAGTGTTAGCTGAATGGTGTAAATTAGGCAAACAGAAATAAGGCCTGCACCTTGTTGGCACATCGTCATTCGTTTGAGTTTCGGGGGTCACGCTGTGCCTGCACTGCTGAACTCGCGCTGCACAATTTCTGAACTTAGCGTGCACAGCCGTGAGCCGGTTCTAATAGGTGCAGGTGAATCGAACGGACCTTAAGTGAACACTTGGTGTGCGGCCATTTTTTGTTCGCTTCTGGCGGACTGCGTGCCGCTGACGACGATTGCATCTCGCTAATATGCGCCATGCGATTTAGTGTTGACGCCGGTGCCAAATCTTCTCTTGACATGTCCGACGAGACAAAGTTTGTTAGACGTTGACGTTGATGGTGTGACTATCTCTGCCCTTATAGATAGTGGAGCACACATTTCTGTAGTGAGCGCAAACCTTCGCCAACGCCTACATAAAGTGTTCACGCTTGCCGCTTCCCGCACACTCCAAGTCACTGATGGGATGACCCCTGCCATTCAAGGGTGGTGCACGGGCCGTGTGTCGATTGCCGGACATCCTACATTAATTCAGATTGCCGTCATTGAAACGTGTCCTCATGACATAATACTTGGCTTGGACTTCCTGTCACGTCATTCTGCGCTCATTTATTGTGCCATTGGTGCTCTTCAACTTGAGCTGCCGCAGCTTGCCGATTTTCCGGCTGATCATTCTTCACAATTATGCTCTCGTCACCACGTTCGCTTGCCTCCGCAAGCTGCTACATACGTCATTTTGTCGTGCTCACGTGATGTGCTCACGTGGTGGGCCTGACAGTTGTGCCGACATGCGGTATCCCTTCACGCCCTTCGCATTTATTGTGCAGGTGCTCGCTGCTGCATGCCGTGTCGAGCCCTTCGACGCTGTCGGCAGCAACCAATCCGGACAACGCCCCATTCTCCTGCATGACGCTCCAGCACCGTTCCATCCAGCACCGAAAGATGGCCCCTGCATCGACCCCCTCACCGTACTCCTAGAATTTTCAACAGCGCCACCCTCAGCGACATCAGCTGCCCAACCGGGCATAAAAGACAGCGCTCCACAGCCGACACTTCGTGGGCCTGACAGTTGTGCCGACATGCGGTATCCCTTCACGCCCTTCGCATTTATTGTGCAGGTGCTCGCTGCTGCATGCCGTGTCGAGCCCTTCGACGCTGTCGGCAGCAACCGATCCGGACAACGCCACATTCTCCTGCATGACGCTCCAGCACCGTTCCATCCAGCATCGAAAGATGGCCCCTGCATCGACCCCCTCACCGTACTCCTAGAATTTTCAACAGCGCCACCCTCAGCGACATCAGCTGCCCAACCGGGCATAAAAGACAGCGCTCCACAGCCGACACTTCGTGGGCCTGACAGTTGTGCCGACATGCGGTATCCCTTCACGCCCTTCGCATTTATTGTGCAGGTACGTTCGCCCGACTCCCTTTGTGCAAAAAAAACTAGCAACCGTTTTTTGGTGCAACTGCCATGCCCACAGTATTTCTTGTGTTTTGTGATGAATATTTTTACATGTACGAGCATTGTCCTAAAACTGCTACTGTTATCAGGTGACGTAGAGCTTAATCCAGGCCCTACCACGCGTAGCGCAAACAGTCAAACCGACCAAACTATCCAAGCACTTCTAACAAAACTAGACGAAGGCCAGGCTCAAATTCTTTCCGAACTGAAAACGATAAACGAACGACTAACAGCAACCGAAGTAACATTAACAGACCTTGCAACTCGTATCACAAAATCTGAAGAATTGTGCGCATCTATCCCGGAACTTCTTTCCAGTGTAGGAACTTTAACAAAATCATCAACCGACACAACAATCCTGCTCTCCAATATGGAAGGCAGGCTGAACGATGCCGAAGATAGGTCGCGTCGGTGCAATCTTCTTTTTTATGGAATCCCCGAAAAAGAAGAAGAAACTTGGGTAGACAGTGAAGGGTTTGTTGCTGACATTTGCAAGAAGCACATCAAAATTAACCTTGTGCCGAACGATATCGAAAGAGCGCACAGAATCGGAAAACGTCAACCAGAAAAACCGCGCCCAGTAATTGTTAATTTCTCCCAGTTCAAAACAAAAGAAGCAATTTTATCTAACGGCTTCAAACTAAAAGATACGCCGTACAGTGTAGGTCAGGATTATTGTTTCGCTACCCGCACTGCCCAGAGAGAGCTTCTACGCTTCGCACGTGAGCACGGCGGCCCTTTCAAGCTTCGTTACAAGGAGGTAGTTATCGGGAAAAAATCGTACCACTATGATGCAACCCGAAAAGAAGTCAAAGAAATTTTTCCACGCGGCAGCTAGCAATTTCACATCCCAGTAAATGTATCGCCAGTTGCCTCACCCTCTCGCCATACCCAGAATCACCCTGCCAAACATGCAAATGACGTCAGCTTTTCCATTCTCTACACAAACATAAGAAGTATTATGCCGAAACGCGACGAAATATGTACCATAATTGAATCATCTGATTGTGACGTCATGATGTTGACAGAAACATGGCTTTCACCTTCCATCAAAGATTCTGAAGTTCTTTCATATCTAACCAATTTCGCATTGCATCGCCAGGACCGTTTATCCGGTCGAGGTGGTGGCGTGCTTATCGCTGTTAAACATACAATCCGTCACTTCGTTATTAGCATTACCAGTCCACTGGAAGCCCTTTGGGTAGCTTGCGAAAGTTCCCATGGGCTGATCATACTAGGTGTCTGTTACCGCCCCCCCAAATCAGAGCCCAACTTTAACATCAACTTTAACGACACCCTCGACAAACTACACAAAATGTATCCCCGTGCAAAGTTCATAATTTGCGGGGACTTCAATTATCCGTCCACACAGTGGTCAAACAACGTTTCCTTTCGCAGCGGTGAATGCGGCGAATTCCTAGCCTGTTTAGATAACTTCCAACTAACACAAGTAATAACTCATGCCACCAGAGAAACATTACACAGCTCTAATATATTAGACCTTATTCTAATGTCGGATCCAAGTAGCCTGCATTCTCTCCATTACCTTAAAGAAATAAGTGATCACAAAATTATTCTTGCCTCTTTCAGTTTTACTTTTCCAGAAAATAAGCCTACACCAAAGCAGATAAAACTCTACGGTCGTGGGAATTATGAAAAGATTAACAGCGAACTTGAACAATTTTACATTTCGTACGAGCAGGGATTCAACAAGCGCTCCGTAGAAAATAATTGGAAGTTGCTAGTCGAAAAACTCAACCAACTAACTGATGCATATATTCCAAGAATAAAAATTAAAAACAAAACATCCGCCCCTTGGTTTACCAACGCGATTAAAAAACTGATAAACCGGAAAAAACGCCTGTTCAGACGTGCCAAAAAACAGAACCAACCGTCCCTATGGAAAGAATATTCCGACTCCGTACGATGCCTCTCGATTAACATTCAAAACGCGAAACGCGATTTTTTTCGAACAACACTACCAGACATGCTCAAAAATAACCCCAAAAAATTCTGGCAAACAATAAACCCAAGAAACATCTTGCCGATAACCTTATCCGGTACTAATGACAAACCGCTCAGTGACGTAGATTCGGCGAATGCCTTAAACCATGCCTTTTCTTCTGTTTTCACTCGTGAACATAGCTTTTTTACGAACTGCGGAGAGACCCTTGAGTCTATTATAAGCGAGCCAATGTCGCCTATTGAAATATCTGCAAATGGAATAAGTAACGTAATTTGAAAAGTGAAACTCTCATCTGCAAGTGGAACTGATAACATCAACAGCAAAATATTAAAGAATACACAATTGATAATTAGCGCAGCATTTCAGCTGCTCTTCTCTCAATCACTTTCACAGGGACAGGTACCGAGTGATTGGAAACTCGGTAAAATCACTCCATTGTTCAAAAATGGTAACAAAGCATCCCCATATATAACTACCGGCCCATATCGCTTACAAGTGTCCCATCCAAAATTATGGAGCACATTTTATTTACCCACATCATTAATCACCTCGAACAGCACAACTTCATTCAGCCTTCCCAACACGGTTTTCGTAAAGGCCTGTCGTGCGAAACACAACTTGCTGCCTTCATCCATGACTTGCACACAAATCTTGACCGGAACATCCAAACTGACGCCATATTTCTTGACTTTGAGAAGGCTTTCGATAAAGTTCCTCACCACCGCCTTATGACCAAACTTTCTTTGCTTAACCTCGACCCATTCGTCTTGTCCTGGATTAACAACTTTCTCACTGACAGAAAACAGTTCGTCGTCATAAATACAGCCAGGTCTCAAATCTCTCCCGTCCTCTCCGGTGTTCCCCAGGGAACAGTACTTGGCCCCCTGCTTTTCCTGATTTACATCAACGACCTTCCACACTGTATTACTAACAATATAAGATTATTCGCCGACGATTGCGTTATTTACGCAACAATCTCTAGTCAAAAAGATCAAATAGCTTTACAAACAGACCTAACAGCCGTTCAAAATTGGTGCCACAAGTGGCAGATGAGTTTAAACATTTCCAAATGTAGATCAGTGTCTTTTCACAGACGTACTAATCCGTTAGTGTACAACTACACCCTACATAACAGTTTTCTACAACTGACTAGCTCGTATAAATACCTTGGAATACATATCTCAAGTGATCTATCATGGACCCTCCACATCAATCACGTCATTTCAACAGCTCGTAGATCTTTAGGTTATATCCAAAGAACCCTGAAGTTTACTCCCAGCCACTTAAAAAAATTAGCTTTCACCACAATAATACGCCCCAAACTGGAGTACGCCGCAGCAATTTGGGACCCACACCAGCATTATCTCATCCAAAACCTAGAAGCCATCCAAAACCGCGCTGCCAGATTCGCCTTTTCCGATTACTCATCGTTCACCAGTGTAACAGACTTAAAGAAACGTGCCGCATTCATTCCCCTTAGTCAACGCCGAAAAACTGCGCGGCTCGCATTATTCCACAAATTCTATCACGCCTCCCCATCCAGCATTTACGTCACCCAACGCCCCCATTTCTCTGATCGTTGTTGCAACACTATGCAAGTACATTACCCTTGTCCTAAAACTACCACATTTGCAGAATCTTTCTTCATTCGGACATCTAAGGAATGGAACGCCCTACCGGAAACCATTGTTCGCATTCAGGATGCAGAAGCCTTTAAAAATTCCCTGACAACCATCACTGAACTGTAATAGCTAACTGAACTGTGACCTGCCATGCTACTTCTTGTAAATGGTTTCTAGTGTCATCTCCCTAGTATGGCATGTATGTATATTTTGTGTACTTGGCAATGTTTTGAAACCTTTTAAGTGATACCTTTTGTCACTGAAAAATGTTTTCATCCAGAGTCCTCAAACAAATGTACCTGTTCCCGCCCCCCCCCTCTTCTTGTATGCCCACCCCTCATGTAATGTCCCTTCTGCTAGGGACCCTTGAGGAAAATAAATAAATAAATAAATAAATAAATAAATAAATAAATAAATAAATAAATAAATGTGCCTGATGGTGACTACCTCGTCAATTCTATTGTCGACGTACTGATGGCCCGAGACATCGCCTTTGCTCACACTGTTGTCTCCGTCACAGACAACACTGTGGTTATACCCCAACTCAACATCAGTCTCTTGACTCAAGTTATTCAGCAAGACATGCCTTTGGCCACCCTATTTCCGCTTGACAGCTGCAACGTTACTGGTTTGGACACCGATGCAACATCCCCCTGTCTTGGTCACTATTACATTCTGCCTGCCGATGAGATTAACAATAAGATTGCTCCCGATCTCACCCCAGTGGAAACCTCTGGCCTCCGTCGTCTGGTAACATCCTATAGAAACATTTTCGACTTTGACCACCGCCCTCTCGGCCAAAAAACTGCCGTGTCTCACCAGATCAACACTGGTGATGCTAGTCCTATACGGCGGCGTCCATATCGCCTATGTCACAAGGAGCGCCAAGTAATTCAGAATGAAGTGGACAAAATGATTACTAAAGATGTCATAAAACCAGTATCCAGCCCCTGGGCCTCCCCAGTCGTGCTCGTTAAGAAGAAGGATGGCAGCTGGTGCTTTTGCATGAACTATTGCCGTTTGAACAAAGTCACTCATAAAGATGCCTAACTTTTGCCTCGGATTGATCACGCCCTCGATTGCCTTCATGGTGCCCAATACTTCTCGTCTATCAACCTTTGGTCGGTCTATTGGCAAACTACCGTTGACCCCATGGATCGCGAAAAAAGCGCTTTCGTTACGCTCGACGGCCTCTACCAATTCAAGGTCATGCCGTTCGGGCTATGTAATGCTCCGGCAACATTCTAGTGCATGATGGACTCCCTTCTCCGAGGATATAAGTGGTCCATCTGCTTATGTTACTTAGACGATTTCATCGTCTTTTCACCTACCTTTGACAGCCATATCACACGTCTGTCAGCCGTTCTGGATGTTTTTCGAAGAGACGTTCTCCAGCTCCATTCTAAAAAATGCCACTTCGGACGTCGCCAAATCATCATACTTGGCCACCTTTTCAGTGCCCCTGGTGTTCAACCGGATCCCGACAAGGTGCGACTAGTACAAGAATTTCCTGAACCACGTTCAACCAAGGACGTCCGAAGTTTTGTAGGGCTATGTTCCTATTTTCGTCGATTTGTCCGCAACTTTGCCGACATCGCTCGACCGCTTACTGATCTCCTAAAAAAGGACGTTGGCTTCACATGAGGCGTAGACCAAGCAGACGCCTTTTCGGCTCTTATCCATCTGCTGACTACCTAAATCAGTGGTTTATTGTAAATTCCAGGGTTGGACTTACTAATGTTTGAAGTTTAAAAAGCACAACGTCAACGAAAATGTTGTCTGTTTTCGAAAAAAGACGTAATTCTATTCCTATTCCATTCCATATAAAATGTGCCTAATTTCATTTCCATTCCATTTCTCCAAGCTCTGTCACCATTTCGTTCTTATTCCATTCAGGGGTCATGGAAATTTGGAATCATTCCGGATTCATTGCCATTCAGGAGTGGCAACTCTGCAATACTGGTTTCCACTATGCCGATCATTCCTTTTTTTTCAATAATGGATGTCATTCAGGCTTCCTTGGCGTATATCGCCGTTACCAACATGACAAGTGGCATCTTGTTCCAAGGTGCCGGTGGCCACACCTTCCCTGCCGACATCTCGCTCCGTCCTCAATCGGAACCTCAGCCGCTCAGAGCAGTCTCGGCCAAGGATGCCGACGCAGTGAGTGCGCTGATAGAGAAGTGCTCCATATCTTCAGACGTCACCCCAGGTTTCACATGCGGTTCACCTGAAAGCCCTGTCCAGGTTTCCCAGACCACTGCGCGACTCTGCGTCGCGGTCAATGCCTTGACAGCTTGGATCTTGCGATCTTCTTGCGGCCTTACCAGGGCTGCACACGACCGATGCCGCTGTCACTAGTCCCGTTAATTAGGCAGCCAATCGCCATATCAATTCTAAGAGCTGAAGTATCAGCCCCCCGAACTGCATCACGACAGCAAGGACAATTTACATGTCGTATTTGGCGCGCCAACAAACGCCGGCTGTGGTCCAAAAAAACGAGTATTGACCAAGAGTTGATAGCAAATAAAAATATACTCTCAAATACGGCAGATCAAACAACACACAAATAGGCACATTCGGCAATACTTCAATTAAATACGTCATCAATCAGCTAACGGGCTGCACACTACAACCAGAAACACTCAAAACGTGGGACACAAACAACGACACGCGCTACAATGCAATCTCATGCATTGACCAACCATAACACTTAAAGCCTAAAAACTTCATCAAATGTATTCAGTTCAAAGTTCTTGTAAGAAATTTTGAATGATTCTCTTCCAGAAATTACTCAAAGTCCAGCACTGCTGTCGTTCCGCTGCCCCGAAGTGTCTCTTCCAGGAAACCTCGCGTCGTCAAATGTCCGCACTCCGATCACCAAACTTCTTGGTCGGTAACACATCGACCTCTCACGCGCTGCGGCTGCAGAACCCGCTTTCACCCAGTGGCGGTAAACACACCCTCTTCTCCTATTTGTAATACAAGCCTTCACCTCCTGCTGTAAAACCTCATTTCAACTGCTTTGCCACTAAGACATTAGCCTTCGCCCGACGGCGGAAAAACTCTCATCACCTGCTCTACTCACGCTGGTGCAAAACGTTCTTCTCCTGATCACCACTCTCTGATTCTTGCTTAAATACGTTCGTCCTAGGTTTCAGACGTTTCTGGTCGTTTCGTTCGTGCGCCGCACCTTCAAAGCTGTGAAAAGGGCGGGAGCTCTCTGGTAAGGTGACGCCACTAGGCATGGCCGTGCCTAGAGTGACTTAGAATATGGGGAGTGTCCAAAGCGCCGGATCCCGTGCTATGGCCTCCGAGATGGCAAGTGCGTGGCGGGTTTCTTTCCGGCCGTTCGAATCGCACGAAGAGTGCGCGTTTTATGATGTAGGCGTGTCCCGCTCTTTTCTCCGCACCGCGGCGCTTTCTCTTCCCGTCGAATCCATGGAGATTCAGTTTTGACTGGCACGGTGGATGGATGTGTTTTTTTATCGCTTCCGATCGACTGCGCTCATAAGTAGTTTTGCATTTTCAGCTTGCTTTTATAAGGCAGCAGTTGAAATCTTTGTAGCACTTATTGCATTGTACGGCTTTTCCGGGGGTCAGTCACCATGTATTTACCAGTTTGTGCGCGTGTGTGTGTTTGTTTCTTTGCATTTTTTTTCTTTTGCCACCCCATGGGGGAGTTGCACGTACATCGAACACGCAAATTTTTGTAGTAGAGCTTAGAACTTCTCTTTTTCGTAGGGCAGGGATCGTGTTTTGTAATTATCGAGTGAGACAAGTCATAAGGACAATTGGTGTCATAAAGACACGGTTAAAAAGGCTCTAAAGTGTTCAGAATGCGGAGTGAGTTTGAAAATGAACCCAAGTGCAGAAGCAAATAGAGAAGAGGCTGACGTGAAGCGTAGGCAATGTGAGGTCGAGGAAAGAAAATGGAGAAATAGATGGTTGTCCGGAGTGAACTGCTGTTGAGAATCACCAAGCTGGAGACTGCGTTGGCGAAAGGGCAAGAAAAAACGAGGGCAATTGGAGAAAGGCTGAAGTCTGCTGAGGAAGCACTAGCTAAAGTGAACAAAGGAGTGGCCGATGGAGAGAATAGTTGGGCACCGGCAACCAGAACGGCGGAGATGAAAGAGCTAGCAAGTTTGCAAAAAACAGGCTCAGCCGGTTCAATTGTCGCAAGAACCAGTTTCAGCGAAGTAGTGGTGGGGCTGGGAGAGGACAAAGCAGCCGGCGTCACAGGTGCAAGTAACCCTCAGGTGCAGGACGCTCCAGCTGAAAAGTCACAGCATGTGATAATCGCTGGGGACTCGAATTTATATCGAAGCACAGAAGCAATCAAAGAGAGGGTAAGAGATGACAAGAGGGTTGCAGTAGGGACGTTCCCAGAACGCAAGCTGGAAGCAGTCATAAGGGAAGCGAGCGCAAAGCTCAAAACTACAGCTGATACACGAAACTTCGTGATAATTTCAGGCGGTTTAAACGATGTTTTAAATGAAGACACGGCAGGACTAGCGACCACACTGGCGAAAGGGGTCGATGGCATGCGCGCCACTTCTCCTCAGGTACAGGTAGTGATATGCAGGATACCGGTGGTACCAGTATGTGACATCAACCTGCAAATAGCGGTTGTCAACGCAAACCAAGAGATATGGCGGATGAGTCGAGAGAAAGGCTTTGAGGTGGTGGAAATAAACAGAGAAGTGCATAGGTGGGTAGGTTTCAACGAGACAGAACTCACTTCGACGAGCGGCTAGGTCATGAGGTGGGTTGGCGACTTGCAGGACGCGCAGAAGCTTTTTTGGGGGGCACGCAAGCTTTTCAGGGTGCAGGATAGCTAGTAACAAGGAAAACAACCAGGGATACTGACAGGTGGTATGAACAGATACAATTCCAAAGTGGCACGAGTATCTAAGATAGGTTAGAGTCCGGGGCAGCAATAGACATAGCCACTAGCGCTGAGCCAAGTCGACATAGGGTACATTAACATGCAGAGTGGCAGGAACAGGCTGAAGTGGGAAGAAATAGAAGAACAGCTATGAGTGGAGAGGCCGATGGTATACGGTTTTGTAAAAACACATCTTCTAAGGAACAACCTCCTAACAATCCGGACTACGCATGGGAATATTGTAACAGAACAGAAGGCAGCACAAAGGTGGGTGGTATTGGGGCATTTATTCATAAAAGTACAGACAAGAAAAGGGTCAAGCAGGAGTGCAAGGAACATTTATGGCTAAAAGAGAAAGTAGCAGGGCAAATGAAACTCCTTGGTTTGGCGTACTTGTGGACGGGAGCAAAGGCCAGAGAGGAAAACCAGGCAACGGTAGACTGTATATCAAAGGACATTGAGGAGTTAGAAGGAGAGTGCGAGATAATTATACTAGGAAATATGAATGCGCACATAAGAAGATATAGATGGGTATATGGACCTAACAGGCAAAATGATCATGGATACGTGTGAAACACATGATTTATTCATTTGCAGAAGTACCGAGAAGTGTGAAGGGCAAATAACATGGGAGGTAGGAAGGCTGCAGTCGACGATAGATTACACACTGATGTCACATAGGATGTATGATAAGCACAATAGACAAGGATGAATCAAGTGGCGCAATGGCTCCATTTTCACAACGAGAGTGGGAAAGGGCTCAGAAAAGGTTCCGTGTAGAACATCAACAGGCCCAGATGGCATTCCAATTAGGCTGATAAAGACATTAGGTCCGAAGTCTAAGCAGGCTTTGAGAGAGGCAGTGAACAAAATAATAATCGATAGAGAAGTTCCCGATGGATAGAAACTTAGCAGGATGAGCATGATCTATAAAAGAAAGGGGGACAAAGCTGACATAAACAACTACCGTCATATAACAGTGACATCAGTGGTCTACAGGCTGGCGATGCAGATTATAAAGGAAAAACTTCAGGCATAGATAGAGGATGAGGGAATGCTGGGGGAACTACAGAATGGGTTTCGGAAACACAGGAGGTTGGAAGACAATCTGTCCTCCCTGACACCGTGCATCGAAATAGCAGAAAAAGAACACAAGCCCCTGTGGCCAGCATTTTTGGATATCAAGCGAGTGTACGATAGCGTGGTTTAAGAGGGCTTGTGGCGTATACTGAACACACTAGGTTTAGAAGATGGAGTCACTAATCTTTTAAAGAATATCTCTAAAGGTAACAAGGCAGTTATACAGTGGGAAAAACATGTATCCAAGCCTGAAAAGGTAAAACAGAGGCTTAGGCAGGGGTGTCCTCTGTCACCCCTGCTATTCATGATTTACCTAGAAGGATTAGAGGCCAAATTAGAGAGATGTGGACTGGGCTTCAACCTCTCTTTTGTCAAACAAGGAAAACTTATTGAACAGGCACTACCAGCATTGATGTATGCAGATGATATAGTGCTAATGGCCGACAACAAGGAAGATTTGCAGAGATTGGTGGACATCTGTGGTAATGAGGGAGATAGGTTGGATTTCGGATTCAGTAAGGGAAAATCAGCAGTGTGATGACGTTTATTGAACCAGAGAAGTCGCAACGAAAAATGGCCGTACGACAAGTGCGGCAAAGGTGGCTCAGGTTCTCGTGAAATCAGAGCACGGAGTTTTTCGCTCTCTTTGAAAGGCGCATATGCGTTAGTGCGTATGCTCCACTACAATACCCCCGGGGGGGGGGCGGAAGAGTAGCCATCCTGGCGACTCAGAGAGTAGGCACAATGAGGGGGTCGTAGTAGGGCTTGAGACGGTCGACGTGTACGGTCTCGCGTCCTCGACGGCGCAAATCTGGCGATTGTGTTGGGGGCTCGATGATGTAATTCACCGGCGAGGTTGCGTCAATGACACGGTATGGACCATGGTACCGGGCCAGAAGTTTAGAAGACAGGCCAGGAACGTGCGGGGGCACCCAAAGCCACACGAGGGAGCCAGTACAAAACGTAGGCGCTATCTTATGAGCGTCGTCATGTCGGGTTTTTTGTAGACCTTGAGCCTCACTTGTCATAGACCGAGCCAACTGACGGCAGTCTTTCAGCGTATCTGGCGACTTCCGAAAGCGGGGAGCACTCCGATGCATCAGGGCGGTACGGGAGTATGGTTTCGAGTGGGTGGGATGGTTCACGTCCGTACAATAGAAAGAACGGGGAAAAACCGGTAGTCGCTTGTGTCGCGGTGTTGTAAGCGAAGGTAACAAAAGGTAATACAGCGTCCCAGTTAGTGTGGTCGGAGGAGGTGTACATCCTCAGCATGTCGCCAAGTGTGCGGTTGAACCGTTCAGTGAGACCATTCGTCTGTGGATGATATGCGGTATATTTCCGGTGGATGATGTTGCAATCAGCGAGAATAGCTTGGATGACCTCCAACAGGAACACTCGACCCCTATAAGTGAGTAATTCCCGTGGAGCCCCGTGGCGGAGAATGAAGCTGCGCAGAATGAAGAGTGCAACTTCTTGGGCAGTCGCTGCCGGTAGAGCTGCAGTCTCAGCGTAGCATTTCAGATGATCGATGCCGACAATAATCCACCGGTTTCCAGAGCGACTATATGGGAGGGGGCCATAGAGATCAATACCCACGCGGTCGAATGGGCGAGCCGGGCATGGGAGTGGCTGTACATGCCAGTAAGGTGCCGCGGAGGTGTCTTGTTCTGTTGGCAAGTGGGGCAAGACTGAACGTATTTCTGCACAAAGCGATACATTCCTCGCCAGTAATATCGTTGGCGCAGCATTTCGTGGGTTTTCAGGACACCTGCGTGATCACTTTGGGGGTCTGGATGAACATTCATGCAGATGTAAGAGCACATATGAGTTGGGACAGCAAGGAGCCACTTCCGGCCACCAGGCATGTAGTTGCGGCGGTACAGAATGCTGTCTCGCACGGAAAAGTGGGCTGCTTGTCGGCGTAGCGCTCTCGTGGAAGGGACAGCAGACGGATCGGTATTGTAGTCGAGTAACAATGCAAGGTATGGATCTTTACACTGCTCCGAAAGCATGTAAGTGGTGCCTATTGGTGACAAGGTGGTAAAAAGGGGTGACAGAGAAGCCACATCTGGGGTTAATGGCGATCGCGAAAGTGCATTGGCATCCGCATGCTTGCGACCGGAACGATATACTACACGGATGTCGTATTCTTTCAATCGATGTGCCCAACGTCCCAGGCGTCCGGACGGGTCTTTCAATGTGGACAGCCAACATAGAGCGTGGTGGCCTGTGACCGTGTCAAAAGGACGGCTGTAAAGATACGAACGAAACTTCGTCAAGGCCCAGATTATGGCCAAACACTCCTTCTCTGTCACGAAGTAATTCAATTCAGCCTTCTTGAGAGCGCGACTTGCATAGGCGACTACGTATTCGGCTTGGGTGCCCTTCCATTGTGCCAAAACCGCAGCAAGACCGATGCCACTTGCATCGGAGTGAAGTTCTGTGGCAGCAGCGGGGTCTTAGTGACAAAGAATAGGCGGTGAGGTCAGCAGGCGGTGCAGTTGGCGAAATGCGTCGTCACATGCAAGTGACCATGCAGATATACCTTTGCTGTTGGAAAGCATACTCGTGAGAGGTGCGATGATGGACGCGAAGTTGCGCAAAAAGCGACGAAAGTAGGAGCAGAGACCGACGAAACTTCTTAGGGTTTTCAATGATGTGGGCAACGGGAAGTCAGCGACAGCTCGAAGCTTATCGGGATCCGGAAGAACATTGCTCTAGTGATGAAATGTCCCAAGATGGTTAGTTTTCGTGCTGCGAAGTGGCACTTCTTGGAGTTAAGTTGTAGGCCTGCAGAAGTTAGACACGTCTGAATCTCGTGGAGGCGAACAAGATGTGTCGGAAAATCAAATGAAAAGACTACCAGGTAACACAAGCAAGTTTTCCACTTATGGGGACACAAGGTGGTATCGATCATGCGCTCAAATGTGGCAGGTGCGTTGCAGAGCCCAAATGGCATGACGTTGAACTAATATAGGCCATCTGGCGTTACAAAGGCTGTTTAGGGTGATCACATTCAGCCATTGGCACCTGCCAATACCCAGAACGCAGATCCAAGGATGTAAAGTACTCGGCACCTTGTAAACAGTCAAGAGCATCGTCTATTCGTGGTAGTGGGTAGACATCTTTCTTCGTAATCTTGTTTAAGCGGCGACAGTCCACGCAAAATCGAACGGTGCCATTTTTTTCTTTACCAGAACCACAGGTGATGACCAAGCGCTTTGAGAAGGCTGTATGACTCCACGTTTAAGCATGTCGTCTACTTGCTCCGTAATGACGCGGCACTCTTCGGCGGAAACGCGGTAAGGATGCTGTCGCAGAGGCGAATGTGAGCCGGCGTCAATAGTATGAGTGATAGTCGTGGTGCGGCCCAAAGCAGGTTCTTGAAAGTCGAAAGAAGAGCGAAACTTGTTAAGGAGAGCAACAAGTTGGCGGCGATGCAACAGGGGAAGGTCTGCGTCAATAGCATTGTCGAAGGCTGACAAACTTGATGGCTCAGACGCATGAAAGATTGCGGCAATGTGACATGGCGTTTCGTCGGAAAGAATAATATCATCGATATGGTCGACAGGTTGCACATATTCCAACGTTTCACCACAAAGTAAGGCAATGGGATAGTTGCAGTGGTTGGTAACCAGCACTACGGTTAAACAAGACCCGATTGTAAAAACGGCAAACGGGAGAACGATGCCCTTGCGTTCAGTAAAAACGGAGATGGCGTAAACACGTCAGGTTGTGCCACACATGAAAGGCTTATATGGACCGAAGCTTCCAGAGGCAAGGTGCTGTCGTCATCAGCGATGAGTTTTCAGAGCCGAGGAGACCGGTTTGGTGGTGGAAATCCACATGTTGGCACAAGAGACACTTTGGCACGGGAACAATCGATGATAGCTTCATGACGTGATAAGAAACCCCAACCGAGGATAAGGTCATGAGAGCAAGATGGCAGAACAAAAAGCTGTAAGACGTACAAAAGGTCTTGGATGACGACGCGCGCCGTACACACAGCCGAGGGATGAATGCGTTGCACGCTAGCCGTAGACAGCACCATGCCACAGAGAGATGTTGTCACTTCCTTCAGTTTGCGACAAAATTTGGCGTTCATCACAGAAATGGCAGCCCCGGTATCAATTAACGCTAATGTGGCGAATCCCTCAACATCGACATCAACAACATTTTGCGGCGAAAACGGAGGCCTTGGGAATTGCGCACAAGTTGCAGTTCTTGCCTCCGGAACTGCACTGATTAGTTTCCCTCCTCAGGAGGTGGTCGACGACGCGTAAACGATGGCAATTGGCGACGAGGGGATGGGAAACGAGCAGTCAATGGGCGGCAATGCGAGTCTGAGTGCCTCTGTTCATATGCAGACGCGGTGCCCTGCTGCGGCGCGTAGGTAGGA